>NC_084634.1:34443607-34568607 GCF_033978795.1 Nerophis ophidion
GAATCTTAAACCTCAAGCCGTTCCCCAGTCTTGAACATTATTTACCACTTTGTTAGTTTTTTGATTATTTCTTTTGACTCTAAATAATATACTAGTCTTTCATTAATCTTTTTTTTTTTTCCATTACTTTTCCCCAAATTTATAATTTCCTGCCTCTTCCGGGTCTTACCCTGACTTGCATATTGGAATTGTTACCGCTAATTTTCCCCTCTGCCGGTCATTCTCCTTCTTCATATATCCTGTCATATCATTTCAAGACCACTTCTTTGACGATGCCACCTAAGTTTTTGATCATTTGATAACCCGCTAGGTCTTTCCCCGGTGACGTATTTTTAACCTTTTTCAAAATTCGAACCATTTCATTCAAAGAAAATGTCATATCCATAGTGTTGGTAAAGCTATATTAACGTTGTCTTCCATCATTTCCCCAATATTTAAACTCATTGTTTTTTCTCTCTTTTGTTTTTCCACATTTCTCAAATTATCATTACTGTGCACTTCAACAAATGTTTTTGCTAAAGGTTCTGCTGTTTCTTTACCCGTGACTACATCTTCTTTGATAAATGTGGCACATCATCCTCTTTACCCTTCATTCCTATCTTTACGAATCGTTATATATCCTTTTATTATAAAGTTTAATTTTGGCTTCAACCCTGTTTCTTGAATACAAATTATACGTGGTTTAGTTTTCATATTTTTAATATATCCCTTTAATTCATGTTCGGTTGCTATCAAACTTCTGGCATTCCACCGGACCATTAACAGGGTGTTGGAATGTGGTAACATGACTCCGTCACGTCTACTCTCCGTAGTACAGCTTGCACCCGGTACCAAGATAGTTCTTTCAACAACTTTGATGCTGCTTTGACAATTATTTTGATCTTCTCAGTCTTATTTTTACTTTCATTTTGTATCAAAGCTGAGTTGTGCTCTCTGGTTTATTTTGCAAATGAACCGACAGAACATGATCATGTACAAGACTCGCCTACCCACAATGCACTGCAACCCAACGCTCCTGGTCGGATGTTTTTTTCGGGGTTCATGGAGAGATGCGGTAAAGAGTGGTAGCCAAGACACACGGTCACACACGGTCACACACGGTCACACACGGTCACACACGGTCACACTCGGCAATTATTTTGACCTGGGGAGCAGATATAGAGGAAAAAATGTGTCTGGGGGGCCGGGATATCTGATTTTCAGGTACAAAAAACTTCACAATGACACAAAATAAACACAACAGTTAAACCTCACACTAAAAACAAGACATTGACTTGTACGTTCAAAAGACAGAATAGAACAAGTCAAGACATGCAATGCCATCTACAAAATGTTATGTAAATGTTAGTCATTACACACGCGGCTATGGTTTTGATGTATTTGTTACAGACATGTTTACGTCAAGTAACATCACATGGTTCCATTTGCACCTTTCAACAAATCTGAAAAGGAATATTAAGAAGTAAAACTTATATTTAATCCTACCTCTTCTCCGAGCACACGGTGACCGTACATACGGGTCGAAAAATGTTGACCTAATTCAGCATTTCTCAAAGTGTGGGGAATAGAGACATGACAGGTGGGGCTCGAGGAAAGGGAGGACATTTTTTATTTTTGATTTTTTTTTTACTATGCTTTCATTTTCTATACACACTGTAAATCACTTTGTGATTCTGTCTGTGAAATCCGCCGTATAAATAAATGTAAATTACTTATTTTTCCTGTAGGCTTTAAATTTCTCGGCAGGAGCGAAAGTTTGACAGACATAGCAACAGTAACTTTTGCAGGCAGGGCTAAGAGGAACAAACTTTCGCGCGGATGGGTAGCAGGCTAATGTGCGGACCACAATTACACAAAATGGATACATTTGCAACTCGCACCTCAAAGGTCTGCGGAGAAACAAAAATATGACGGGTCTAATCAACCAAAAAGTCAACCTAAAAGAAAATATGGCGAAGGGTATCTTGCTCTTGGATTCACGGCAGCGGAGGTGGGGGCAGAGGAGAGACCCCTGTGTGTTCTTTGTCTAAAACGGCTAGCAGCAGACAGCCTGAGACCCAACAAAGCAAAGAGACAACTCGAGACCACACATGATGTCCAATAAATTGTTTTGTTGGGGCGATGGGGGTAGGTGGGCCTTGAGTCTAAAGTGGTGATGACAGAAAAAAAAAAAGTTTGAGAAGCCCTGACCTAATTGTACGGATCTCACTTTAAACGGCAAACCGATCATTTAAATGTTTTCACTTTGAATATGAAACGAGGAGTAAAATGTACAATGTACAATATTATCAATTATTTCACAAGGACATGTTTTAAGGATATTGTACAGTATAATTAAATCTAAAATGAATGTGATCACTTTCAGGATCATTTTATTTTTAGCCAGTAAACAACTGTTATGTACTTTTGAATCGGGTTTTCCCCTTTAAATAACAAAAATTATAGAATTTTACAATATTCATTATTATTAAATATTAAATGTGCCAACTAGTTTTACGGCATACATCATTCCCCCTTTACCCATTTGTTAAAAAGACGAAAGTTGATGCAAACGCCTACGTGCTGTCAGAAAACTAAAAGAAGAAGAATGCCTTTGTGCAATTACTGCTATCCTGGCACAAGTTATAAAACAAACAAAGTTACCAAATTTTTTTTCTGAGGAGACAAAACGAAAAAGAAAGAAAAATAATAAATCAATCAATAAAATGCATCAGTCAAATAGTACAGGCAACTTCGTTAACATGGAGCCACAGACAATTTCATTCAAAAAGTCCCAATTGCTAACATAAAGATACAACATCAAATAAAGGCAAAGAAGGCCTAGTAGGTAATTACAACAAGAGACAAAGTATTAAAAATGTCGGTCCAATAACTGCACAGGGATGGGCAGAGCCAAAACATGTGTAGCAAGTAAGCTGGAGACTGTTGACACTGAAATAAGGCTATATGTGGCACAGATACAAGATTTATAAACTCTACTTAAAGCCCCACTTAAGAATTTTCAGTTTTGGTTTATATTGGCCGCACCAGTGAACCAAAGCGATGGCGTTTTCCCAAAAGGAAAACCACATTTACCATGAGGACTAGCGCATATAGCGTCCAACTGACACGATAATGCCACAATGATTCTGTATTACTGAACTTTCCACAGTAGGAACCTACATTCGTTTTCTACCACTTATTCCCTTTTGGGGACGTGGGGGTCGCTGGCGCCTATCTCAGCTACAATCGGGTGGAAGGAGGTGTACACCCTGGACAAGTCGCCCCCTCATTGCAGGGTCAACATAGACGGACAACATTCACACCAACCTACATATTTTACTCAAACCTTATATTTGCAGTTTGAAGTCACTGCATTGTTTTTTCCTTGTACAGTTCTTTTGAGTTTGTTGCGTGGTTGGTCAGTGTGGAACTGCGAAGTATCGCGCTGGTGGGTATTTATTGCTACCACACAAATTTCCAGTAGCTAAAATTAGTATTATTATTCTGATTTGAGCATTGAAAGTCACTTACTAGTTTAGCAGGAACAGATCCAAAGCAGCATTGGTCTAAAATCTCTTGTCTTTTGACCTCACGCAAGTTAGTGAAAGTCGTGCCATTGTTGATCCTTGATTGTCCCTCCCTTTTTTTTTTTTTTGAAAACCCGATTCAAAAGTACATAACAGTTGTTTACTGGCTAAAAATAAAATGATCCTGAAAGTGATCACATTCATTTTAGATTTAATTATACTGTACAATATCCTTAAAACATGTCCTTGTGAAATAATTGATAATATTGTACATTGTACATTTTACTCCTCGTTTCATATTCAAAGTGAAAACATTTAAATGATCGGTTTGCCGTTTAAAGTGAGATCCGTACAATTAGGTCAGGGCTTCTCAAACTTTTTTTTTTTCTGTCATCAGCACTTTAGACTCAAGGCCCACCTACCCCCATCGCCCCAACAAAACAATTTATTGGACATCATGTGTGGTCTCGAGTTGTCTCTTTGCTTTGTTGGGTCTCAGGCTGTCTGCTGCTAGCCGTTTTAGACAAAGAACACACAGGGGTCTCTCCTCTGCCCCCACCTCCGCTGCCGTGAATCCAAGAGCAAGATACCCTTCGCCATATTTTCTTTTAGGTTGACTTTTTGGTTGATTAGACCCGTCATATTTTTGTTTCTCCGCAGACCTTTGAGGTGCGAGTTGCAAATGTATCCATTTTGTGTAATTGTGGTTCGCACATTAGCCTGCTACCCATCCGCGCGAAAGTTTGTTCCTCTTAGCCCTGCCTGCAAAAGTTACTGTTGCTATGTCTGTCAAACTTTCGCTCCTGCCGAGAAATTTAAAGCCTACAGGAAAAATAAGTAATTTACATTTATTTATACGGCGGATTTCACAGACAGAATCACAAAGTGATTTACAGTGTGTATAGAAAATGAAAGCATAGTAAAAAAAATCTAAAATAAAAATTTCCTCCCTTTCCTCGCGCCCCACCTGTCATGTCTCTATTCCCCACACTTTGAGAAATGCTGAATTAGGTCAACATTTTTCGACCCGTATGTACAGTCACCGTGTGCTCGGAGAAGAGGTAGGATTAAATATAAGTTTTACTTCTTAATATTCCTTTTCAGATTTGTTGAAAGGTGCAAATGGAACCATGTGATGTTACTTGACGTAAACATGTCTGTAACAAATACATCAGAACCATAGCCGCGTGTGTAATGACTAACATTTACATAACATTTTGTAGATGGCATTGCATGTCTTGACTTGTTCTATTCTGTCTTTTGAACGTACAAGTCAATGTCTTGTTTTTAGTGTGAGGTTTAACTGTTGTGTTTATTTTGTGTCATTGTGAAGTTTTTTGTACCTGAAAATCAGATATCCCGGCCCCCCAGACACATTTTTTCCTCTATATCTGCTCCCCAGGTCAAAATAATTGCCGAGTGTGACCGTGTGTGACCGTGTGTGACCGTGTGTGACCGTGTGTCTTGGCTACCACTCTTTACCGCATCTCTCCATGAACCCCGAAAAAAACATCCGACCAGGAGCGTTGGGCTGCAGTGCATTGTGGGTAGGCGAGTCTTGTACATGATCATGTTCTGTCGGTTCATTTGCAAAATAAACCAGAGAGCACAACTCAGCTTTGATACAAAATGAAAGTAAAAATAAGACTGAGAAGATCAAAATAATTGTCAAAGCAGCATCAAAGTTGTTGAAAGAACTATCTTGGTACCGGGTGCAAGCTGTACTACGGAGAGTAGACGTGACGGAGTCATGTTACCACATTCCAACACCCTGTTAATGGTCCGGTGGAATGCCAGAAGTTTGATAGCAACCGAACATGAATTAAAGGGATATATTAAAAATATGAAAACTAAACCACGTATAATTTGTATTCAAGAAACAGGGCTGAAGCCAAAATTAAACTTTATAATAAAAGGATATATAACGATTCGTAAAGATAGGAATGAAGGGTAAAGAGGATGATGTGCCACATTTATCAAAGAAGATGTAGTCACGGGTAAAGAAACAGCAGAACCTTTAGCAAAAACATTTGTTGAAGTGCACAGTAATGATAATTTGAGAAATGTGGAAAAACAAAAGAGAGAAAAAACAATGAGTTTAAATATTGGGGAAATGATGGAAGACAACGATAATAGCTTTACCAACACTATGGATATGACATTTTCTTTGAATGAAATGGTTCGAATTTTGAAAAAGGTTAAAAATACGTCACCGGGGAAAGACCTAGCGGGTTATCAAATGATCAAAAACTTAGGTGGCATCGTCAAAGAAGTGGTCTTGAAATGATATGACAGGATATATGAAGAAGGAGAATGACCGGCAGAGGGGAAAATTAGCGGTAACAATTCCAATATGCAAGTCAGGGTAAGACCCGGAAGAGGCAGGAAATTATAAATTTGGGGAAAAGTAATGGAAAAAAAAAAAAAGATTAATGAAAGACTAGTATATTATTTAGAGTCAAAAGAAATAATCAAAAAACTAACAAAGTGGTAAATAATGTTCAAGACTGGGGAACGGCTTGAGGTTTAAGATTCTCTGTTGGAAAGACAAAAGTCATACATTTTACAAAGACAAAAGTACCAAACAAGCTCCAAATAAAAACTCTAAGGTGAAAATATAGAAGAGGTACAAGTATTTAAATATTTAGGAATATGGTTTGATAAAAATATGAACTAGTCAACTCACTTCAGCAAAATAGATTTGATTAGATTAGATTAGATAGTACTTTATTTATTCCTTCAGGAGTGTTCCTTCCGGAAAATAAAAAAATAGGGGAAAAAGTAAAAAGGTGTTAAATATAATGAGGGCTTTGAGGGGTAATGATTGGGGGGCTGATAGGTTAACGTTGAAAACAATACATGTATATATTTATAACTTTAATTCCATCTGTTATTGATTACGGATGCATTATTTACCAATCTGCTTCAAAAACATGACTTGGGAAAATAGACCGGATCCAGTCACAGGCTTTAAGGTTATGTTGTGGAGCTACTACATCAACCCTAGTGCCAGTATTACAAGTAAAAATGAACGAAAAACCTTTGGACAAGAGGAGAGATCAACTCTCAGCAGTTTATCGGGCAACTTTAAAAGGATCCAAGCAAGGATATCCGACTTGTCCAGTGCTACCAATCTGCCAAGAAAAAGAGAAAACAAAAAAAGAATAGTTTTGGGTGGATTATAGGAGACATATGTAATAAAGTTAAAATTGACAATATTAAAGTTAGTCCTACGGTACCAATGCCTGCAATACCACCGTGGATGTTTGATAACCCAAAAGAAAACATGCAATTACTAAAGAATAGAAATTTAAATAGTTACCGGATAGAAAAATGGATTGAGATATGATATATACGGATGCATCAAAAACTATATAAAAAAAATAAAGGTAAGAGCTGTAGCAGTTATCCCACAAGGAAACATAGTATTAAATAAAATAATCGGTGATAAACTATCTGTTTTTACGGGGGAATTGGTAGCAATTTATATGGCAGTTAACTGGATAGAGGAAAACAAAGCAAGGAAAGTAGTTGTGTGCTCGCAGTCCAACAGTGCATTGATGAGCATAAAAAAACATAGCATCAGAAACAAGACAAGATTTAGTTTATGAAATAGTTCAGGTAATCTATAGAATAAATAAAGCGGGAGGTGTGGTAACATTTCTTTGGGTTCCTTGGAAGATATTGTAGGATGGAATTCACAACACATAGGATATAAAGCATTATACACGTATTTAAAAAACATTGGGTTAAATAAAAGAATATAGAGTAGGGATCCATCTTGATCCACACTCCATTTCAACCAGAAGGTTGCTTGGCGGAAACAACCGCCCACCTCCGGAATCAGTCCCCGCCCATTCCCCTTAGGCGCGAAATTCATTTGAGCGAAAGACATTGGAATGAGAGGAGCTCTTTAAAGCTCCTGAGAATCTTAAAAAAGCTTACAGAAAACGAGAAAAACTTACAGCGGGTGCCTGTCGGACATTCACCGTCGTTTTCGATGATTTCCCCTCGGAGCAAGGATTCGATGTCTGGAGTCTTTGGCGCAATCAAGCCTTCTCCTCTGCCTGGAACGGCCGTTGATGGACCCGCCAGCTTTAAGGGAGACCAGCGAGCCGGAGATGTAAGTAAATATATGTATATATGTATCGTATACCGCATGTTTTTTTTCTTGTAAAATGAGAATCATTTGACTCACCAGACTGCGATTGTGTTAAAACGATCGCGTTAGGATCTTACGGCAAATCCTCTATAAAACAAAATAATGAATACACACAATATTAAATAATTCGAAGGTTTAAACACACCTCGATAATCATCTTCCAACTTTGTAAGACTGTTTAAGCAAAGTTCATCGTCTTTCACTTCGTCGTCATCGGCTGGTAAAAAAAAAGTATTACAACGTCGTACAAGTGCAATGCTTTTAACGTTTAAATGCTTAAATGGAGTTAAACCAATGTCTAATAACATGGTAAAGCAGAGGTAATGGTGTGTGTGTGTGTGTGTGTGTGTGTGTGTGTGTGTGTGTGTGTGTGTGCGTGCGTGTGTGCGTGCGTGCGTGTCCTGTTGTTTCAGACGATCGTAAACATTTAAACTGTCAGTTGGGAAGTCAGTAAAAACTGAACCCTCCTTTGTACCCCAAACTGACCTGTTGATTCAAACGACCGTAAAGACCATTTGCTACGTGACACTGTGTTCTGCGATAGTTTTTTCCATCTGTTTAAATATGTTTTCGTGAGGTATGGAAGTTGTTTCAGATGATCGTAAACATTTAAACGGACAAATGGGTGGCCAGTTGCTATTCATACGACATTCTCAACCTCCCATAAAAACTGAACCCTCCTTTGTACCCCTCCTGTGTGTGTGTGTGTGTGTGTGTGTGTGCGTGTGTGCGTGTGTGCGTGTGTGCGTGTGTGCGTGCGTGTGTGTGTGTGTGTGTGTGTGTGTGTGCGTGTGTGCGTGTGTGTGTGTGCGTGTCCACCAAAAACTTCCCAATCCACGGTAGATAACGATGAAAATGTCGAGAAAGGGCTTCCGTCTCTTCTTTCTTTTAGCTGAAATAAGCAGATATCACCCATTTCGTATCTGAATACAAATCCAAAAGATCCCTCCATCCCGTACGCTTCCAAATCCCATTTCTCACGCAAAGATTCGG
The DNA here is from genome assembly GCF_033978795.1 of Nerophis ophidion. Lineage (NCBI taxonomy): Eukaryota > Metazoa > Chordata > Actinopteri > Syngnathiformes > Syngnathidae > Nerophis > Nerophis ophidion. The sequence goes on from NC_084634.1 coordinate 34,452,272, forward strand.
TCGGCGGCATCTGAATACGATTTAGAAACACTCGACTTTTTTGCGGAGCGTCAATGTAAGTTTTATTATTTTTATAAATCGAAACAGGCGTTTCACTAATCATGACCGAATCGAACAAAGTCTTTACGCTAACGTATAAAGCTCCAAATAATGACTAAGCCTTACACCGCCCTTTTGTACCCCTCCTCTACGTGTGCGTGTGTGTGTGTGTGTGTGTGTGTGTCCACATCTCCACACGTAACATTCCCAGCCATCAATACATCGAAATCTGGAAGTTGTTTCAAACGATCGTAAACATTTAAACTATCAAATATATGGTCACATGCTGCTCAGATGACATTGCTTTCTTAAAAAAACTGAACCCTCCTCTGTTCCCTGTCAGGTCTTAACTCCACCCTCTTCCTGGTTTAACCACTCCCACCGCAGGTCTTAACTCTGCCCTCTTTCTGTTTAAAACTCCACCCTCTTCCTGGTTTAACCACTCCCACCACAGGTCTTAACTCCACCCTCTTCCGGGTAAGCCACACCCACTTGACCTTGACATTTGAACCTGACATTTGAACCTGACCTTTGACTTTGACCTTTAACCTTGACCCCTCATAAATCATTAACCTTTGAACTTGACCCCTCATAAATCATTGACCTTTGACCTTGAGGGTCATAAATCATTGTTTTATGGGGGGTCATAAATCACTTTTGACTAAAGGTAGGGACTTAACTTCTCTATCCATTGTCCATAAATCTTGTCCTTATTAGGGTCACAAGTAAGCTGGAGCCGTAATATTTCCAAGACGCAAGTGAGAGAAGTCAGTTAGCATTTTGTACAAAACCCAAAACACCAGTGGAGTTGGCACGTTGTGTAAATGGTAAATAAAAAACAGAATACAATGATTTGCAAATCCTTTTCAACCTATATTCAATTCAATAAACTGCAAAGACAAGATACTTAACATTCAAACTGGTAAACTTTGTCATTTTTTGCAAATATTAGCTGAGTTGGAATTGGATGCCTGTGACATGTTTCAAAAAAGCTGGCACGAGTGGCAAAAAAGACCGAGAAAGTTGCCGAATGCTCATCAAACACTTATTTGGAACATCCCACGGGTGAAGAGGCTAATTGGGTATGAAAGCACCTTCCGTGAAATGCCCAGTCGTTCACAAACAAGGACGGGGCGAGGGTCACCACTTTGTGAACAAATGCGTGAGCGAATTGTCCAATAGTTTAAGAACATTTCTCGACCAGCTATTGACAGGAATTTAGGGATTTCACCATCTGCGGTCCGTAATATCATCAAAAGGTTCAGAGAGCCTGGAGAATATTACGGACCTTCGATACTGCATCCAAAAGTGACATCAGCGTGTAAAGGATATCACCACACGGGCTCAGGAACACTTAAAAAAAAACACTATCAGTAACTACAGTTTGTCCCTACATGTGTAAGTGCAAGTAAAAACTCTACTATGCAAAGCGAAATACATTTATCAACAACACCCAGAAACTCAGCCGACTTCACTGGGCTTCGAGCTCATCTAAGATGTACTGATGCAAAGTGGAAGAGGGTTCTGTGGAAGTTAAACCTCTACTATGCAAAGCGAAATACATTTATCAACAACACCCAGAAACTCCGCCGTCTTCACTGGGCCCCGAACTCATCTAAGATGGACTGATGGAAAGTGGAAAAGTATTCTGTGGTCTGACGAGTCCACATTTTAAATTATTTTTGGAAACCATGGATGTCGTGTCCTCCGTACCAAAGAGGACAAGAACCATCCGGAATGTTATAGGCCAGCATCTGTGATGGTATGGAGGTGGGGGGGGGGGGGGGGGGGGGGGGATTAGTGCCCATGGCTTGGGTAACTTACACATCTGTAAAAACATTGCAAAAACTGAAATCTAAGTAAGACGAAATATCTCAAATAAGGGTGATATATGCTTATTTTTTGTCTGATAAGATAATTCTTCTCACTAAGTAGATTTTAGGTTTGAGTGTTTTACTTGTTTTAAGGGTTTTGGTCCTAAATGATCTCAGTAAGATATTACAGCTTGTTGCTGAGATTTGATGACCTACGTTGAGTAAAACAGGCTTGAAACTTGAATATCAACTGTTGCAAAACTATGTAATCACTTAAGTATAAAATACTACACGGTCGCTGTGTCATCACTTACGTATAAAATACTACACGGTCTAGCTCCATCCTATCTTGCCGATTGTATTGTACCATATGTCCCGGCAAGAAATCTGCGTTCAAAGGACTCCGGCTTGTTAGTGATTCCCAAAGCCCAAAAAAAGTCTGCGGGCTATAGAGCTTTTTCATTTCGGGCTCCAGTACTCTGGAATGCCCTCCCGGTAACAGTTCGAGATGCCACCTCAGTAGAAGCATTTAAGTCTCACCTTAAAACTCATTTGTATACTCTAGCCTTTAAATAGACTCCCTTTTTAGACCAGTTGATCTGCCGTTTCTTTTATTTTTCTCCTATGTCCCACTCTCCCTTGTGGAGGGGGTCCGGTCCGATCCGGTGGCCATGTACTGCTTGCCTGTGTATCGGCTGGGGACATCTCTGCGCTGCTGATCCGCCTCCGCTTGGGATGGTTTCCTGCTGGCTCCGCTGTGAACGGGACTCTCGCTGCTGTGTTGGATCCGCTTTGGACTGGACTCTCGCGACTGTGTTGGATCCATTATGGATTGAACTTTCACAGTATCATGTTAGACCCGCTCGACATCCATTGCTTTCCTCCTCTCCAAGGTTCTCATAGTCATCATTGTCACCGACGTCCCACTGGGTGTGAGTTTTCCTTGCCCTTATGTGGGCCTACCGAGGATGTCGTAGTGGTTTTTGCAGCCCTTTGAGACACTAGTGATTTAGGGCTATATAAGTAAACATTGATTGATTGATTGATTGATTGATTGATGTAAAAAAAATCAAAAAAAAATCATGGCTTTGACACAATTGTCTCATAATTAAAACAGATGACAGCCAAATGGACGTTGCTGTTATATTTTCAATGAAACAATAGAAAATAGGTACTAATATAGTAGTACAGTTGTTATTAGTGAGAATATACTTATTTTAAGGTATTTTTTGGTTCATTGAGGTTAGCTAATTTTACTTGTTTTGGAAAGTCTTGACAAGCCGAATTTTCTTGTTCTATTGGCAGATAATTTTGCTTTGTTCAAATAAAATAACCCTCATTTTTGTAATTATTTTTCTTGTTTTTGAACACTGACTTTTTGTATTGTTGCATGGACACCCTTGCTTATTTAAGCAAGACGATGCCAAGCCACGTGTTACAACAGCGTGGCTTTGAAAGAGTGCCGGTACTAGACTGGCCTGGTTGTAGTCCGGACCTGTCTCCAATTGAAAATGTGTGGCAAAACCCCCAACTTTTTGCAATGTGTTGCTGCCATTAAATTCTCAGTTTTACAAAACGCATTTCCATATGAGTTGGGAAATTGTGTTAGATGTAAAAATAAACGGAATACAATGATTCGCAAAACCTTTTCAACCCATATTCAGTTGAATATGCTACAAAAACAACATATTTCATGTTCAAACTGATAAATATATATTTTTTGGCAAATAATCGTTAACTGTAGAATTTGATTCCAGCAACATGTGACAAAGAAGTTGGGAAAGGTGGCAATTAATACTGATAAAGTTGAGGAATGCTCAACAAACACTTATTTGGAACATCCTACAGGTGTGCAGGCCAATTAGGAACAGGTGGGTGCCATTATTGGGTATAAAAACAGCTTCCCAAAAAATGTTCAGTCTTTCACAAGAAAGGATGGGGCGAGGTACACCCCTTTGTCCACAACTGCGTGAGCAAATAGTCAAACAGTTTAAGAACAACGTTTCTCAAAGTGCAATTGCAAGAAATTTAGGGATTTCAACATCTACGGTCCATAATATCATCAAAAGGTTAAGAGAATCTGGAGAAATCACTCCACGTAAGCGGCATGGCCGGAAACCAACATTGAATGACCGTGACCTTCGATCCCTCAGACGGCACTGTATCAAAAACCGACATCAATCTCTAAAGGATATCACCACATGGGCTCAGGAACACTTCAGAAAACCACTGTCACTAAATAGTTTGTCGCTTCATCTGTAAGTGCAAGTTCAAGCTCTACTATGCAAAGCGAAAGCCATTTATCAACAACATCCAGAAACGCCGCCGGCTTCTCTGGGCCCGAGATCATCTAAGATGGACTGATGCAAAGTGGAAGAGTGTTCTGTGGTCTGACGAGTCCACATTTCAAATTGTTTTTGGAAATATTCGACATCGTGTCATCAGGACCAAAGGGGAAGCAAACCATCTGGACTGTTATCGATGCAAAGTTTAAAAGCCAGCATCTGTGATGGTATGGGGGTGCATTAGTGCCCAAGGCATGGGTAACTTACACATCTGTGAAGGCACCATTAATGCTGAAAGGTACGACATATACTGCCATCAGGGCGCCGTCTTTTTCATGGACGCCCCTGCTTATTTCAGCAAGACAATGCCAAGCCATATTAAGCACGTGTTACAACAGCGTGGCTTCATAAAAAAAAAGGTAAGGGTACTTTCCAGGCCCGCCTGCAGTCCAGACCTGTCTCCCATTGAAAATGTGTGAAGCGTAAAATACAACAGCGGAGACCCCGGACTGTTGAAGGACTGAAGCTCTACATAAAACAAGAATGGGAAATAATTCCACTTTCAAAGCTTCAACAATTAGTTTTCTCAGTTCCCAAACATTTATTGAGTGTTGCTAAAAGAAAAGGTGATGTAACACAGTGGTGAACATGCCCTTTCCCAACTACTTTGGCACGTGTTGCAGCAATGAAATTCTAAAATAAAGTTTGTGTTTGAACATCAAATATGTTGTCTTTGTATTGAATATGGGTTGAAAAGGATTTGCAAATCATTGTACTCCGTATATATTTACATCAAACACAATTTCCCAACTCATATGGAAACGTGGTTTGCAATTTTAAGTTTCGAACATGAAATATCTTGTCTTTGCAGGTTGAAAATAATTTGCAAATCATTGTATTCTGTTTTTATTTACGAATGACACAACGTGCCAACTTCACCGGTTTTGGGTTTTGTAGTTAATACAGACTGATAATATGAATGCATGACCCGACTGTACCACTGATGATGCCACTGTGGATAAAAGTCTCGTTAAATAAACACATTTTTTTTTACTTCAAGCATAGCTTTATTACATAGCCACGTTTTCGCCAACACACAAGATGAAAAGACAAAATGTGTGTGTGTGTGTGTGTGTGTGTGTGTGTGTGTGTAGGAGGGGAGGGTGGCTTGGAACGGATAAATCCTACAGAGCAACTTGGAAACCTCCTGTGGTTGTCAAAGTCTGGAGCAAAGGCTTCGTTTGCGTCTGCTACATGTCTTGGGAGGTGGGGGGTGGGGGTGGGGGTGGGCTACCATGGTACAAAGTCCTATAAAATGTCTTGTACAAAAAAAAAGACAAATCCTGCATGAATTCAAACGACGATGAGACAATTGCGGCGCACACGTCGAGGCGTTTTCCAACGGAAGCTTTGGCACGAGAGGGGAAAAAAAAGGACAAAAAAAAAAAAAAAATAGTACAATGAGTCGGCAAAGGTGACTTTCCCGGAATATACACAGCAGTTCATAGTAAAATTGGTTTGGCAACGACTACTTTTCTCCTTTTTTTTTCTTCTCTCTTTTCCAAATAACCCCTAAAGAAATTAAAGGAGAGGAGGGACGGGGAAAAGGGCAATACACATTTTTTTTTTTTTTTTTTTTTTTTGACACGAACAGAAAAACTACATCCTGTGTCACTCTGTGTGTGTGAGAGAGTGAGTGTGTGTGTGTGTGAGTGTGTGTGTGTGTGTGTTAGTCCACGTCTCCAGCTGCCCTTCAAAAAGTGAACTTCACAGTGAGGTGACACTGCTCAGCCAGCTTTATTTCCACAGGAAACATCTCTCTACAAATAAAAAAAAAAAGGAATCCATGGTGTGACCTGCATTGATGAGGTCACGCCCCCCCCCCCCCTTTTTTTTTTTCACCCAGAGGAGTTTTTCCCCCCCGTCCCCATTCATGCCATGGTTTCCTTTCCCGGGAGTCTCCTGTCATTGAAGGTGTGCATGTTGATGACTTCCTCCGTCTTGACGATGACGGGCGGCTGAGGCTTCTGCTTGAGTCGACGCTGGCACTTCAGAGAGACGCGCAGCTCGTCCATCATGGCGCTGCAGAACGATCTCTGCGTGGAAAGGAAACCACAAAAAAAAAAAATGTTTAAAAAAAATCTGTTGGGTTCTTTTGCAGGAAAATCCCAGCGTTGAAAATAAACAGCATTGACATAAACAGCCCCGGCTGTAGGCGACCTCATTTCTGTCACTGACTCCACAAGATGGCAGTAGCTGCATTTGCAATATCGTCGACAATCCTGCTGCTCATTCAATATTGCAAAGTGAATTATATTTATATAGCGCTTTTTCTCTTGTGACTCGAAGCGCTTTACATAGTGAAACCCAATATCTGAGTTACATTCAAACCAGTGTGGGTGGCACTGGGAGCAGGTGGGTAAAGTGTCTTGCTCAAGGACACAACGGCAGTGACTAGGACGGCAGAAGTGTTCAAAAACAAGAAAAAAAAAAATGACAAAAATGATATTTTATTTGAACTAAGCCAAATTATCTGCCAATAGAACAAGGAAATTTGGCTTGTCAAGACTTCAAGTAAAATTAGCTAACCTCAATGCTAACTCAACAAACCGTAAGAAGCTGTGACGTCTGCAGCAGAGATGGAACACAGCGTTAAGGTAGGAAAGATGATTTATTCCTAACTACAAAAAAAAAACCTAATAACAGAAATACTGGCACATAGGTACTACAGACAAAACAAACAGAACTAGCGTGGAAGCTATAATGAACAGAAAGCGCTAGTATGTAAACTAGGGACACGTAAACAAACAAAATAGCATGGAAGCTAACGGGTGAAACAAGATAGTTACCACAATGCGGGAAGAGCGATGTCACTTGTTGCGTGAAGCAAACTATAGTCCGAGACCGAATATAAGACAAGGGCGGTCTTAAATAAGGAGATAACTCATCAAGTCAGGTGCGTGACGACAAACCAGAATCAGGTGACACTGAATGAGTTACCCTGACAACAAAAAAAACAAACAGGAAGTGCCACCGGGAACCAAAGGCGTCGAATGCAACACAGGATGATAATAAAACAGAAACAAAACCAGACTATGACATGGTCCAAGATGTGGACCATGACAGAAGCAGAGGTAAAAAGTATTCAATAAGGGTTAAGTTCGAATTTTCTCGTGTTTGAAAGAGACATTTTGGGGCAAGAAGCAGAAGACAGAAAGCGGCAGGTTTTAGGATATATGTGGGTCGAGGAGGAGGAGCCACAGTCCCCCCTTTACTTGGCCCCGGTATAAAGCGACTGCTTGCAAAACAGAATTGCTATTGTGACATCCAGTGGACACATTTAGAACAGTAGTTTCTTTCAATAAAAAAAAATATATATATTATATGAGTCACACATTAAAAGCGTTACTAAAACGGCCTTCTTTCATCTCCGTAACATCGCTAAAATTCGCTCCATTCTGTCCACTAAAGACGCTGAGATCATTATCCATGCGTTTGTTACGTCTCGCCTCGACTACTGTAACGTATTATTTTCGGGTCTCCCCATGTCTAGCATTAAAAGATTACAGTTGGTACAAAATGCGGCTGCTAGACTTTTGACAAGAACAAGAAAGTTTGATCACATTACGCCTGTACTGGCTCACCTGCACTGGCTTCCTGTGCACTTAAGATGTGACTTTAAGGTTTTACTACTTACGTATAAAATACTACACGGTCTAGCTCCATCCTATCTTGCCGATTGTATTGTACCATATGTCCCGGCAAGAAATCTGCGTTCAAAGGACTCCGGCTTATTAGTGATTCCCAAAGCCCAAAAAAAGTCTGCGGGCTATAGAGCGTTTTCCGTTCGGGCTCCAGTACTCTGGAATGCCCTCCCGGTAACAGTTCGAGATGCCACCTCAGTAGAAGCATTTAAGTCTCACCTTAAAACTCATTTGTATACTCTGGCCTTTAAATAGACTCCCTTTTTAGACCAGTTGATCTGCCGTTTCTTTTCTTTTTCTTCTATGTCCCACTCTCCCTTGTGGAGGGGGTCCGGTCCGATCCGGTGGCCATGTACTGCTTGCCTGTGTATCGGCTGGGGACATCTCTGCGCTGCTGATCCGCCTCCGCTTGGGATGGTTTCCAGCTGGCTCCGCTGTGAACGGGACTCTCGCTGCTGTGTTGGATCCGCTTTGGACTGGACTCTCGCGACTGTGTTGGATCCATTATGGATTGAACTTTCACAGTATCATGTTAGACCCGCTCGACATCCATTGCTTTCCTCCTCTCCAAGGTTCTCATAGTCATCATCGTCACCGACGTCCAACTGGGTGTGAGTTTTCCTTGCCCTTATGTGGGCCTACCGAGGATGTTGTAGTGGTTTGTGCAGCCCTTTGAGGCACTAGTGATTTAGGGCTATATAAGTAAACATTGATTGATTGATTGATATATATATATATATATATATATATATATATATATAAAGCATTGAAAAGGGTTAAGTTCACTTTTTCTCATGTTTGACAGGAACATTTTGGGGCAACAAGCAGAAGATATAAAACGGCAGGTTTAAAGTTATTGGTGGGTCGAGGAGGAGGAGCCACAGTCCCCATTTACTGTGTACCTCTTGGTTTGCTTGCCTAACAGAATTTCTATTGTGACATCTAGTGGACAGATTTAGAACAGCAGTTTCTTTCAGTCCAAAAAAATAAATATATAAATAAAACCGTACGTTTGACACCCCTGTTCTAGCAGGAAGATGCTTTTGACAAGACCTCTGCTTGTTTTTAAATACAATGCTAATGTCTAAAATTAATTTAGAATGCTTTCAATAACCGTGAGAGGAATATTAGAATGTTTAGAGTAGGGGTGTCCAACTCATTTTGGCTCAGGGGCCGCATGGAGGACAATATATTCCCAAGCGGGCCGGAATTGTAAAATCATGGCGTGATAACTTAAAACTAAAGACAACTTCAGGTTGTTTTCTTTGTTTTACCTTGGCCAAAAATAAAACAAGCACATTGTAAAAATGTACAAATCACGTTTGATTATCTGGACAAAACACTTAAAATTTGTTGAAAATTCTGAGAATGTCCATGTATCAATCTAGTGCTAACTCAACAAACCGTATGAAACGGAGATAAAAAAAAAGTATTCATAAAGTTCACTTTTCTCGTGTTTGACGGAGACAATTGGGGGCAAGAAGCAGAAGACAGATAACGGCAGGTTTTTAGTTATATGTGGGTCGAGGAGGAGGAGCCACAGTCACCCTTTACTTGGCCCCGGTATAAACCGACTGCTTGCCGAACAGAATTGCAATGGTGACATCCAGTGGACACATTTAGAAGAGCAGTTTCTTTCATAAAACATATATATATATATATATATATATATATATATAAATAAAACCGTACGTTTAACACCCCTGTTCTAGCAGGAAGATGCTTTGACAAGACCTCTGCATGTTTTTACATAAAATACTACGTTTGCAATCGTTTAATGTCTAAAATGAATTTAGAATGCTTTAAATAACTGTCAGAAGAATAATAGAATGTTTAGAGCAGGGGTGTCCAACTCATTTTAGCTCGGGGGCCGCATGGAGTAAAATCTACTCCCAAGAGGGCCGTAATGGTAAAATCATGGCATGATAACTTAAAAGTGAAGAAAACTTCAAGTTGTTTTCTTTGTTTTAGTTTTACCAAAAATAAAACATGCACTTTCTGAAAATGCACAAATAATTATCAGGACAAAACACTTAAAATTTGTTGAAAATTCTGAGCATGTCCACGTATCAATCCAGTGCTAACTCAACAAACCGTAAGAAACGGAGGTAAATACTCTTCAAAAGGGTTAAGTTCACTTTTCTCGTGTTGGGCAAGAAGCAGAAGACATAAAATGGCAGGTTATAAATTATATGTGGGTCGAGGAGGAGGAGCCACAGTCCCCCTTTAAACCGATTGCTTGCCTTACAGAATTGCTATTGTGACATCCAGTGGACACATTTAGAACAGTTGTTTCTCTGATTAAAAAAAAAATATATATATATATATATATATATAAATAAAACAGTACGTTTGACACCTTTGTTCTAGCAGGAAGATGTTTTGTCAAGATGTTTTTAAATACAAGACTATGTTTGGAATCATTTAACGTCTAAAATTAATTTAGAATGCTTTTAATAACTGTGAGAGTAATATTAAAATGTTTAGAGCAGGGGTATCAAACTCATTTTAGCTCAGGGGCCGCATGGAGGAAAATCTACTCCCAAGAGGGCCGTAATGGTAAAATCATGGCATGATAACGTAAAAATAAAGACAACTTAAGGTTGTTTTCTTTGTTTTACTTTGGCAAAAAATAAAACAAGCACATTCTTAAAACGTACAAAACACAAATGAGTATCTGGACAAAACACTTAAAATTTGTCGAAAATTCTGAACATGTCCATGTCCATTCAAAAGGGTTACGTTCACTTTTCTCGTGTTTGACAGAGACAGTTTGGGGCAAGAAGCAGAAGACGTAAAACGGCAGGTTTTAAGTTATATGTGGGTCGAGGAGGAGGAGCCACAGTCCCACTTTCCTGCGTTTCTCTTGCTTGGCCCCGGTATAAACCGTTTGCTTGCCTAACAGAATTGCTATTGTGACATCCAGTGGACCCATTTAGAACAGCAGTTTCATTCGTTTAAAATGTTTTTTTTTTTACATGAATAAAAATAAAATGTATATATATAAATATATATATATATATATATATATACATATATATATATATAAATAAATAAATAATTTAATAAATATATTTATTTATTTATATATACGCACGCACGCACGCACGCACGCACGCACGCACGCACGCACGCACGCACGCACGCACGCACGCACGCACGCACGCACGCACGCACGCACGCACGCACGCACGCACACACGCACACACACACACACACACACACACACACACACACACACACACACATGCAGTTGTGATTCCAATACGTTATATGACATTAGTGTTGCCCACTCAGGGAGTCGTCTTTGCCATTGGGCGGAAACTTGTCTTTTGTTGCACCCTAAAAGTGTTTATACTATAAGTAGTGTACTTATTACACACCGGCTGTCTGATTCTAATGTGCATTTTAGTTCCAAATATGGAGGTTTTGATATCGCTATGTAAAATCCCCAATGGCAAACCCAATTACCGTTGAGCTAAAGAACTTCGAGAGGTGGAGCCTTACTGTACGTTTGAGTGTTTTTAACCAGGCGTACTTGCTTTGTTGGCATGGAAACGTGCATTATTACCTTCAGGCAGACTGACTCAGTGCTGCTTGAGTGGGCGGAGCCGGCCGAGTCTGCAACCAGACCGAATTTTTTTTTTTTTTCTGATTTCGCAGTGCATGACAAAGTGGAAATAAAAAAAATATAGCTCTCCTTGATTATATGAACATTTATGAACAAGCGCACGGTATATGCCTGCTGTATGGCGGAAAACAACATGAATAATAGATACGTCCATAAAACCTTCCATGCTCAAAACAATCGAATTTTCTTCTCACAGTTATTGAAAGCATTCTAAATTCATTTTAGACGTTAAACGATTGCAAACATAGTATTTTATTTAAAAACATGCAGAGGTCTTGTCAAAGCATCTTCCTGCAAGAACATGGGTGTCAAATGTACAGGTTTTAATTTTATATGTACATATATATATGTACATATAAAATTATAATATATATGTATATATATATTAGAGATGCGCAGATAGACATTTATATCATCCGCAACCGCATCACCAAAGTCGTCATCCACCCGCCGCCCACCCGAACCAAAATTTTATCAGAACCGCAACCGCCCGCCACCCGCCCGTTGAAATACATCAGAGGTCGACCACCTTTACCACTCAAAGAGCTATTTAAACCCGTTTCACAGAGTAAAGAAGACAAATGGGAGCCGCTAACGTTCTCGCAAATATCCAATGGGGTTCATCCTGACGACAAGAATAAGGGCGTGCTAAGAAGCCTTTGCCTTTGACACCTTCAACAACATGTACAAACCGATTGTTAGTCCGGCAACATGTTGTATACAGCTTCTGCAATCGTACAAGATTGAAAGGCATACCGGATGATACAGAGTACACTGATGGTTGTGATATAAACAATTTTAACCCTCTTCCTAATATGCGCCACGCTGTGAAGCCACACCCAACAAGATTGACAAACACATTTCGGGAGACCATCCTCACAGTAACACAACATAAACGAAACACAACAAATACCCAGAATCCTTTGTATCCGTGACAATTCCTGAATATACTTTACACCCCCGCACCTTACCGACGCACAGGAGGGTGGTGGGGTTTGCTGCTAGCGGGGTGTATAAAATAGTCAGGAAGTATCATGGATGCAAAGGATTCTGGGTATTTGTTATGTTGCGTTTATGTTCTGCTACTGGGAGGATGTTCTCCCGAAATGTGTTTGTCGTTCTTAATTGGTGTGGCTTCACAGCGTGGCGTATATTACTAAGAATGTTAAAATTGTTTATATCACAACCATTAGTGTACTCTGTGTCACCCAGTATGCCTTGCAGTCGTGTGCGTGTTGCCGCAGAAGCCACACAAAACATGTTACTGGACCGACAAGCAGATCGTACGTGTTGTAGTAGGCGGCAAAGCCAATGGCTTCATCGCACGCCCTCATTTTTATTATCTGAGTTACTACCTGCAGTTTTTCAGGAGAATAATAGCGTCTTTTATTGTCTTCTTCGCTTTGTGACACGGGTCTTAAATGGCACTTTGAATGGCAAAGGATACCGATCCCAGAACCATGTATATCAAATATTTCTGGATGGTTCAACCGCCACCCGCCCAAATCTAATTAAAATCTATTTGTTCGTCATGTCTTGATTGGATTATCCAGAGAATAGTGCTCGATACCGTGGTAGAGCGCAATATGTAGGTGTGGGAAAAATCACAAGACTACTTCATCTCTACAGAACTGTTTCATGAGGGGTTCCCTCAATCATGAGGGGTTGCCTCAATCACCTCAATTACCGCGATGACGGACTGGCAGTGTGCCGCGCCTCGCCAAGGAGCAGCGAGAACACCAAGAAGCGCATATGCCAAATCTTCAAAGAAAACGGCCTACGGATCACGATTGAAGCCAACAAGCAAACCGTCAACTTCCTCGACGTCACTTTCAACCTGAGAAATAACAGCTACCAACCATTCACGAAACCCAACACAACACTCCAATACGTGCACCATGACAGCAACCACCCACCCACCACCACGAAAAGAATACCTACCGGAATTAATAAAAGTCTATCGATGCTGTCATCTAGCAAAGCTGAATTCGACCAAGCAACCCCCCCGTACCAGAAAGCACTTGATGAAAGCGGATACAACTTCACCCTCACCTATGAACCCACTCCAGGAAACCAACCAAAAAAGAACAGAAAACAAAACAACATCATCTGGCACAATCCGCCATTCAGCAAAGACGTCTCAACCAACATCGGCCGCAAGTTCCTCACTCTGATCGACAAACACTTCCCCAAAGGCAACACCCTAAGAAAATTATTCAACAAGAACAACATTAAATTGAGCTACAGCTGTATGAATAACATACAACAAATCATTTCAAACCACAACAAAGCAATTGCAAAAGGACTGCCCCACCCCCAGACTAAACGACTCTGAAAGCAATAAGGAATGTAACTGTCGCAAGAAACCTGATTGCCCTCTCAACGGAGGGTGCTTACAGACATCAGTCATTTACCAAGCAAAGGTAACACGCAAGGACATTAACACATCCGACACGTACGTAGGATTAACCGAAGGAGCGTTCAAAACAAGATCGAATAATCACAACGCCTCCTTTAGAAACCAGACTTTGCGGAATTCTACAGAACTCAGCAAACACATTTGGAACCTCAAAGACAATAATGTTGAATATTCAATAACATGGCAAATTCTTGCATCCAGCACACCTTACAACAGTGGTAATAAAAGATGCAACCTATGCTTAAAAGAGAAACTGTTTATTATATATCATCCAGATCTATCATCCCTCAACAAGCGCAGTGAAATCATTTCAACATGCCGCCACAGACGGAAACACCTCCTAGGTAACACATGAGCCAATAACCACGCCCCTACGCCTGCCTGTACCCACCCACTCTGTGCCCTATATAAACTATTGTGTGTGAATGCTTCCATTAAAATCTCCTGATGATTGAAGGAACCCCTCATGAAACAGTTCTGTAGAGATGAAGTAGTCTTGTGATTTTTCCCACACCTATATATATATATATATATATATATATATATATACATACATGCTATACGTTTACCAAACAATCTGTTACTCCTAATCGATAAATCCCAAGAAATCTTCTTCCTCGATGTCGCTTCTAAACAACTCCGCCAACTTCAAAGGTATGCGCCGCTTCCTCTTGTCGTTTTCTGCTGCATATTTCACTACGCCCAGCTCGTAATCTGCAGTACACGATTTGCTTTTCGGTGCCATTTTTGTTCAGCCCTTCTCAGTTTTTATAAGTTACCGCCAACGTTAAAATGATCCATTTTAATAGCTACGGCATTTCCATGTCCCACAATGCACTTCTGCCAAATTCTTATTGGTTGACGTGTGTGTGACGATTTCTGACATTTTCTTCGTCTCTTCCGCGAATGAGATAAATAATATTATTTGATATTTTACGGTAATGTGTTAATAATTTCACACATAAGTCGCTCCGGAGTATATGTCGCACCCAAGGCCAAGCTACGAAAAAAACGGCGATTTATAGTCCGAAAAATACGGTACTACTCATCATCATCATCATTTATTTTTATTCCTTTCATGAAAATGCATATTTACAAGCCACGTACAATTGACAATTTCATTGTTTTTTTTTTGTTTTTTTTCCATGATTAGAAAGGAGCAGATGGAAGAATTATATTCTTATATTTATCTGCCCCTTTTTTAACACAAATTACAGTATTTTAGATGACTTTATAACAGTTCCCTCCACCAACACCCAAACTCCAACATACTTTTCCATTTTCCTTTAAGCACTTTCACAATGACACGTCCAAACTAAATCAAAACTCAGTTTGATATAATTTCAGTTTTCTCATTTTATAACTCTTTTTAAATACAAATATATTCTCATAGCTTTTTAAGTCTTTGTTTAGAGAATTCCATGCTTTCACACCAACAACAGACAAGCACATTTGTTTCAAATTTGTTGGCGCTCTTGGATGTTTAAAGTCGTACGGCCTTCTGTGGTTCTCATCTTCAGATGTGATCACAAATAACTTTTGTATGTCCTTCGGAAGAACTTTATTTCTCGCTTTGAACATCATTAATAGTGTATTCAATTCTACAATGTCTTTTAGTTTTAGTAATCCTGACCTAAAGAAGAGTGGATTTGTGTGGTCTCGATATCCTACTTTAAAAATGATTCGAATTGCTCTTTTCTGTGAAAGAAATAAAGGCATTACGTTGCTATGATATGTATTTCCCCATATTTCTGCACAATAATTGAAATAAGGTAGAATAATTGAGCAATATAACATTCTCATTGTGTTGATTAAGGGCTATATAAGTAAACTCATTGATTGATTGATTGTATGGAAAACTATATTCAACCTTGTTCAAAATAAGCTTTTAGATACCTTATTTTTCACATGCATTATATGAGCTTTCCATGTCAACTTTTCATCTAAGATGACCCCAAGAAATCTGATTTCAGACACCTTCTCAATTTTCACATTTTTTATGGATAAACTAACTGCTATCTTTCTTTTATTACTGAATACCATATATCTAGTCTTTTCCAAATTTAAAGATGATTTATGTATATCAAACCACAATTTTAGTTTAACCATTTCCTCTTCAATATTATTGGCTAAAATGTTCAAGTCATCTCCTAAACCAGGGGTAGGGAACCTATGGCTCTAGAGCCAGATGTGGCTCTTTTGATGACTGCATCTGGCTCTCGGATAAATCTTAGCGGACATTGCTTAATGCGATAATTATGAATAATTTCGCTGGTAATCACAGTGCTAAAAATAACGTGCAAAATAGAAAACATTCTCATGCATTTATATCCCTCCATCCGTTTTCTACCGCACCTGTTCAAGAAGTCGCATTAATGGTAAGAAGTATTTTATGTCACGATGGGGGGGGGGTTGCAGCTTGCTGCGGGGTCATTCTCCTCGGGACATGGCATTTTGGTAAAAACATGATTTGATTTTAACTAAAAAAATCTACAAACAAAAATCGCTCACAGCAGAGGCACAACTTGGGGCTAAAGAACAAAGCTAACGCATAAACAGACTAAGAACATAAATCAAACAAAACTTACTTGGCATGGCATGAGGTACAAAACTATGGCAAGGCATGAAACAAGTCAGCACAGGGCGACTGACTGGCAAAGACGAGCTTAAATACCGCCTCTGATTAGTGCTCGAAAAGCAGGTGAGCGGGCGTTTTGTCCATCAGAGACAGGTGGACAAAATGAGTAACCAAGGAAACCAGACAAGGGAGTGGAAAAAAACAGGAACTTAAAGAGTCCAAAGGACAAAAAGCACTTGGCCAAACAAAAACATGACCAAGAGACATGACATTTTATTTATTATTGGTTAGCTTCAGAATAACAATGTTATTAAAAAGGATAAGAGACTTATTATACTCTAAAAATGTTGGTCTTACTTGAAAAATGCACGCATTTAGTTGTATTCAGTGTTAAAAAATATGATATGGCTCTCACGGAAATACATTTTGAAATATTTGGCTTTCGTGGCTCTCTCAGCCAAAAAGGTTCCCCACCCCCGTCCTAAACAGTATAAATTTGTATCGTCTGCGAATAATACGCACTGTAAAATTTTCGAAACCTCACAAATATCATTTATATATAAAGTAAAAAGTTTGGGTCCTGAAACCCACTGTACCTACAAATTAATGTAAAGAACAAATTCGGTTGCGGAGCATAAAAGATGACATTTTAAAAAACAACAACCTTTTATGTGTTATGCAACCTGACAAAATGTCAAACCTCCGTCCTTGCATTAAGTATATGATATAAAGCGTTCATGGCTACAATGTCTCCGAGACAAATTGCAAGAAAAAACACTTCCAGAAGATAAATCCCATTGAGTGTGTAGGAGTGTGACTTGTAGGCGGCTTGGACGGCAGGTATTTTTCTCCCATTTATACATCCAATTTGACTGCTGCATGAATGATATAGTTTGCCTTTTGTGAAAACGGAGGCGGCGGGAAAAAAATATATAAAAAAATGCGCAAAATGCTGTTGGGTTTCATCTTGGAGCAAGGTTACAGGTTGAGAGAACGGAGGAGGCGGGAGGCCGTAAATTATCAACTCGCTTGGCAGCGAGGATGCGGTGGCATTTGGAATGATCTGAACACTGTGACCCAGTCTCGTGGACGGTGATGAATGCTAGCAGAGATGTGCCGGGAATCATAAGAAGAAGGTAAGAAAAACAGCGACTAATCAACAGTGAGATGGCGGACGAGGACGAAAACAAAAAAAAAAACAGCAAACAAAAACATGCATCTAGGTCAGGGATAGGGAACCTATGGCTCTAGAGCCAGATGTGGCTCTTTTGATGACTGCATCTGGTTCTCAGATAAATCTTAGCTGACATTGCTTAACACGATAATTATGAATAATTCCGCTGGAATTCACAGTGCTAAAAATAACGTTGAAAATATAAAACATTCTCATGCATTTAAATCCATGCATTCGTTTCCTACCGCACCTGTTCAAGAAGTCGCATTAATGGTAAGAAGTATTTAGGCAGACGGACTACTCGGGACATGGCATTTAGGTAAAAACATGACTTAATTTAAACTAAAAAAAGATACAAACAAAAATCGCTCACAGCGGGGGCATAACTTGGGCTAAGGAAGAAAGCTAACGCATAAACAGACTAAGAACGTAAATCAAACAAAACTTACATGGCATGGCATGAAGCACGAAACTATGGCAAGGCATGAAACAAGTCAGCACAGGGCGACTGACTGGCAAACACAAGCTTAAATACCGCCTCTGATTAGTGCTCGGGAAGCAGGTGAGCGGGCATTTTGTCCACCAGAGACAGGTGGACAAAATGAGTAACCAAGGAAACCGGACTAGGGAGTGGAAAAAAAACAGGAACTTAAAGAGTCCAAAAGACAAAGAGCACATGGCCAAACAAAAACATGATCAACAGACATGACATTTGATTTATTATTGGTTAGCTTCAGAACAACAATGTTATTAAATAAATGATAAATGATAAATGGGTTGTACTTGTATAGCGCTTTTCTACATTCAAGGTACTCAAAGCGCTTTGACACTACTTCCACATTTATCCATTCACACACACATTCACACACTGATGGAGGGAGCTGCCATGCAAGGCGCCAACCAGCACCCATCAGGAGCAAGGGTGAAGTGTCTTGCTCAGGACACAACGGACGTGACGAGGTTGGTACTAGGTGGGATTTGAACCAGGGACCCTCGGGTTGCGCACGGCCACTCTCCCACTTATTATACTCAAAAAATGTTACTATACTCAAAAAATGTTGGTCTTACTTAAAAATGCACGCATTTAGTTGTATTCAGTGTTAAAAAATATGATATGGCTCTCACGGAAATACATTTTGAAATATATGGCTTTCATGGCTCCCTCAGCCAAAAAGGTTCCCGACCCCTGATCTAGGTCATCTTTGACGCAACATGTCTCGCACGCTTTGTACACCACAGTGGAAACAGATGTAACCGAATTGGATTCCTCAAATGGCAAAATAGGGAAATTAATTCCTTTAAAGGGGAACATTATCACAATTTAAAAAATAAATCAGTTCCCAGTGGCTTGTTGTATTTTTTGGAGTTTTTTTCAAAATTTTACCGGTCCCGGAATATCCCTAAAATGCCTTACTTTCGCTATCTTCGAAACCACTATCCATTTCCCTCTGACGTCATACAGTGCTGCCAATGTAAACAAACAATGGCGAATAGCACAGCAAGATATAGTGACATTAGCTCGGATTCAGTCTCGGATTTCAGCGACTTAAGTGATTCAACAGATTACGCATGTATTGAAATAGATGGTTGGAGTATGAAAGTATTGAAGAAGAAACTGAAGCTATTGAACAAATAGCTATTGACGCTATTCATAGCCATAGCATGGCCGAATAGCTGCGTTAGCATCGCCGGTAAAATGTGCGGACCAAACGATCAGGACTTTCGCATCTTGTGACACTGGAGCAACTTAAATCCGTCGATTGGTAAGTGTTTGTTTCGCATTAAATGTGGGTGGAAGGAAACGTAATATAGTTGTAAATGCATCTGCAGGTTATCCATACATCCCTGTGCCATGTCTGCTTTAGCACCGCCGGTAAATAGCATGTTAGCATCGATTAGCTGGCAGTCACGCCGCGACCAAATATGTCTGATTAGCACATAAGTCAACATCAACAAAACTCACCTTTGTGATTTTGTTGACTTTATCGTTGCTAATGCATCTGCAGGTTATCCATACATCTCTGTGCCATGTCTGCTTTAGCACCGCCGGTAAATAGCATGTTAGCATCGATTAGCTGGCAGTCACGCCGCGACCAAATATGTCTGATTAGCACATAAGTCAACATCAACAAAACTCACCTTTGTGATTTTGTTGGCTTTATCGTTGCAAATGCATCTGCAGGTTATCCATACATCTCTGTGCCATGTCTGCTTTAGTACCGCCGGTAAATAGCATGTTAGCATCGATTAAAAACTCTATCTTTTTTTATGGTCAGAAGAACGTACAGTACGGGCCAAAAGTTTGGACACACCTTCTCATTCAATGTGTTTTCTTTATTTTAATTTTAATTTTATTTTTACTTTCGTGACATTGTAGATTGTCACTGAAGGCAAGAGAGTTCTCAGAAACTCGCGTCAATCGTTTTCCCCGTCGGCAACCGAGTCATCATTTTTTGCCAAGGCCTAACAACATGTTTTATATACTAGTTTCTTCAAAGTAGCCACCCTTTGCTCTGATTACGGCTTTGCACACTCTCTGCATTCTCTCCATGAGCTTCAAGCACACCTGTGCAAGTGCAACCTCTTGAAGCTCATGGAGAGAATGCCAAGAGTCTGCAAAAAAGTAAGGGTGGTGTCAGCTTCAAACATCGATGACATCTATCAAACAAGACAAGGAGAAAGGAAATAAACAGAGACAGAATTCGATTTTGCTCAATTTGAGGAGAGACGTGGCGACTGTACTCTCCGTACAGTCTTCCACCACGCGCTGACGAAAAAAGGTTCACGTCTCCTCTTTTATTTGGACACTCCCTGTTTACACAACAACATCTGCCTCCAAAGGAATGGGGGGGTATGTAAACATCTCTTGTTTTTGGTCACGTTGAAGACAAAAGAAAAAGATGCCTCGGGCTTGGGCTGGTCCTGTATTCAGCTTGAGCAGGTGTTCGATGACAATAGATAATCCCATCGTACACAATGGAATTTTCCAAGCCTTTGCTTGGTGCAACAAAGACAGCTTCTTGTTTGTTCATTGCACTGCAAAAACTGAAATCTAAGTAAGATTAAATATCTCAAATAAGGGTGATTTTTGCTTATTTTCTGACTGATAGGATTTTTCTTCTCACTAAGCATATTTTATGTTAGTGTTTTACTTGTTTTAAGGGTTTTGGTCCTAAATGATCTCAGTAAGATATTACAGCTTGTTGCTGAGATTTGATGACCTATATTGAGTAAAACATGCTTGAAACTAGAATATCAACTGTTGCATCCTCACGAGTATAAAACTGTCAAGAGGGGGAGGGTCATAGCTCGCTGCGGGGTTTGTTCTCCCGGGATGCAAACGGACTATTCCGGACCAGGTGTGAAAGTAGGATCATACTTATTAATCCGACTACAAATCTGGGCAGGGCATGAGGTAAACAAACAAACTACGGCTTGGAACAAACACAAAACTGTGGCATGGAACAAACAACATAAACAATGGCTCGGAACCCACAAAAAAATGCGGCAAGAAATAAAACACGACTTACGTGGACACGGCGTGAATCAAGCGACATGAACTGTGGTAACGCATGGAAACCAGCAACGGCGCCAGGCCGACTGACTGGCAAAGACAGGCTTAAAAAAAGGGTCTTGATTAAAAACAGGTCCGCAATCCGAATACCCGAGGCAGGTGAAAATCATAAGTCGGCATGGTAACCGCACAAAACAAGGGAGCGCAAACGGGAACTAAAAGAGTCCAAAAAAATATATATATATAACAAAAACATAATCCAGACCACAGATCATGACAACTACTTTTTTTAAAGCATGTAAAAACAAAAAACATGACTATGCCACAATTGTGTCTCATAATTAAAACAGATAACAGCCAACAGATAACTTTGCTGTTTTTTTCCAATGAATCAATAGAAAATAGGTACTTATATTGTAGTACACGTGGCTTGGCATTGTCTTGCTGAAATAAGCAGGGGCGTCCATTATAACGTAGCTTGGAAGGCAACATATGTTGCTCCAAAACCTGTATGTACCTTTCAGCATTAATAGTGCCTTCACAGATGTGTAAATTACCCATGCCTTGGGCACTAATACACCCCCATACCATCACAGATTCTGGTTTTTGAACTTTGCGCCTATAACAATCCGGATGGTTATTTTCTTTTTTGGTCCGAAAGACACGTTTCTACAGTTTCCCCAAAAATTTTGAAATGTGGACTTGTCAGACCACAGAACACTTTTCAACTTTGTATCAGTCCATCGAAGATGAGCTCAGGCCCGACTAAGCGTTTCCGGGTGTTGTTGATAAACGGCTTTGGCTTTGCATAGTAGACTCTCGCTGGATCCGCTTTGGACTGGACTCTCGCGACTGTGTTGGATCCATTATGGATTGAACTTTCACAGTATAATGTTAGACCCGCTCGACATCCATTGCTTTCCTCCTCTCCAAGGTTCTCATAGTCATCATTGTCACCGACGTCCCACTGGGTGTGAGTTTTCCTTGCCCTTATGTGGGCCTACCGAGGATGTCGTAGTGGTTTGTGCAGCCCTTTGAGACACTAGTGATTTAGGGCTATATAAGTAAACATTGATTGATTGATTGATTGATTGTTATTAGTGAGAATATACTCATTTTAAGGTCTTTTTGGGTTCAGTGAGGTTAGCTAATTTTGGAAAGTCTTGATGAGCCAAATTTTCTTGTTCTACTGGCAGACAATTTTGCTTAGTTCTAGTAAAATACCCCTCGTTTATGTATTTTTCTTCTTGTTTTTGAACACTGACTTTTTGCAGTGTGGGAACTCAGAACGGAAAGTTTTTGGGTCATTTACATACAATTTTTCCGACAAGTGGCTATTTTCAAGAAACTGTAACATAAAACATGTTTTAAGTTACTATACCTTTTTTTTTTGTTAAGTACATAACTCCTCCATTCATAGTTTTGATGCCTTCAGGGACAATAGTCCCTGAAGGCATCAAAATAAAGACACCTATTGAATGGAGGAGAAGGTGTGGCCTGTACTGTACTTTTTTTAGCCCAATTTGTAACAAAACTAAATTGGTACCTTTTCCAGCTGGGCGTTCTGCTTGGACTTGTACAGGACCTCGCCCACGGCCACAAAGACCGACAGCACCAGTCCGGCTGCCAACACGATGAAGATGCCTCCAATGTTCTGCACCCCCAAAGCGCTGGCCTCTTTGCTCTCCTCCTCTGGACAGCCGTTGCCCCTCCACCACTTCTCCTTCATCATGTGCAGCTTGCCTTCCTCCTGTAGCTGCAGAATGGCGATGGTGATCTTGTCTCGGTACGGAGAGCCTGCCGGGGAGGACAGAGCAGCCATGAAACAGCAGCCGACTGAATTGTTAAAAAAAAAAAAAATGTGTGTATATATTATCACACAACTCTTATGCTTAAGGGCTGTTGCTATAGTTATTATCAATTGTGCTGAAGTGGAATTTTTTTTTGTCTGTGCAAGGCAGGCAATCCAAAAGGTTGCAAGCCAGTCTGGTATCAGTGTCCGTGTCCGCAGAGACAAGGCGATATCACCAGCGTCAACACATTTGCATTTCTTTTATGATCATATGCTGTGTCTAACTGAAACTGTCGAGATTAACCCCCATTCCATCAGCGACAGCTTCAGTGATGTAACCAAGGGACCTCCCAAATAAATAGAGGAAGCATGCGGGCTAGACTTTAGGGCGAAGTTTGGATCTGTAACTAGAGTAACGTCTTTCCTCAATTGAGCAAAATTTAACTCTGTCTCTGCGTGATTCCTTGCTTCGCGTCTGTTTTAATAGATGTCATCAGTGAACCTGACAAAATCTCAAAGACTAAATATTTGATTTTGTCATCTCGTTATAAAACCACACACCACAACAACAAAAGGTAAACAATTTATTGTTTTTTTGACGTTTACCTTACACCGACCTCTTGTTGCTAGGCAGACTTTATGGTCTAATACGTTTAGACTGACATGTGTTCACCATCGCTCACACAAACAACATAATGCACCTGGTCTGCCAGAGAATAAGAAGACGGCGCAGGAGGGATCGTTACTGTTGCCAACTTAAAACCCAAAACCAGTAAAGTTGGCACGTTGTGTAAATAGTAAATAAAAACAGAATACAATGAATTACAAATCCTTTTCAACGGCAAAGACAAGATTTTTACCGTTCAGACTGGTAAACCTTGTTATTTTTTTGGAAATATTAGCTTATTTGGAATTTGATACCCGCAACTTGTTTTCAAAAAGCTGGCACAAGTGGCAAAATACACTGAAAAAGTTGAGGAATGCTCATCAAACACTTCTCCCTCAGGCGGTACTGCATCAAAAGGCGGCATCAGTGTGTAAAGGATATCGCCACATGGGCTCAGGAGCACTTCAGCAAACCACTGTCAGTTACAAATCCTTTTCAACTGCAAAGACACGATTTTTAACATTCAGACTGGTAAACTTTGTTATTTTTTTGTAAATATTAGCTTATTTGGAATTTGATACCTGCAACTTGTTTTCAAAAAGCTGGCACAAGTGGCAAAATACACTGAGAAAGTTGAGGAATGCTCATCAAACACTTCTCCCTCAGGCGGTACTGCATCAAAAGGCGGTATCAGTGTGTAAAGGATATCGCCACATGGGCTCAGGAGCACTTCAGAAAACCACTGTCAGTTACAAATCCTTTTCAACTGCAAAGACAAGATGTTTAACATTCAGACTGGAAAACCTTGTTATTTTAAGTAAATATTAGCTTATATGGAATTTGATGCCTGCAACATGTTTTCAAAAAGCTGGCACATGTGGCAAAAAAGACTGAGAATGTTGAAGAATGCTCATCAAACACTTCTCCCTCAGGCGGTACTGCATCAAAAGGCGGCATCAGTGTGTAAAGGATATCGCCACCTGGGCTCAGGAGCACTTCAGAAAACCACTGTCAGTTACAAATCCTTTTCGACTGCAAAGACAAGATTTTTACATTCAGACTGGTAACCTTGTTATTTTAAGTAAATATTAGCTTATTTGGAATTTGATGCCTGCAACATGTTTCAAAAAGCTGGCACATGTGGCAAAAAAGACTGAGAATGTGAAGAATGCTCATCAAACACTTCTCCCTCAGGCGGTACTGCATTAAAAAGCGACATCAGTGTGTAAATGATATCACCACCTGGGCTCAGGAGCACTTCAGAAAACCACTGTCAGTTACGAATCCTTTTCGACTGCAAAGACAAGATTTTTAACATTCAGACTGGTAAACCTTGTTATTTTTTTGTAAATATTAGCTTATTTGGAATTTGATACCTGCAACATGTTTTCAAAAAGCTGGCACAAGTGGCAAAATACACTGAGAAAGTTGAGGAATGCTCATCAAACACTTCTCCCTCAGGCGGTACTGCATCAAAAGGCGGCATCAGTGTGTAAAGGATATCGCCACATGGGCTCAGGAGCACTTCAGAAAACCACTGTCAGTTACAAATCCTTTTCAACTGCAAAGACAAGATGTTTAACATTCAGACTGGAAAACCTTCTTATTTTAAGTAAATATTAGCTTATTTGGAATTTGATGCCTGCAACATGTTTTCAAAAAGCTGGCACATGTGGCAAAAAAGACTGAGAATGTTGAAGAATGCTCATCAAACACTTCTCCTCAGGCGGTACTGCATTAAAAAGCGACATCAGTGTGTAAATGATATCACCGCCTGGGCCCAGGAGCACTTCAGAAAACCAATGTCAGTAACTACAGTCCGTCGCTACATCTGTAAGTGCAAGTTAAAACTCTACTATGCAAAGCCAAAGCCGTTTATCAACAACACCCCGGAAATGCTTAGTTGGGCTCGAGCTCATCTTAGATGGACTGATGCAAAGTGGAAAAGTGTTGTGTGGTCTGACAAGTCCACATTTGAAAATTTTTGGGGGAAAACTGTAGACAATGTGTATTTCGGACCAAAAAGGAAAAGAACCATCCGGATTTATCTAGGGGCAAAGTTGAAAAGGCAGCTTCTGTGATGGTATGGGGGTGTATTAGTGCCCAAGGCATGGGTAACTTACACATCTGTGAAGGCACTATTAATGCTGAAAGGTACATACAGGTTTTGGAGCAACATATGTTGCCTTCCAAGCTACGTTATAATGGACGCCCCTGCTTATTTCAGCAAGACAATGCCAAGCCACGTGTTAAAACAGAGTGGCTTCATAGTAAAAGAGTGCGGGTACTCGAATGGCCTGCCTGTAGTCCAAACCTGTCTCCCTTTGGAAAATGGGAGACAGGATTACAAAGAGGTAGTCAATCAACAAAACTTGCTAATGTCGGCCGGAACTGCGCCAAAACAACGTCAGTCCCGTTTTTTTAACTCACTTTTTGCCAATGTATCATAATTTGACACTTATGGCATTAAGCCCCAACTTCTAAGCCCCCCCCCCCCCCCCCCCCCCCCCCAGCGCACACTCATTATGACATTTCCTTGGCATTGTTTTTATGGTAATTAATGAGGAAATAATTAGAAAATATACCTTTGGAAAAACACTAACGCAGCAGCAGAATTAACATTACTAAATTGGATTGTCCTAAGCCGACATACATGCAAAATCCAATTTATTATCAAATGTATTAAAATAAGATCGAACAAAAGTCTCATGTTTCAATGAAAAAAATACATGATGCGCAACCATTTACAGCAGTCATATAACCTGTGACAAAAGCTAACTGTTAGCATGCTAACGTTAGCTTGCTAACATTGGCATAATAACATTTTGAGATAGGTTTGCAACCGTTAACACCAGAGTCATATAGCTCGGTATGTGACATTTGTTAACTATAAGCATGCAAACGATACCATGCTGGCAAGCTAAGTTTATCATTTAATTTGACACATTTTTTCCCCTATTTTCGCAGCCATACACCTTTGAGGCTTGCTGACGTGCTAACATTAGCATGCTAACTTTTTGCGCTAGTTATGCAACCATTTACACCGGTCACATAACTTGGTATGTAACAAAAGCTAACTGTTAGCATGGTAGCATGCTAACATTAGCTTGCAAACATTAGGTTGCTAACTTTTTGCGCTAGTTGTGCAACCATTTACACCAGTCACATAACTTGGTATGTGACAAAAGCTAACTGTTAGCATGGTAGCATGCTAAAATTAGCTTGCTAACATTAGCATGCTAACTTTTTGAGCTAGTTGTGCAACCATTTACACAAGTCATATAACCTGGTATGTGACAAAAACTAACTGTTAGCATGGTAGCATGACGACATTAGCTTGTTAACATTAGCATAATAACTTTTTGAGCTAGTTTTGCTACCGTTTACACCAGTCATATAACTTGGTATGTAACAAAAGCTAACTGTTAGCATGGTAGCATGCTAACATTAGCTTGCAAACATTAGGTTGCTAACTTTTTGCGCTAGTTGTGCAACCATTTACACCAGTCACATAACTTGGTATGTGACAAAAGCTAACTGTTAGCATGGTAGCATGCTAAAATTAGCTTGCTAACATTAGCATGCTAACTTTTTGAGCTAGTTGTGCAACCATTTACACAAGTCATATAACCTGGTATGTGACAAAAACTAACTGTTAGCATGGTAGCATGACGACATTAGCTTGTTAACATTAGCATAATAACTTTTTGAGCTAGTTTTGCTACCGTTTACACCAGTCATATAACTTGGTATGT
Organism: Nerophis ophidion; assembly: GCF_033978795.1. Lineage (NCBI taxonomy): Eukaryota > Metazoa > Chordata > Actinopteri > Syngnathiformes > Syngnathidae > Nerophis > Nerophis ophidion. The sequence goes on from NC_084634.1 coordinate 34,479,584, forward strand.
AACAAAAGCTAACTGTTAGCATGGTAGCATGCTAACATTAGCTTGCAAACATTAGGTTGCTAACTTTTTGCGCTAGTTGTGCAACCATTTACACCAGTCACATAACTTGGTATGTGACAAAAGCTAACTGTTAGCATGGTAGCATGCTAAAATTAGCTTGCTAACATTAGCATGCTAACTTTTTGAGCTAGTTGTGCAACCATTTACACAAGTCATATAACCTGGTATGTGACAAAAACTAACTGTTAGCATGGTAGCATGACGACATTAGCTTGTTAACATTAGCATAATAACTTTTTGAGCTAGTTTTGCTACCGTTTACACCAGTCATATAACTTGGTATGTAACAAAAGCTAACTGTTAGCATGGTAGCATGCTAACATTAGCTTGCAAACATTAGGTTGCTAACTTTTTGCGCTAGTTGTGCAACCATTTACACCAGTCACATAACTTGGTATGTGACAAAAGGTAACTGTTAGCATGGTAGCATGCTAACATTAGCTTGCTAACATTAGCATGCTAACTTTTTGAGCTAGTTGTGCAACCATTTACACAAGTCATATAACTTGGTATGTGACAAAAACTAACTGTTAGCATGGTAGCATGCTGACATTAGCTTGCTAACATTAGCATAATAACTTTTTGAGCTAGTTTTGCTACCGTTTACACCATTCATATAGCTTGGTATGTACATTTGTTAATTGTCAGCATGCAAACGACAGCATGCTGGGAAGCTAAGTTTTTCATTTAATTTGACATGTTTTCCTCTGTGAGGCTTGCTAACATGCTAATATTAACATGCTAACTTTTTGAGCTAGTTTTGCAACCGTTTACACCAGTCATATAACTTGGTATGTAACAAAAGCTAACTGTTAGCATGGTAGCATGCTGACATTAGCTTGCAAACATTAGCTTGCTAACTTTTCGCGCTAGTTGTGCAACCAGTCACATAACTTGGTATGTAACAAAAGCTAACTGTTAGCATGGTAGCATGCTAAAATTAGCTTGCTAACATTAGCATGCTATCTTTTTGAGCTAGTTGTATGTATATTTGTTATTTGTCAGCATGCAAACGATAGCATGCTGGGAAGCTAAGTTTTTCATTTAATTTGACATTTTTTTCTCTGTGAGGCTTGCTAACATCCTAATATTAACATGCTAACTTTTTGAGCTAGTTTTGCAACCGTTTACACCAGTCATATAACTTGGTATGTGACATTTTTTAACTGTTGACATGCAAACGGTAACATGCTGGCAAGCTAAGTTTTTCCATCTAATTTGACACTTTTTTCTCTATGAGGCTTGCTGACATGCTAACATTAACATGCCAATTTTTTGAGCTAGTTTTGCTACCATATGACCAGAGTCATATAACTTGGTATGTGACATTTGTTAACTGTTAGCATTCAAGCGATAGCATGCTGGAAAGCTAAGTTTTTAATTTAATTTGACATTTTTTTCTCTATTGTCGCAGCTATACACCTTTATTGCTTGCTAATATGCTAACATTAGCATGTTAACTTTTTGAGCTAGTTTTGCCACCGTTTACACGTGTCATATAACTTGGTATCTGACATTTGTTAACTGTTAGCATGCTGGTAAATTAAGTTTATCATCTACTTTTACACTTTTTTTTCTATTTTCGCAGCCATACACCTTTGAGGCTTGCTAACATGCTAATATCAACATGCCAACTTTTTGAGATAGTTTTGCAACCGTTAATACCAGCCATTTAACTTAGTATGTGACATTTGTTAATTGTTTGCAAGCAAACTATAGCATGCTGGTAAGCTAAGTTTTTTATTTATTTTGACACTTTTTTCTCTATGAGGCTTGCTAACATGCTAACATTAGCATACTAACTTTTTGAGCTAGTTGTCCTACCGTTTACACCAGTCATATAACTTGGTATGTAACATTTGTTAACTGTTAGCATGCAAACGATAGCATGCTGACAAGCTAAGTTTTTCATTTATTTTGACACTTTTTTCTCTATGAGGCTTGCTAACATGCTAACATTAGGATGCTAACTTTTTTTTTTAGTTAGCTTTGCTATCGTTTACACCAGTCATATAAATTGGTATGTGACATTTGTTCATTGTTAGCGTGCAAACTATAGCATGCTGGCCAGCTAAGTTTTTCATTTAATTTGACACTTTTTTCTCTATTTTCACAGCCATACACCTTAGAGGCTTGCTTACATGCTAACATTAGCGTGCTGACTTTTTGAGCTAGTTTTGCTACGATTTACACCAGAAACATTACTTGGTATGTGACATGTGTTATCTGTGAACATACTGGCAAGCTAAGTTTTCCATTTAATTTTAAAAAATTTTCTCTGTTTTTGCAACCTTTTAGTCTTGCTAACATGCTAACATTTGCATGCTAATTTTTTGAGCTATTTTTGCAACACTAGTCATATAACTTGGCATGTGACATTTGTTAACTGTTAGCATGCAAACGATTGTATGATGGCAAGGTAAGTTTTTCATCTAATTTTACACATTTTTCTCTATTTTCGTAGGTATACACTTTTTAGTCATATAACTTGGTATATGAAATAGACCAACTGTTATCATGCTAATGTTTTCACACACATGCTAAATGTTTGCATTGTGATGTAAGCATGCTGGCAAGCTAAGTTTTTCATCTAGTTTTACACTTTTTTTCCCCTATTTTCGCAGGCATACACTTTTCAGTCATATAAATTGGTATATGAAATAGACCAACTGTTATCATGCTAATGTTTTTACACACATGCTAACTGTTAGCGTTTTGATGTAAGCATGCTGTCAAGCTAAGCTTTTCATCTCCTTTTACACTTTTTTACTCTTCTTGAACTCTTTTACGAACCACTTTTTTGAAGCGACCTTTTCTTTTGAACTGTTTTGTAATGGAAGGCGATGGCTGTTTATGACCCCGTCCCCTTGGAAGCAGCTGTTGCCATGTGGTCAGGGAAGGTCCAAAAAAAAAAGGAGGCTGCAATCATTTGGCAGACCGTGATGACACTGTACAAGCGTACAGATGGACAAGTTTCTCCTCCCGGAGCCAAATTGAATTCTGTCGCCGTTTGATTCCTTGCTTCTTGTCTGTTTTAATAGATGTCATCGATGTTTGAACCTGACAATACCTATAATGCGCCACTATAGACAGCGATTTTAAACAAGTCAATGGCGTTTTAAAATCGGGTTTTTATCATACTCGTCTTGATGTGTGGTCCTCTGTGGTCCTATGTGGTTTTTTATTTTATTTTGATTTCTATACACTGTTTTAATTGGCTATACCTTTGAAAATCGTTCTTAATCATATTCCTTTTTATATTGTTTTATATATTGGTTTTATATCCATCCATTTTTCACCCCTTGTCCCATTTGGGGTCACGGGGGTCGCTGGAGCCTATCTCAGCTGCATTCGGGCGGAAGGCGGGGTACACCCTGGACAAGTCGCCACCTCATCACAGGGCCAACCCATATAGACAGACAACATTCACTCACATTCACACACTAGGGCCGATTATATTTATTTATTTTTATTCAGTCAATGGTGGAGCTAAGGATAATATTTGAATATTGTTTTTAATATTGTTGTGCAGCATTTTGGAAACATTCTTGTTGGATTGGACAACAAACCCCGTTTCCATATGAGTTGGGAAATTGTGCTAGATGTAAATATAAACAGAATACAATGATTTGCAAATCCTTTTCAACCCATATTCAGTTGAATATGCTACAAAGACAACATATTTGATGTTCAAACTGATAAACATTTTTTTTGTGCAAATAATCATTAACTTTAGAATTTGATGCCAGCAACACATGACAAAGAAGTTGGGAAAGGTGGCAATGAATACTGATAAAGTTGAGGAATACTCATCAAACACTTATTTGGAACATCCCACAGGTGTGCAGGCTAATTGGGAACAGGTGGGTGCCATGATTGGGAATAAAAACAGCTTCCCAAAAAATGCTTAGTCTTTTACAAGAAAGGATGGGGCGAGGTACACCCCTTTGTCCACAACTGCGTGAGAAAATAGTCAAATAGTTTAAGAACAACGTTTCTCAAAGTGCAATTGCAAGAAATTTAGGGATTTCAACATCTACGCTCCATAATAACATCAAAAAGGTTCAGATAATCTGGAGAAATCACTCCACGTAAGCGGCATGGCCGGAAACCAACATTGAATGACCGTGACCTTCGATCCTTCAGACGACACTGTATCGAAAACCGACATCTATCTCTAAAGGATATCACCACATGGGCTCAGGAACACTTCAGAAAAACATTGTCTCTAAATTCAGTCGGTCACTACAACTGTAAATTCAAGTTAAAGCTCTAATATGCAAAGCGAAAGCTATTTATCAACAACATCCAGAAACGCCGCCGGCTTCTCTGGGCCTGAGATCATCCAAGATGGACTGATGCAAAGTGGAAAAGTGTTCTGACGAGTCCACATTTCAAATTGTTTATGGAAATATTCGACATCGTGTCATCCGGACCAAAGGGGAAGCGAACCATCCAGACTGTTATCGACGCAAAGTTCAAAAGCCAGCATCTGTGATGGTATGGGGGTGCATTAGTGCCCAAGGCATGGGTAACTTACACATCTGTGAAGGCACCATTAATGCTGAAAAGTTTGGGACAACATATGCTGCCATCTAAGCGCCATCTTTTTCATGGACGCCCCTGCTTATTTCAGCAAGACTATGCCAAGCCCCATTCAGCACGTGTTACAACGGCGTGGCTTCGTAAAAAAAGAGTGCGGGTACTTTCCTGGCCCGCCTCCAGTCCAGACCTGTCTCCCATCGAAAATGTGTGGCGCATTATGAAGCGTAAAAAACGACAGCGGAGACCCCGGACTGTTGAACGACTGAAGCCCTACAATAAACAAGAATGGGGAAGAATTCCACTTTCACAAAGCTTCAACAATTAGTTTCCTCAGTTCCGAAACATTTATTAAGTGTCGTTAAAAGAAAAGGTGATGTAACACAGTGGTGAACATGCCCTTTCCCAACTACTTTGGCATGTGTTGCAGCCATGAAATTCAAAGTTAATTATTTGCACAAAACAAAATGAAGTTTATGAGCTTGAACACCAAATATGTTGTCTTTTTAGTGCATTCAATTGAATATGGGTTGAAAAGGATTTGCAAATCATTGTATTCCGTTTATATTTACATCCAACACAATTTCCCAACTCATATGGAAACGGGGTTTGTACAATGCGCCACTTGATGACAGTATTGATATTTCTATATTTTCATTCGAGTGGATAACTTTTGTTCTGTTTTCCATAACATTTAAGAACGTCGCCTCCCCCCCCAAAAAAAATAATTCACACCATCTCAACTTCAGAGCTGTGCCGCTATTTATGTCGCTGTCATCTTATAACCCGACGGCGTACATATGGCTGCGCAGAGGGACGCCTCCTTTAGACGCCACTAATCCTGATGTTCACAGGGTGAGCGCCGTTCTCACTCCGCATTCCCATTAACCACACAGGAAGTTGGCAACAAAAACGTGCCAAGCCGCAAACGGAACGTTATCGGCGGTAAACAGTGGCTATGTAACACAGACGTGGGAGTAAAATGTGTACATCTGAGATAGGCTTGCATTATTGGATGTGCATTTTTTTTTAATGGCGTGATGATGAGGGGGGGATTTCGGGAGGCGGGGGGTGGGGGGCGTGGTCGAGGGTGGAGCGGAGGCGTGGTCGGGGCGGCACCAACCCGAGTATTTCATACATATATATGTATATATATATGTATGAAATACTCGAGTATATATATATATGTATGTATATATATATATATATATATATATATATATATATATATATATATATATATATATATATATATATATATATATATATATATGGGCTTCACGGTGGCAGAGGAGTTAGTGCGTTTGCCTCACAATACGAAGGTCCTGCAGTCCTGGGTTCAAATCCAGGCTCGGGATCTTTCTGTGTGGAGTTTGCATGTTCTCCCTGTGAATGCGTGGGTTCCCTCCGGGTACTCCGGCTTCCTCCCACTTCCCAAGACATGCACCTGGGGATAGGTTGATTGGCAACACTAAATTGACCCTAGTGTGTGAGTGTTGTCTGTCTATCTGTGTTGGCCCTGCGATGAGGTGGCGACTTGTCCAGGGTGTACCCCGTCTTCCGCACGATTGTAGCTGAGATAGGCGCCAGCGCCCCCCGCGACCCCGAAAGGCAATAAGCGGTAGAAAATGGATGGAAGGATGGATATATATATATATATGTATATGAAATACTTGACTTTCAGTGAATTCTAGCTATATATATTTCTTATGTTACATATATAAATAAAATAAATAGTTGAATTTCAGACGGCACCTATCAAATACACAGTAATAAAAACACAGTTGTTCTACTAACTGTATTGTGCTTGCTGGTTACTAAAAAACAAACAAAAACAACACTTACCTTTCACTATTTGAGTATCAATCAATCAATCAATCAATCAACGTATTTTATTTCGGCAATCTTCACATAAAACAAAGAACAACAACAAGAAAAGAAAAAAAACACACTCATTTGAGCAATGATTTAGCCAAAAGGGTGTAGGTTGAAGCAACGCTTATATAAACCTACCCCGTCACAACAAGAACAAGGTTCAAAATATATAAAATCTAAAACATGCTTCACTTATATTACTTTTTTTTTTTAAAACAATATATAAGCAACATATATGTAGCACACGTCTCATATACACAGTTTAACATTTAAATCAAACATATACATTTGTACACTTATATATATATATATATATATACATATTATATATACACAATTTATTTAAATTCCATATAAAGTGGTAATATATACATTTTAATATAACCTATATGTATAATTATGAAATCATAAATTCTATTTATATACATATTATATATTATTGTCTTTCTAAAACAATGTTTGCTCTTTTTTCTTATATTTACTCATGAAAAATGATTTAAAAAGCTTTTTAAACTGGTTTATGTTGGTGCTGTGTTTTATTTCATCCTTTAAACAGTTCCATATTTTAACAGTTCCATTTGTAACCTTTGTTCTGCCATTTGCGTACTGGCGAGAGTGACTTGCCGTCGGGTGCGCAACACCACATAAATCGTTGGCCAATCAAAAAGCAACCCCATAACGCTATAGCCAACATTCACCAGGAGATGGCGACAGACAACATAGAATCACTCTATTACATGGTTGTAACTTCCTCGTTCTTCTGCTTGGTCTCCTTGTGTGTGCAGTTTTTGTATTAAAATCCGTAGATGTTGTAACGTGATTGGGCAGGCAAGCTGTGGGAAAGTGGACCTGAAAACAGGCTATCCCCACTCAGGTCCGCAAGAAGCTGGAGGGGGCGTGTCCTCCAGCTCCCCTGAATTTCGGGAGATTTTCGGGAGAACATTTCTTCCGGGAGGTTTTCCGGGGAGGCGCTGAATTTCGGGAGTCTCCCGGAAAATCCGGGAAGGTTGGCAAGTATGCCTTATCACTGCGAAGGAGCAAAGCGGGGATCTCTTTTTTTTGAGTGCTTCCACATAATAGTACAAAGATGAGCTTGTTTCATTCATTCATACATTTCTTAATAGCGGACGACGCACGAATGCACATTATTTTCTATTTTCCAAGGTTAAAAAGAGCAAAGAGCCGACAAGAATACATACAAATCTTTTTTTTTTTTTTTTTTTAAAGAAGTTTCTGCTAGATTTGCAGTGTTCAATAGTTTCCGAAGTGTTGGAGTTGGGATGTATTTTTTTTGCAGTTTACTCGCAGTGTCATCCATCATTTTTTGATATCATCCATCATCCTTTCATCTCTCACAGCCTGCATTTGCACACACACACTCACACACACACAAAAAAAAAAAAAAAAAGGCACAGAAGCTCCGATTAGGTCTGGGCGTTCAGCGCCGACAAAAGTTTTGGGACTTGGCGAGTGTTAGAAATGATGATTATATTTGCAATCATGTCACTTTTTTTCCCCAGACTTTCGACTTCCAGGGAAATAACCGTGAAAAAGTCATTCCTAAAATGGTAAATAGCATATGCAATACTTTTTCATAACATGGTCACTTCTGCCTAGTTTCTCTTGTTATATTCTTAGTTTACGGTTATATTTTTTATTCTCATGGTTGCTTTTTATTTTTATTCTTATTGTAATATTTGTTCTATTTTGTTTCCATTTATACCCCCATTATTTACTTTTTAAATTCGATCTCAATTCCGTACACCTGAAGGAATCAATAAAGTACTATCTATCTATCTATCTATCTATCTATCTATCTATCTATCTATCTATCTATCTATCGATCCATCCATCCATCCATCCATCCATCCATCCATGACACTAAGTACTTTTAATCAAATAATCCATTTAGAATTTTTTTTGGGGGGGGGAATATTGTATATTTAGTGTTTTTGCCATAAAAAAAATACTAGCCTACTATCAAAATGACTATGTGTCGCAGGCTGAGAGCAAATATATCCATCCATCCATGACACTAAGTACTTTTAATCAAATAATCCCATCCATCCATCCATCAATCTATTCATGACACTAAGTACTTTTAATCAAATAATCCATTTCAAATTTTTTGGGGGGAAAATATTGTATATTTAGTGTTTTTGCCATAAAAAAATACTAGCCTGCTATCAAAATGACTATGTGTCGCAGGCTATGAGCAAATCCATCCATCCATCCATCCATCCATCCATCCATGACACTAAGTACTTTTAATAAAATAATCCCATCCATCCATCCATCCATGACACTAAGTACTTTTAATCAAATAATCCATTTCGAAATTTTTGGGCGGGAAAAATATTGTATATTTAGTGTTTTTGCCATAAAAAAAATACTAGCCTACTATCAAAATGACTATGTGTCACAGGCTGAGAGCAAATCCATCCATCCATCCATCCATGACACTAAGTACTTTTAATCAAATAATCCATTTCAACATTTTTGGGGGGGGGAAATATTGTATATTTAGTGTTTTTGCCGTAAAATAATACTAGCCTACTATCAAAATGACTATGTGTCGCAGGCTGAGAGCAAATCCATCCATCCATCCATCAATCCATCCATGACACTAAGTACTTTTAATCAAATAATCCATTTCAACATTTTTGGGGGCGGGGAAATATTGTATATTTAGTGTTTTTGCCGTAAAATAATACTAGCCTACTATCAAAATGACTATGTGTCGCAGGCTGAGAGCAAATCCATCCATCCATCCATCCATCCATGACACTAAGTACTTTTAATCAAATAATCCATTTCAAAAATTTTTTGGGGGAAAATATTGTATATTTAGTGTTTTTGCCATAAAAAAATACTAGCCTACTATCAAAATGACTATGTGTCGCAGGCTGAGAGCAAATCCATCCATCCATCCATCCATCCATCCATCCATCCATCCATCCATGACACTAAGTACTTTTAATCAAATAATCCATTTCAATTTTTTGGGGGGGAAATATTGTATATTTAGTGTTTTTGCCATAAAAAAATACTAGCCTACTATCAAAATGACTATGTGTCACAGGCTGAGAGCAAATCCATCCATCCATCCATCCATCCATCCATGACACTAAGTACTTTTAATCAAATAATCCATTTCAAAAATTTTTGGGGGGAAAATATTGTATATTTAGTGTTTTTGCCATAAAAAAATACTAGCCTACTATCAAAATGACTATGTGTCGCAGGCTGAGAGCAAATCCATCCATCCATCCATCCATCCATCCATCCATGACACTAAGTACTTTTAATCAAATAATCCATTTTGAAAATTTTGGAGGGGAAAATATTGTATATTTAGTGTTTTTGCCATAAAAAATACTAGCCTACTATCAAAATGACTATGTGTCGCAGGCTGAGAGCAAATCCATCCATCCATCCATCCATCCATCCATCCATCCATACATCCATCCATGACACAAAGTACTTTTAATCAAATAATCCATTTTGAAATTTTTTTGGGGGAAAATATTGTATATTTAGTGTTTTTGCCCTAAAAAAATACTAGCCTACTATCAAAATGACTATGTGTCGCAGGCTGAGAGCAAATCCATCCATCCATCCATCCATCCATCCATCCATCCATCCATCCATCCATCCATCCATGACACTAAGTACTTTTAATCAAATAATCCACTTTGATTTTTTTGGGGGGTAAAATATAGTATATTTAGTGTTTTTGCCATAAATAAAACTAAGTCTTTTTTTTTTTTTTTGGGGACAAAAAGGGCATACACTAGTCCTTTTTTCATTGTTTTGCTTCAAATCAATTCGAGCCATATTGGACCAAAAATACAGAAACAAAATATGTCTGGAGCCGCAAAAAACTGAAAAGCCTTACATAAGTGTTATCATGAAAACAACACATGATGTAAGTGTCTATATTAGCTATACTAGCCTACTATCAAAATGACTGTGTGTTGCAGGCTGAGAGCTAATCTTTGTTGACAGAGATGTTGCAATAAAATATTTGACAACATTAGAAAACCATTAGTAAATCAGAGGCTGCTCAGAAGGTGCGATAACTCCTGGAAATTACTGGCTTTTAAGTATAAATGTGTGTGTCCAAGTTAAAGGAAAAGGCAGGCTGTCTTCTTCTAATAGTTTTATTACAATCTTCGGCAAGCTAGGTAATGTTTGCTGTGGTCTGGAACAACATGGCACACAAACAGCTGTGAGAAATGTAGCCGATGTTACATACAAAATGACCCCAAGCAGGTTCTATGGAGTTTCCTATGAACCTTTAATTCTTAGCAACTATGACTGTCCCACTTACACATCTGACGTATTCGCTCACATCTAATTCAACTTTGACCGTCAATACTGTCCCACTTACACTTCTGATGCAACTTTGACCGTCAATACTGTCCCACTTACACTTCTGATGTAACTTTGACTGTCAATACTGTCTCACTTACACTTCTGATGTAACTTTGACCGTCAATACTGTCTCACTTACACTTCTGATGCAACTTTGACCGTCAATACTGTCCCACTTACACTTCTGATGCAACTTTGACCATCAATACTGTCCCACTTACACTTCTGATGTAACTTTGACCGTCAATACTGTCCCACTTACACTTCTGATGCAACTTTGACCGTCAATACTGTCCCACTTACACTTCTGATGTAACTTTGACCGTCAATACTGTCCCACTTAAACTTCTGATGTAACTTTGACCGTCAATACTATCCCACTTACACTTCTGATGTAACTTTGACCGTCAATACTGTCTCACTTACACTTCTGATGTAACTTTGACTGTCAATGCTGTCCCACTTACAAATCTGATGTCATCGCTCCCATCTGATGCAACTTTGACCGCCAATACCGTCTCACTTACTTCTGATGCAACTTTGACGGTCAATACTGTCTCCCTTGCACATTTGATGTGATCGCTCACATCTAGTGCAACTTTGACTGTCAATGCTGTCTCACTTGCACATCTGATGTCATCGCTCCCATCAGATGCAACTTTGACCGTCAATATCGTCTCACTTACACTTCTGATGCAACTATGACTGTAAATACTGTCACACTTGCACATCTGATCTCATCGCTCACATCTGATGCAACTTTGACTGTCAATGCTGTCTCACTTGCACATCTGATGTCATCGCTCCCATCTGATGCAACTTTGACCGTCAATATCGTCTCACTTACACTTCTGATGCAACTATGACTGTCAATACTGTCACACTTGCACATCTGATGTCATCGCTCGCATCTGATGCAACTTTGACTATCAATACTGTCTCACTTGCACATTCAATGTCATCGCTCACATCTGCTGCAACTTTGACTGTCAATACTCTCCCACTTTCTCATCCGATGCAACGTTGACTGTCAATACTGTCCCACTACCTCATCTGATGCAACTTTGACTGTTAATACTGTCTCACTTGCACATCTGATGTCATCGCTCACATCTGATGCAACTTTGACTGTCAATATTGTCTCACTTGCACATCAGATGTGTAAGCGGGACATTCAGAGTTGCTAAGAACTCCAAGTTCATCCAAGATTCTGTAGGAGCTGCTGGGGGTCATTTTTGACCCTACTTGGTGAAGAGTGGGCCGTGATACAAATACTGCAATTTCTTAAAATTAACGAAAAAAATAAATACAAATGCAAATTGCCTCATATCACAAACATGCTTTGTGAGGAATTCCTAAAATATGAAAATATTACAACCCTTCGTTTTAAAGATTTTAAAGAACAACACCCAGTTTATTGCAAAAACGCATTGATTTTAATTGGGGTCATTTTTGAACCCACTCATGTAAGTATTGACAGATTATGCACCCGATCCATCCATCCATCCACTACAGGGCTCTCCCATACATAAAACAAACAATGAGAAGACAAAACAGCATTTCATAACTAACCTACGGTCAGAATGTTGAGAGGTAAAGTTTTGAAATTGTAAATTAAAAGAAAATACAACAAATATTATAAACAGAGAAAAAATAATGATTTACAATTTTGTAAACGTTTTTTTATTTTTCATTTTTCCTCGGCAAACAACGACAACCATTTGAATTTTTTAAAAATTGTGCATGAAATAGTGGTACTCCAAAAACTTTGGAGATGTATTTTTTTTTTTTAATACACGACTCAATTGGGGTCTTATGGCCACTTACGTGGACACTTATACTGCCATCTGGTGGTGTTAGAAGAATATAACACGCAATGGAATTTGGAAAAAAAAAAAGTGTAAAAATTAAAATGTGCATGTCACTACACATGAAGTACACGTTTGTGTACTTATGGACTAGGTACATCATATTAAAAGATGATTTTTAGTTTTTAAAATAAAAAAGTATGTAAACAAAGAGCTTGGGCCTTAAGAGGTTAAACATTTTTTTAACAAATGTCATACATTTTTATATATATATAAAAAAAAAAATCATAAACATATAAGAAAAATACAATTTACCAGGACTAAAACGACTACTATTAATATTACACTGTCACTGTTTTGCCCACAAACGCGTGTAAATAATACAGATGATTAGTGGCTGTCATGGCAACAACAGAGAAGACTCGTTATAAACAAATGCACCAGCGAAAGGATTTCAAGCGAGTTACATGAAAATCCATCCATTTTTCTACCGTCACAATATCACATCTTTTTGCCTTAAGGTACCTCTGATCCACGTTCGAGTGCGTCTATCACACACTCGCTCGCATGTGCCTCAGTTGAAGATTGGGGATCTCTCAAGTATCATAGCCCCCCCCCCCCCCCGCCCCCTGATTGAAGCCCACCCCCTCAACCGAAGCCACCATATTTCTAATGATAAATGATTGCCTAACAAAAGAGGCCTTGGATAAATGCTAATAGGACGAGTCCTTTGAGACAAGGATATGGAGAGCGGCAGACGCGGCAAATGGAAAAGAGCGAGCAGCTTGACGCCGTGTGCATGCGTAACTACTTTACGGATTAAAAAAAACGAGAAAAAAAAAACATGGGGCATCCATCACTCCAACATTCGAAAGGGCTTCTGGTATTGTCACACTTTTGAGGCGATGGCTTGAGAACAGGATTTGGGAAAACCATCACGACTAGAGATGTCCGATAATATCCGATGTTATCGGTCGGTAAATGCTTTAAAATGTAATATCGGAAATTATCGGTATCGGTTTCAAAAAGTAATATTTATGACTTTTTTAAAATGCTTTTTTAAAAAGTGAATGCCAGGCATACTTGGTCAACAGCCATACAGCTCACACTGAGGGTGGCCGTATAAACAACTTTAACACTATTACAAATATGCGCCACACTGTGAACCCCCACCAAACAAGAATGACAAACATTTCGGGAGAACATCCGCACCGTAACACAACAGAACAAATTCCCAGAACCGCTTGCAGCACTAACTCTTCCGGGATGCTACAATGTACACACCCTGCTACCCCCTAGCCATCCCCATCCTCAACCCCTTAACCTCCTCATACTTTCCTGTCATGAAATAGCCACCCTTGGCTCTGATTACTGCTTTGCACACTCTTGGAATTCTCTCCATGAGCTTCAAGAGGTAGTCACCTGAAACGGTTGTCACTTAACAGACATCATAGTTTTGATGCCTTCAGTGACAATCTACAATGTAAAATAGTCATGAAAATAAAGCAAACACACTGAAATTGTCACGTCCATGGGATCATGTTTTGTTTCGGTCATGTTCGGTTTGGTTTTTTGGACACTCAGTTCCTGTTCCTGCACTTCCTTGTTTGCTTTGTTACCATACCAACTCATTAGTTTCCCCCTTGTCCAAATGTCACGCCACTGTCCTCATGTCTCACACCTGTTTGCAATTATCATGTCTATTATTTAAACCGGAAGTTGCCAGGAAGTCAGCCTGGCGACTTTACCCCTACTCCCTTCATGCCATGCCTGCTAATCACTCTGTCCATCGTTTTCCTCCTGCTCATGCCACGTAAGTTTTCGTTTTTTTTATGTCACAGTTTTGTTATTTTTGTCTATAGTCATGCCATAGTGCAGGTGTCGGGAACCTTTTTGTCTGAGATAGCCGTACAAGCCAAATATTTTAAAAAGTATTTCTGTGAGAGCCATATAATATATTTTTTTTAACAATGAGTACAACTAAATGCGTGCATTTTTAAGTAAGACCAACATTTCTAGAGTATAATAAGTCTCTTATAAGTATTAATAACATTGTTATTCGGAAGCAAACCAACGATAAATAAAATCATTCTTACCGTTAATGCGACTTCTTGAACAGATGCGGTAGAAACCGGATGGTTTATATTTTGAACGTTATTTTTGACACTGTGATTACCAGCGGAATCATTCGTTACTTACCGTGTTAAGCAATGTCAGCTAAGATTGATCCGAGAGCCAGGTGCAGTCATCAAAAGAGCCACATCTGGCTCTAGAGCCATAGGTTCCCTACCCCTGCCATAGTGCTAGTTTTGTTTTCTAGTCAAGTTTGTTCTCCGCCATTGTGCGCGCCTTTTGTTTGCCTTTATGGTTAGTGTTGAAAATAAAATATTTATTTACATTCACGTCTTGCTCGTCCCAACTTTCCTTTGCCTAGGAAAAAACAATCCAAACCCCAAAGTCCACATTTCGACAGAAATGAGAAGGTGTGTCCAATCTGTTGGCCTGTACTATATATGTATATAATACATATATAGTACAGGTATCTATGTATGTGTAGCTAGTGTTCTGAATTGAACAACAAATGTAGCTGTTTGTATAGAGGGCAGGTATAAGTTTTACTTCTTTCTGCTCCTTTTTTTTTAAAATTATTATTTATTTTAAATGTTATGTTGATTGTTTTTTGTTTCACCTTAAATGGATGAAATAAAACAAACATAGGAAACAGGAAGACTTTTTGAAAACACCATTTTTGGGACCACGCCACACACAACAAACTATAGGAATAAAAGCACCCTTATGTTGTGATTAGAGGTGTCCGATAATGGCTTTTTTTTGCAGATATCCCGATATTGTCCAACTCTTAATTACCGATTCCGATATCAACCGATACCGACATATATGCAGTCGTGGAATTAACACGTTATGATGCCTAATTTTGTTGTGATGCCCTGCTGGATGCATTAAACAATGTAACAAGGTTTTCCAAAATAAATCAACTCAAGTTATGGAAAAAAAAATGCCAACATGGCATCGCCATATTTATTATTGAAGTCACAAAGTGCATTATTGTTTTTTAACATGCCTCAAAACAGCAGCTTGGAATTTGGGACCTGCTCTCCTTCAGAGGGCATGAGGTGTTTGAGGTGTATATTGTAGCATCCCAGAAGAGTTAATGCTGCAAGGGGTTCTGGGTATTTGTTCTGTTGTGTTTATGTTGTGTTACGGTGCGGATGTTCTCCCGAAATGTGTTTGTCATTCTTGTTTGGTGTGGGTTCACAGTGTGGCGCATATTTGTAACAGTGTTAAAGTTGTTTTTACTGCCACCCTCAGTGTGACATGTATGGCTGTTGACCAAGTATGCTTTTCATTCAATTGTGTGTGTGTGTGTGTGTGTGTGTGTGTGAAAAGCTGTAGATATTATGTGATTGTGCCGGCACGCAAAAGCAGTGCCTTTAAGGTTTATTGGTGCGCTGTACTTCTACCTATCCGTCTACACAGCGGCATTTTAAAAATTACAGATACCGATAATTCTTAAACCGTTAACGATAATTTCCGATATTACATTTATCGGTCGATAATATCAGCAGTCCGATATTATCTGACATCTCTAGTTGTAACTTTTATCTCGCTATGGAAGCGCTAAAACATACCGGTACAGTGAGTTTACAATATTAACCCAAGGAACTTTAGTTATTGGAGAGTTCCAATAGGACGGGTTTTCACGGGACACATTTCCAGCGTCGTTGTTGCACTAGTGAGCCACGGATGAGGAGAGGCTACTCCGTTATTGTCTGAATGTCATTAAAACAGTTAGCTCCATCTTTTGAAACTTCTTCCACCCCCGTCCTTGCACGCAACACTGCTACAGCAAATATGACGGGGAGAAAACGCTGCCGAAGATGAGCCACGTAAATAAGACCGCCCACGAAACGGCGCATCCTGAAGCGACTGTCAGAAAGCGGCTTGAAGATGATCTGTAAAACATCATCTATGCAACATTTTGACCAAAACAACCACCATTACATGTTATGTAGACCACAAGAAAGTCTTTTACATTTAGAAAAAAATAATAATAATACAAACCCGTTTCCATATGAGCTGGGAAATTGTATTAGATGTAAATATAAACGGAATACAATGATTTGCAAATCCTTTTCAACCCATATTCAATTGAATGCACTACGACAAGATATTTGATGTTCAAACTCAATAAACTTTTATTTTTTATTTTTTGCAAATAGTAATTAACTTAGAATTTCATGGCTGCAACACATGCCAAAGTAGTTAGGAAGGGATGACTCGCTTCCCCTTTGGTCCTTATGACACGATGTCGAATATTTCCCCCAAAAATTTTAAATGTGGACTCGTCAGACCACAGAACACTTTTCCACTTTGAATCAGTCCATCTTAGATGATCTCGGTCCCAGAGAAGCCGGCGGCGTTTCTGGATGTTGTTGATAAATGGCTTTCGCTTTGCGTTTGCATAGTAGAGCTTTAACTTGCACTTACAGATGTAGCGACAAACTGTATTTAGTGACAGTGTTTTTTTTTAAGTGTTCCTGAGCCCATGTGGTGATATCCTTTAGAGATTGATGTCGGTTTTTGATACAGTGCCGTCTGAGGGATCAAAGGCCACAGTCATTCAATGTTGGTTTCCGGCCATGCCGCTTACGTGGAGTGATTTCTCCAGATTCTCTAAACTTTTTGATGATATTATGGACCGTAGATGTTCAAATCCCAAAATTTCTTGCAATTGCACTTTGTGAAACGTTGTTCTTAAACTTTTGCACTATTTGCTCACTCCGTTGTGGACAAAGGGGTGTACCTCGCCCCATCCTTTCTTGTGAAAGGCTGAGCATTTTTTGGGAAGCTGTTTTTATACCCAATCATGGCACCCACCTGTTGCCAATTAGCCTGCACACCTGTGGGATGTTCCAAATAAGTGTTTGATGAACATTCCTTAATTTTATCAGTATTTATTGCCATCTTTCTTAACTTCTTTGTCTTTGTTGCTGGCATCAAATTCTAAAGTTATTGTTTATTTGCCAAAACAAATGTGTATCAGTTTGAACATCAAATATGTTGTCTTTGTAGCATATTTAACTGAATATGGGTTGAAAATGATTTGCAAATCATTGTATTCCGTTTATATTTACATTTAACACAATTTCCCAACTCATATGGAAACAGGGTTTGTATGCCTCCTTTAATGTGCCTGACTAAATCTGCTCATCGGCAGTGCGCCTTATAACCCGGTGCGCCCTATGGTCCGGAAAATACGGTACTATAAAATAGACAGTGATAACGAAGCAGTGTAGTGGTCTCATTATTGAGACTTCCTCCTCCCAATAAGCCTGTCTCTCTCTCTCTGTCCCCTTTCCAGTGTGCAAGACAACTGCACGGATAAAAGTAAGGAGGAGTTGTGTCATATTTTAAATTACTCCTTCATTAATCTTTTTCTTTATTGTTTTTTTTCTGAATTAAATTTCTTAATTTTGAACAAAGGAGCTAATTCTGGACTTCCGTATCCCCCCCCCATGAAGGCTTTTCACCATCAAGGGCACTGTGGTGGAGCAGGCTGTTCCTCGGTCTTAACATCACTGAAAACACTACTGGTTGCTGAAGAGGACTGGACTCAAATGACAGCCCCCTCACCCAAGCCTAAGGAGGACTCCTTTAAAAACGTCCCCACCAGCGGAATCACTGGGCGGTTTGGAAACTGAGAGGAACTCGTTTCAACAGGTCATAAAAAAACGCAGAGAGAATCATTGGCTCCAACCTCCACACACTGCTGCAGGGGAACAGAGCATCCTCAAGGACAAACAGCACCCAGCTCGTGCTCTGGTCTGGAGGAAAGACCCAGGTCATGACCTGCGACATCACAGGCCAGAGAGTAACCCTGCCTTTAAGGCTCGCTACCAGACCTGCTTATCACAACCCCAGCACAAGTCACTACTCTAATTTCCAGCCTCGTCTGAAGTAAGAAAGTGCCTAAAGCTGCAAACTTTTATGATTCTGGCAACGCGCCTTCAACTCAGAAAAAGTATCTCGTCGTGTGTGCAAAGCAAACTTCTTCGAATATTCCTGTTTGACAAACCTGCAGCAGTGTAAAGATGGATTTTCCCAGAAGCTGATTTTAATCATGTCAATGGACAATGAAACGGTAAAAACAACAGTAGATTAAAAGTGCTGGCGTTGTTGTGTAGCTAGCTCGGCCTTCTAATGCAAGACAACATCGTATTCGTCCTGTGGAAAAATAAAGAAGGATTTTTCTAAAAAGTACTTGATTGATTGCAACTTTTATTAGTAGATTCCCACAGTTCAGTACATATTCTGTCCAATTGATCACTAAATGGTAACACCCGAATAAGTTTTTCAATTTGTGTAAATCGGGGTCCCATAGTCTTCCCAACGTGTCTTGGGTCTTCCCCGTGGCCTCCTACCGGTTGGACGTGCCCTAAACACCTCTCTAAGGAGGCGTTCGGGTGGCATCTGACCAGATGCCCGAGCCACCTCATCTGGCTCCTCTCGATGTGGAGGAGCAGCGGCTTTACTTCGAGTTCCTCCCGGATGGCAGAGCTTCTCACCCTATCTCTAAGGGAGAGCCCCGCCACACGGCGGAGGAAACTCATTTCGGCCGCTTGTACCCGTGATCTTATCCTTTCGGTCATGACCCAAAGCTAATCATCCTGCAGTCTGTATGTGTGTGTATGTGTGTGTATGTATATATATATATATATATATATATATATATATATATATATATATATATATATATATATATATATATATATATATATATATATATATATATATATATATATATATATATATATATATATATATATATATATATATATACACATATATATATATATATATATATATATACATACATACATATATATGTGTGTATATATATATATATATATATATGTATGTATGTGTGTGTATATATACACAAACACACACATATATATGTATGTATATATATATATACACATACAGACTGCAGGACGACGCTTAAAAACAACACCACAACTTTATATATAGTATATGAACCGCGATCACAATGATTTAAGTGTGCATTTAAACTTCCGCCCAAATTGAAGAGGGAAGTTTGCCAAACATGATGAACATGGGAAAAAACTTGCGATAAAGCCCAATTTTGCAGAAAAATAAAAGATGAAAGATTTACCATATCATCAGAAACCGTCTGGCTAAGCTTTAGTTAGCAGACTGAACAACCACACATTGACACCCCCCATCATCACTACAATATGAAGTACAAACGATAAAACATTGAATATTAAAAGTAAGTGAACCACCCCTACCCTGTTTACTTCTCTAACAACCGAGTTTTGAAATTAATCAGAAATATTAGGCACCTAAAATGTTGTTATATTGCGGTTTACATGTCAATCAATCAATCAATCAATGTTTATTTATATAGCCCCAAATCACAAATGTCTCAAAGGACTGCACAAATCATTACGACTACAACATCCTCGGAAGAACCCACAAAAGGGCAAGGAAAACTCACACCCAGTGGGCAGGGAGAATTCACATTCAGTGGGACGCCAGCGACAATGCTGACTATGAGAAACCTTGGAGAGGACCTCGGATGTGGGCAACCCCCCCCCCTCTAGGGGACCGAAAGCAATGGATGTCGAGCGGGTCTAACATGATACTGTGAAAGTTCAATCCATAGTGGCTCCAAGACAGCAGTGAGAGTCCCGTCCACAGGAAACCATCTCAAGCGGATCAGCAGCGTAGAGATGTCCCCAACCGATACAGGCGAGCGGTCCATCCTGGGTCCCGACGAGCGGTCCATCCTGGGTCTCGACTCTGGACAGTCAGTACTTCATCCATGGTCATCGGACCGGACCCCCTCCACAAGGGAGGGGGGGACATAGGAGAAAGAAAAGAAGCGGCAGATCAACTGGTCTAAAAAGGAGGTCTATTTAAAGGCTAGAGTATACAGATGAGTTTTAAGATGAGACTTAAATGCTTCTACTGAGGTAGCATCTCGAACTGTTACCGGGAGGGCATTCCAGAGTACTGGAGCCCGAACGGAAAACGCTCTATAGCCCGCAGACTTTTTTTGAGCTCTAGGAATCACTAATAAGCCGGAGTCTTTTGAACGCAGATTTCTTGCCGGGACATACGGTACAATACAATCGGCAAGATAGGCTGGAGCTAGACCGTGTAGTATTTTATACGTAAGTAGTAAAACCTTAAAGTCACATCTTAAGTGCACAGGAAGCCAGTGCAGGTGAGCCAGTACAGGCGTAATATGATCAAACGTTCTTGTTCTTGTCAAAAGTCTAGCAGCCGCATTTTGTACCAACTGTAATCTTTTAATGCTAGACATTGGGAGACCCGAAAATAATACGTTACAGTAATCGAGACGAGACGTAACAAACGCATGGATAATGATCTCGGCGTCTTTAGTGGACAAAATGGAGCGAATTTTAGCGATATTACGGAGATGAAAGAAGGCCGTTTTAGTAACGCTTTTAATGTGTGACTCAAAGGAGAGAGTTGGGTCGAAGATAATACCCAGATTTTTTACAGAGTCACCTTGTTTTATTATTTGGTTGTCAAATGTTAAAGTTGTATTATTAAATAGAGGTCGGTGTCTAGCAGGACCGATAATCAGCATTTCCGTTTTTTTGGCATTAAGTTGCAAAAAGTTAGCGGACATCCATTGTTTAATTTCATTAAGACACGCTTCCAACTGACTACAGTCCGGCGTGTTGGTCAGCTTTAGGGGCATGTAAAGTTGGGTGTCATCAGCATAACAGTGAAAGCTAATACCGTATTTGCGCATGACGTCACCTAGCGGCAGCATGTAGATGCTGAAGAGTACAGGGCCAAGGACCGAACCCTGGGGAACTCCACACGTTACCTTAACATAGTCCGAGGTCACACTGTTATAGGAGACGCACTGCATCCTATCAGTAAGATAAGAGTTAAACCATGACAGGGCTGAGTCTGAAATACCAATTCGTATTTTGATACGCTCTAATAAAATATTATGATCGACGGTATCGAAAGCAGCGCTATGTATGACTGCCATCTACTGGTCACACTTATCATTGCACAATGTACCAAATAAAAGATTTTAAGGGCGCCTTGTATTCCGAAAAATATGGTACTTGTGTTATTAAGTGTTACTAAGTTGTTTTTGTCAGGACTTGGATTTGTATTGCATCTTCGATGCAGAGAATATTTGGGATGGGGCAGGCGTGAACGTGAGTACATAATTTATTTGAACACTACAATACAAAAACAGGAAAACAAAGGACGCCCACAATGGCGGATAATAAACTAGACTAAACTCCAAACAAAACAGCACAATGGCATGACTATATACAAATAAACAAAAGATACTATCTATGGTACACAACAAACCCAAAAAACTGGCACTAAAGCATAAATACAAAAGGTCTTACGTGGTGTGGTCAAACAATAAACAGCGTGGCAAGGCATGAAGGTCGGCAAGGAAAGGTAGGTGCGTGGTCATGAGGGTTCAATACAAAGTCCGGTAGGTAGGTATAGTTCCCAGGTCGAGGAACAGAAAACAAATGGCTTAAATACTAGCTATGGTAATTGGAAACAGGTGTGAGAGCTGAGGACCGGGGCGTGACTAGGAGACCAGGTGGAAAGTAATGGGTTACTATGGAAACAAATAAAACGGGAAACAAGAGTCCAAAAAACAAAACATAACATGATCAAACATAAAACCTGATTCACAGGCATGAAAGTTTCTGTGATGAGTGAATATATATATATATATATATATATATATATATATATATATATATATATATATATATATATATATATATATATATATATATACACACACACACACACACGCACACACACACACACACACACACACACACGAAGGTCCTGCAGTCCTGGGTTCAAATCCAGGCTCGGGATCTTTCTGTGTGGAGTTTGCATGTTCCCACTTCCAAAGACATGCACCTGGGGATAGGTTGATTGGCAACACTAAATTGGCCCTAGAGTGTGAATGTTGTCTGTCTATCTGTGTTGGCCCTGCGATGAGGTGGCGACTTGTCCAGGGTGTACCCCGCCTTCCGCCCGATTGTAGCTGAGATAGGCGCCAGCGCCCCCCGCGACCCCAAAAGGGAATAAGCGGTAGAAAAATGGATGGATATATATATATACCGGTTATTATATATTAGACTATGTCTCCCGGCTGGCCTGGGAACGCCTCGGGATCCACAGGGAAGAGCTAGATGAAGTGGCTGGGGAGAGGGAAGTCTGGGTTTCCCTGTTTAGGCTGTTGCCCCCGCGACCCGACCTCGGATAAGCGGAAGATGGATGAATGGATATATTATATATAGAGAGAGAAAGAGAGAGAGGGGGAGAGAGAGAGAGAGAGAGAGAGAGAGTTAAAAATAACTTCAAGGTCGGTAAGCACAACCCGGATTATTCCTTACATTAGGCGCACCGGGTTATAAGGCGCACTGTCGAGTTTTGAGAAAATAATAGGATTTAAAGTGCGCCTTATACTCCGAAAAATACAATATTTGTGCTCCTAAGTCGTCTTTGTAACTAGTGAATCCAAACGCCGCCGACGAGACTCAGCGATAAACAGAATTGAGGCAAAAGAAAGTCGTCTGAATATCAGGAAGCACAAAGTCGGAGAAGGAAAGCGAGCTTCTGCGTCAGGCGATTAAAGGAGACAGTTTCCATCACAGAGGAAACATTTTAGGGGGCGTAATCAGCTTTATTCTGAAATACCGCGTAATGAACACCCTCAATATGAGAGCGAAATGAATTAGTGAGAAGTAATAACTCCTGCTGCAGACGTCCTAATCAGTCTTTTTTTGGAAGCGTTTATCAGCGTGGCGCTTATCACGGAAATGAGGGGTTTGAAGTATAGCGGGCGTGTATTCCGCACACTGCTTCAATGAAAAGGAACTCGGGGGGGGGGGTCTGATGTCCATCTCAAGGTCGTCCGCGTGAAGTTGCTAAACGGCGCTCCGCAGCGGGGCGATACATCACGGACGCCCGGCTCGGCTCGGCTCATTTTTTTTTCCGTTACGGCCGCGGCAATCATCGCATCTCTGCAGATCTATAACAGCCCCGCGCTCATCAGCTCCAGATGTGGATGGCCGGAATTAATCATCCGTATTTTGATGGCCTTCATATCGCCGGTGATGGATGCGGCCATTAACCCTCCCCACTAACGCCTCGTGGCGACCACTTTAACCTTTACGGCAAGCGGGACAGAAATCATCGGCGGCACTTTGGGCTCCGGCGCCACCGGGGACACATTTACCCGGACTGCTTTGCATATACACGACACAACACAACATGATGTGATAGTTGCCAACCTTGAGACCTCCGATTTCGGGAGGTGGGGGGTGGGGGGACGTGGTTAAGAAGGGAGTATAATTCAACTCAAGGTTTTTTTATATATGTAAATATATATATACATGTATGAAATACTTGACTTTCAGTGAATTCTAGCTATATATTTATAATATATATACATAAAATAAATAGTTGAATTTCAGACGGCACCTATTAAATACACAGTAATAAAAACAGTTCTACTAACTGTATTGTGCTTGCTGGTTACTAAAAAAACAAAACAACAACACTTACCTTTCACTATTTGAGTAACATTTGTTCTGCCATTTGCGTACTGGCGAGAGTCACTTGCCGTCAGGTGCGCAACACCAGATAAATCGTTGGCCAATCAAAAAGCAACCCCATAACGCTATAGCCAACATTCACCAGGAGATGGCGACAGACAACATAGAGTCACTCGATTACAGACGGCGTCGCTATGGCTGTAACTTCCTCGTTCTTCTGCTTCGTCTCCTTGTGTGTGCAGTTTTTTTATTAAAATCCGTAGATGTAACGTGATTGGGCAGGCAAGCTGTTTACAGCGGGGCAAAAATGTATTTAGTCAGCCACCGATTGTGCAAGTTCTCCCACTTAAAATGATAACAGAGGTCTGTAATTTTCATCATAGGTACACTTCAACTGTGAGAGACAGAATGTGGGAAAACAAATCCAGGACTTCACATTGTAGGAATTTTAAAGAATTTATTTGTGAATTATGGTGGAAAATAAGTATTTGGTCAACCATTCAAAGCTCTCACTGATGGAAGGAGGTTTTGGCTCAAAATCTCACCATACATGGCCCCATTCATTCTTTCCTTAACACGGATCAATCGTCCTGTCCCCTCAGCAGAAAAACAGCCCCAAAGCATGGTGTTTCCACCCCCATGCTACACAGTAGGTATGGTGTTCTTGGGATGCAACTCAGTATTCTTCTTCCTCCAAACACGACGAGTTGAGTTTATACCAAAATGGATACATGGATGATACAGCAGAGGATTTGGAGAATGTCATGTGGTCAGATGAAACCAAAATAGAACTTTTTGGTATAAACTCAACTCGTCGTGTTTGGAGGAAGAAGAATAC
The DNA here is from genome assembly GCF_033978795.1 of Nerophis ophidion. Lineage (NCBI taxonomy): Eukaryota > Metazoa > Chordata > Actinopteri > Syngnathiformes > Syngnathidae > Nerophis > Nerophis ophidion. The sequence continues at coordinate 34,504,726 of NC_084634.1, forward strand.
TGAGTTGCATCCCAAGAACACCATACCTACTGTGAAGCATGGGGGTGGAAACCTCATGCTTTGGGGCTGTTTTTCTGCTAAGGGGACAGGACGATTGATCTGTGTTAAGGAAAGAATGATTGGGGCCATGTATCGTGATATTTTGAGCCAAAACCTCCTTCCATCAGTGAGAGCTTTGAATGGTTGACCAAATACTTATTTTCCACCATAATTTACAAATAAATTCTTTAAAATTCCTACAATGTGAATTCCTGGATTTTTTTTTCACATTCTGTCTCTCACAGTTGAAGTGTACCTATGATGAAAATTACAGACCTCTGTCATCATTTTAAGAGGGAGATCTTGCACAATCGGTGGCTGACTAAATACTTTTTTTCCCCCACTGTAAACAGCTTGCCTGCCCAATCACGTTACAACATCTGCAGATTTGAATAAAAAACTGCACACACAAGGAGACGAAGCAGAAGAACGAGGAAGTTACAGCCATGGCGACGCCGTCTGTAATAGAGTGATTATATGTTGTCTGTCGCCATCTACTGGTGAATGTTGGCTATAGCGTTATGGGGTTGCTTTTTGATTGGCCAATGATTTATGTGGTGTTGCGCACCTGACTGCAAGTGACTCTCGCCAGTACGCATATGGCAGAATACTTATTTTCTACCATAATTTACAAATAAATTCTTTAAAAATCCTACAATGTGAATTATTGGATTTTTTTTTCACATTCTGTCTCTCACAGTTGAAGTGTACCTATGATGAAAATTACAGACCTCTGTCATCATTTTAAGTGGGAGAACTTGCACAATCGGTGGCTGACTAAATACTTTTTTGCCCCACTGTATATAGCGGGAAAGCGGCTGTCCCCACTCAGGTCCGCATGGAGCTGGAGGGGGCGTGGCCTCCAGCTCCAGCTAAATTTCGGGAGATTTTCGTGAGAAAATTTCTTCCTGGAGGTTTTCGGGAGAGGCGACGAATTTTGGGAGTCTCCCGGAGAATCCGGGAGGGCTGGCAAGTACGGCGCCGCATCAAAAAGTTTGATGTTTTTGAAATGTCCCCATTTTTTTTTTTCCTCACAGGAGATTAGAAAAACAGACACGCCGGCAGTGGAATTGTCGTCTGATTGTTTGGCGCTGGAGAGTTTTGTCGTCTGCACTTTAATGCCTCGCTACAATTCAGACGGCGTCAAGAGAGAGACGCAAAAGGGGGAAAGGAGGGGCGGGTGGCGGGCGTCAAATTGACTAAGGAGCTGCGTTCCGTGATTCTTCCACGCACAGCTTTGTGACATGCAAAGTAGGGTAAATCACACCATTAGGGGGGTGCGCCAACATGATGGCTTTGGTTCTCTACAGCTGAATAAATGCGAGCTGACATGTGCGGGGGAGCTTTATTTTGTACTTTTTTATTCAAACTGCTTTTCAAAGTGACAATATACTAAACAATTAACTGTTTTTTTTTTCAAATACAAAACCCTGTTTCCATATGAGTTGGGAAATTGTGTTAAATGTAAATATAATCAGAATACAATGATTTGCAAATCATATTTCAACCCATATTCAGTTGAATATGCTACAAAGACAACATATTTGATGTTCAAACTAATAAACACTTTTTTGTTTTGGCAAATAATCAATAACTTTAGAATTTGATGCCAGCAACGAAGACAAAGAAGTTAAGAAAGGTGGCAATAAATACTGATAAAATTGAGGAATGTTCATCAAACACTTATTAGGTGTGCAGGCTAATTGGGAACAGGTGGGTGCCATGATTAGGTATTAAAAACAGCTTCCCAAAAAATGCTCAGTCTTTCACAAGAAAGGATGGGGCGAGGTACACCCCTTTGTCCACAACTGCGTGAGCAAATAGTCAAACAGTTTAAGAACAACGTATCTCAAAGTGCAATTGCAAGAAATTTAGGGATTTCAACATCTACGGTCCATAATATCATCAAAAGGTTCAGAGAATCTGGAGAAATCACTCCACGTAAGCGGCATGGCCGGAAACCAACATTGAATGACTGATGTGACCTTCGATCCCTCAGACGGCACTGTATCAAAAACCCGACATCAATCTCTAAAGGATATCACCACATGGACTCAGGAACACTTCAGAAAACCAATGTCACTAAATACAGTTTGCCACTATGTCTGTAAGTGCAAGTTAAAGCTCTACTATGCAAAGCGAAAGCCATTTATCAACAACATCCAGAAACGCCGCCGGCTTCTCTGGGACCGAGATAATCTAAGATGGACTAATGCAGAGTGAAAGAGTGTTCAGTGGTCTGACGAGTCCACATTTCAAATTGTTTTTGGAAATATTCGACATCGTGTCATCCGGACCAAAGGGGAAGCAAACCATCCAGACTGTTATCAATGCAAAGTTGAAAAGCCAGCATCTGTGATGGTTTGGGGGTGCATTAGTGCCCAAGGCACGGGTAACTTACACATCTGTGAAGGCACCATTAATGCTGAAAGGTACATATAGGTTTTGGAACAACATATGCTGCCGTCTTTTTCATGGACGCCCCTGCTTATTTCAGCAAGACAATACAAGCCACATCCAGCACGCGTTACAACAGCGTGGCTTCTTAAAAAAAGAGTGCGGGTACTCTCCTGGCCCGCCTGCAGTTCAGACCTGTCTCCCATGGAAAATGTGTGGCGCATTATGAAGCGTAAAATACGACAGCGGAGACCCCGGACTGTTGAACGACTGAAGCTCTACATAAAACAAGAACGTGAAAGAATTCCACTTTTAAAGTTCCCAAACGTTTATTGAGTGTTGTTCAAATAAAAGGTGATGTAACACAGTGGTGAACATGCCCTTTCCCAACTACTTTGGCACGTGTCGCAGCCATGAAATTCTAAGTTAATTATTATTTGCAAAAAAAAAAAAGAAAAAATTTGAGTTTGAACATCAAATATCATGTCTTTGTAGTGCATTCAACTGAATATGGGTTAAAAAGGATTTGCAAATCATTGTATTCCGTTTATATTTACATCTAACACAATTTCCCAACTCATATGGAAACGGGGTTTGTATTACTTCTGGCCTAACATAACCAGAAATCATCATCACAATTACAGATAAGTTATTTTTAATTTATTTTCCCTAAATATCTAAAAGTAATCATATTCTCTTCAGGTCATATTATGTTCCTTCCTTCCAGTGCTGTTATTTTATTTAAAAAAAAAAAAGTTCAAGTACCACTGATAATCACACACGCACTATGTGTGGTGAAATTATCCTCTGCATTCGACCCATTCCCCCTGGGAGTCAAGAGGAGCAGTGAGCAGCAGTGGTGGCCACGCCCGGGAATCCTTTTTTGGTGATTTGAGTGCCAAGCAGGGAGGTAATGGGTCCATTTTTTAAAGTCTTTGGTATGACTCGGCTGGGGTTCGAACTCATGACCGAGCGATCTCCGGGCGAACACTCGAACCACAGGCATGTCGTGATATTGCTGGCTTTACGAGCAGAGGAGCATGTTTGGTAGCGCACAATCACAATTGTATTGTACAATATGTCCCGGCAAGAAATCCGCGTTTAAGGAACTCCGGCTTATTAGTGATTCCCAGAGCCCAAAAAAAGTCTGCGGGCTATAGAGCGTTTTCTTTTGGGGCTACAGTACTCTGGAATGCCCTCCCCGGTAACAGTGAGAAATGCTACCTCAGTAGAAGCATTTAAGTCTCATCTTAAAACTCATTTCTATACTCTAGCCTTTAAATAAACCCCCTTTTTAGACCAGTTGATCTGCCGTTTATTCTATTTTATGCTCTAAACCCCCTTTCCCTTGTGAAGTGGGGGCACAGGTCCGGTGGCCATGGTTGAAGTGCCGGCTGTCCGGAGTCGGGACCCTGGGGAAATCTCTACACTGCTGACTTGTCTCCGCTCAGGACGATATCCTGCTGGTGCCGCTATGGACTGGACTCTCACTATTACGTTAGATCCACTATGGACTGGACTTTCAAAATATTATGCTAGACCCACTCGACCTCCATTGCACCGGTCTCCCTTGGGGGGGGAACCGCAGACTTGTCACCCAAGTCTGGGGTCCTCTCCGAGGTTTCTCATTGTCATCCCACCGGGTTGAGTTTTTCCTTGCCCTGATGTGGGATCTGAACCGAGGATGTTGTTGTGGCTTGTGCAGCCCTTTGAGACACTTGTGATTTAGGGCTATATAAATAAACATTGATTGATTGATTGAAAACCAACAAATTTGTCAAAAAGGAGTGGTCAAAAATTCAAGTAGAAGCTTGCGGATGGCTACCAAAAGTGCCTTATTGCAGTGAAACTTGCCAAAACACATGTAATCAAATATTGACATTGCTGTATGTATACTTTTGACCCAGCAGATTTTCAGCCGACCCATAAAAAATTCATAAAAGAACCAAACTTCATGAATGTTTTTACTGACCACCAAGTATGTGCTCCAATCCCTCTATCACAAAAACATAAGAGTTGTAGAAATGATTGGAATCTCAAGATTTCTGACCACAACTGTATATAAGGGGTGGACAATTACTTACTCATTGGCGTTCCCACTCCGTAGGCTTTGGAGTCGATGAGGCCGCCGATCTGCGTGAGGTTGCAGTTGCGCTGGGTGACAAACTCGATAGTGGTGGACTCCATGAGGAAGGCGTACTCCGAAGTCAGGGCACGCTGGATGCCCTCCTCCACGTTTTTCACCATCACTGATTGCCTCCTGCTGTTCATGAACTCCCACATCTTATCATAGGTGGAGATCTTGGTCTTCTGCAAAAGGTGTAGGACACAGAATGATTTAAATGCCGAGTAACTCGACAAGCATTTAATCTGACTTTCTGCAATAAATGTAACTCTTTGGAGTTACAGGAACTTCTTATTAAAAAGCATTTGCATGTATTTTTTTTTATAACTGAAGAAAAATCCATAAATTACTGGCACCGTTTTATAAATCGCAGGGTTCAAAGTGTTGGGAAAAAGTAGCGGGTTTATAGTTCAGAATCCACGGTACACCACTTTTTCAATATCCATGTTTTTAAGGCTAAATCAAATCCAAATGTTTTTGACACACATTTGTGCTACTTTTGTTTTTGCGCGGCTGCTGTGTGGGAATGACAGGAAGAAAAGCTGGACTGCGGGCAAGCACCGAGGCGGGGCGCGCCAGAATCAACCCCGCCAATATTAACAGGTGTGTGGATGGCCAAGTTGGGCAAAATTTAAATTTCCTCTCGCACTATATGAAAGGGCAGCGGCCGTATACGCCGGGAGAAAGAGACGGAGAGAGAAGGACTCAGAAGGAAGCCGATGCCGAACGTGAGACGAAAAGAGAACAAGGCATGCAGCCGAAAAAAAGCTGCAGCGGAAGAGCGAGCAGGAAAACAGGAAGACTGCAAAGAAAACCGGCAAAAGACTTACTTATTCAATCAATCAATCAATCAATGTTTATTTATATAGCCCCAAATCACAAATGTCTCAAAGGACTGCACAAATCATTACGACTACAACATCCTCGGAAGAACCCACAAAAGGGCAAGGAAAACTCACACCCAGTGGGCAGGGAGAATTCACATCCAGTGGGACGCCAGTGACAATGCTGACTATGAGAAACCTTGGAGAGGACCTCAGATGTGGGCAACCCCCACCCTCTAGGGGACCGAAAGCAATGGATGTCGAGCGGGTCTAACATGATACTGTGAAAGTTCAATCCATAGTGGCTCCAACACAGCCGCGAGAGTTCAGTTCAAGCGGATCCAAGATAGCAGCGAGAGTCCCGTCCACAGGAGACCATCTCAAGCGGAGGCGGATCAGCAGCGTAGGGATGTCCCCAACCGATACAGGTGAGCGGTCCATCCTGGGTCTCGACTCTGGACAGCCAGTACTTCATCCATGGTCATCGGACCGGACCCCCTCCACAAGGGAGGGAGGGACATAGGAGAAAGAAAAGAAGCGGCAGATCTACTGGTCTAAAAAGGAGGTCTATTTAAAGGCTAGAGTATACAGATGAGTTTTAAGGTGAGACTTAAATGCTTCTACTTATTGCAAAATAAAAGAAGTCTACACCTGCTCGACCCAATGTCATTCCTTGTTGGTCCTGAAATCCCGCACGACGAAGGCTCGAGACGGTCACAGAATTATATCAATCAACTTTGATTGATTGAATTTCAGAAAACACAAAAAACAATACCGAAACAATTTACGATTTCAGGAAACAAATTTAACAAAACACATTGCAATTTCAGAAAAAAAAACCCCAACAAAATCTGAAACATCTTACAATATCAGAAACCGGAAAGGGAATGACCTCAAATACCATATTGACTGCTAAATATTACGATGTGGTTGCATGGTGATGCGTGGGTTGTTCTCCCAGGATGCAGACGGAAACTTCGGAGGCAAGGTGCAGGCTACAAAACAAACACAAAACAAGTGTGGCTATGGCACGGGAAGCTAATGGAATATCTAATAAGAAAAGCTTAGCATAGCAAACAAAAAGGCGACGCTCAGGAAGCAAGAAGTAACACGCCTAACTGTTGCGTAGAGCAAATAAGACAACCGGACTGAATGTGAAGTGAATTATATTTATATAGTGCTTTTTTCTAGTGACTGAAAGCTTTTTTACATAGTGAGACCTACATTTAAACCAGTGTGGGTGGCACTGGGAGCAGCTGGGTAAGTGTCTTGCCCAAAGACACAACGGCAGAGACTAAGATGGCGTAAGCGGGGATCGAACCTGGACCCCTCAAGTTGCTGGCACGGCCGCTCTTCCAACCAAACTATACCTTCCTGTTGGTAGAGCGGCCGAGTGTGGCGAAAAACGAGAATAAGTAGCTCTCTGATTAGTTCCCGGGAGAAGGTGAGCGTCCCGAACGCTAATCAGAGGCAGGTGAAACTAATCAGCACCCATGGCAACCAAAAACACACAAACCCCAGGGTGCTGAAAACGGAACTGAGGTAGTCAAAAACTAAACAAAACACGATCCGGGCAACGGATCATGACGCTAAATCAGCCAAGGATTGTGTTTATGTCCACAGAGCCTGAATGAAGAAGTTAAGGTTCAGCGGAAGTGGACTAAATGATTGGCTGACTTAGCTGTCAATCTGTGATTTGGGACATTCCCTGAAATGGGAAGTGGCTTCGGTTTCGGTGTTTTCTGAAATTGTTAACTGTTTTTGTTGTTTTCTGTCACTGTAATTTGTTTCATGAAATATTTAATATTTAATCCAGGCCATCGTAATTAAGGACCAAAACAGGGCCACCAACAAAACATTGTTTGGAGCCACAAAAAGCTGCTCTTTTTACTTGTACTATTAACAGAAAAAAGCTGTCTCTCAAAAGTTGTCCTACACTTTCAAAAGGTTACATACACTTGTAAAGAACATCAATCAATCAATGTTTATTTATATAGCCCCAAATCACAAATGTCTCAAAGGACTGCACAAATCATTACGACTACGACATCCTCGGAAGAACCCACAAAAGGGCAAGGAAAACTCACACCCAGTGGGCAGGGAGAATTCACATCCAGTGGGACGCCAGTGACAATGCTGACTATGAGAAACCTTGGAGAGGACCTCAGATGTGGGCAACCCCCCCCCCCCCCCCCCCCCCTCTAGGGGACCGAAAGCAATGGATGTCGAGGGGGTCTAACATGATACTGTGAAAGTTCAATCCATAGTGGCTCCAACACAGCCGCGAGAGTTCAGTTCAAGCGGATCCAAGACAGCAGCGAGAGTCCCGTCCACAGGAAACCATCTCAAGCGGATCAGCAGCGTAGAGACGTCCCCAACCGATACAGGCGAGCGGTCCATCCTGGGTCCCGACGAGCGGTCCATCCTGGGTCTCGACTCTGGACAGCCAGTACTTCATCCATGGTCATCGGACCGGACCCCCTCCACAAGGGAGGGGGGGACATAGGAGAAAGAAAAGAAGTGGCAGATCAACTGGTCTAAAAAGGAGGTCTATTTAAAGGCTAGAGTATACAGATGAGTTTTAAGGTGAGACTTAAATGCTTCTACTGAGGTAGCATCTCGAACTGTTACCGGGAGGGCATTCCAGAGTACTGGAGCCCGAACGGAAAACGCTCTATAGCCCGCAGACTTTTTTTGGGCTCTAGGAATCACTAATAAGCCGGAGTCTTTTGAACATAAAACATGGACAAAGATAAGACCTTCTGGAGGAAAGTTCTGTGGTTGGATGAAACAAAAATTGCCCCAAACCCAGCAATATGTTTGGGGGAGAAAAGGTGAGGCCTTTAATCCCAGGAACACCACACCTACCGTCAAGCATGGTGGTGGTAGTATTATGCTCTGGGCCTGTTTTTCTGCCAATGGACCTGGTGCTTTACAGAGAGCAAATGGGACATTAAAAAAGGAGGATTACGTCCAAACCTACTCAGTGGCCTAGTGGTTACAGTCCTGGGTGTGACGTTAAAATGCATCCGGCAGTGGAGGCCCCTCTATGGGGTCTTGGGGCACTACTACTGTTACCCCAGGTGGCCCTTGGCAGAGGTCTAGAACCTGACTGCCCTACTAGCCAGGGATACGGTGAAGACCTCAATGGCGGAGCTGGCGGGTGACGGTAGATTTAAGAACTACCACAATGGCAGCGATGGCGGAAGAAGGCTGCAGCAGCAAAATGTCCCCAGTCGTCTTAAGACTCTATGCCACTGGACCCTGATCAGATTCTGTCAAGGATGGTGTGGTGCACCAGTCTCCCCATGTTAAACAAAGTAATGCACAGGCATATTCCAAAAAGGGATACACCCCTACCTGGAGGAACGTCATACTCGTTCGAGTGACCGCCGACGACATTGTCCGCCCTGAGATCGGTAGGTTGTGAGTTCAAACCCCGGCCGAGTCATACCAAAGACTAAAAAAATGGGACCCGTTAACTCCCTTGGAATTGGGGGTTTAATCACCATGTGGAGATGGGGCGTGGCCTGCGAGCCTGCAGCGGAACGGCCTCTTAATCAGCGACAGGTGCGTAGATGGCCCAGGTGGGCCTGGTTGTCTAATCCCCTGTCGCTCTATATAAGCAGTGCCTGGAGCTGGGGGAGAGCGCGAGCAAGACTGACGGCCTAAAAAAGACAACTGCTGGAAAACAACCGAGAGACTTCATTGGCAAAATAAAACTGTATTGTGAACCTGAACCGGGCTCTCATGTCGGTGCTTGGTGGTCCAAAGAACACCCCTGGTTCCCGGGCGCAGCCACCGCTGCTGCCTAGTGCTCCCCTCACCTCCCAGGGGGTGAACAAGGGGACGGGTCAAATGCGGAGGACAAATTTCACCACACTTAGTGTGTGTGTGACAATCATTGGTACTTTAACTTTTCTAACTCTAAATTCTTCAGGATAACCTAAAACCATCAGCCCGGAAGTTGGGTCTTAGGCCTAATTGGGTGTTCCAACAGGACAATGACCCCCAAACACACATCAAAAGTGGTAAAGGAATGGCTAAATCAGGCTAGAATTAAGTCCCAACTTAAACGTGTGGACAATGCTGAAGAAACAAGTCCATGATAGAAAACCAAGACTTATAGCTGAACTTCCACCAATTTTGTCAAGAGGTGTGGTCAAAAATTCAACCAGAAGCTTGTGGATGGCTACCAAAAGCGTCTTATTGCAGTGAAACTTGCCAAGGAAAATCCATCCATCCATCCATTTTCTACCGCTTGTCCCTTTACATTCAGGGTCTAGCAATAGAACGTTACAGACTCTGTAGAAGTTTAACCTTAGCCAGCCTGTAGTTCTGTTGTTTTTTTTTTTTTTTTACCAGGAACTAATTTTATTATGGCAATGGAGGAGACATCCATCCATCCATTTTCTACCGCTTGTCCCTTTCGGGGTCGCTGGAGCCTATCTTAGCTGCATTCGGGCGGTTGGTGGGGTACACCCTGGACAAGTCGCCACCTCATCCTCCACGGATAGACAGACAACGTTCACACTCTCATTTACACAATGGCTTTACCCACCTGCCATGAGCAGGTGGGTAAAGTTTCTTGCCCAAGGACACAACGGCGGGGACTCGGATGGCGGAAGCCGGGATCGAACCTGGAGCCCTCAAGTTGCTGGCACGGCCACTCTACCACCCGGACTATACCGCCCCGTATCTACGGTCCTCTTCAAGGTTTCTCATTGTCATCCCACTGGGTTGAGATTTTCCTTGCCCTGATGTGGGATCTGAACCGAGGATGTCGTTGTGGCTTGTGCAGCCCTTTGAGACACTTGTGATTTAGGGCTAACATTGATTGATTGATTGAGGTATGTGCTCCAATCATTCTATCGCAAAAAAATAAGAATTGTAGAAATAATTGGGAACTCAAGATAGCTATGACATGATGTCCTTTACAAGTGTGTGTTAGGTTTCCTACCTTGAAAAAGGACATTGTGGACCCATCCTCCACCACACCGTAGAGGATCTTGGTTTGCTTGGCGAGGTCGTCCGCGGAGTCTATGGGCGACTCCATCCTCTCCACGGTGAGAAAAGCGGCCAGGTTAGCCGTGTAGGAGGAGATGATGATGAGGGTGAAGAACCACCAGATGCCCCCTACTATCCGTGTCGACAACGCCTTGGGCATGAGCTCTGAGCCTAAGGTGAGGGAGGCAGTGGGAGTTAAGCTGCGAAATGTATTCATCCCCGCAAGCCACTCATCTCGCATTCACTCGTCGAGCTTTATTTGCACCCCGTGACAAAACACAACAAGATAACATTTCTCGCTCCAAAAACAGTCAAGAACTCTCTTGAGGTTTTTAAAAAAAAAAAAAATTGTTTCTTCTATTCAGTCGAGGCGGATGCGGCACTCGCTTCAAGATGAAATAATAAATAAAAAAAAACCTCTTAGAAAAGATCATTGTTGGAATTCAAACACTCTTATTTTTTTCTCCCCGTCGCTGACACAAGTGAGTGATTTGAATAATGCGCCGGGGAGGAAAAAATAGAACATGCCCCGGAGATAAGTTGCTTTCATGCAGTGAGTGGGGGGTGGGGGTGGGGGGGGGGGGGGATGTTGGGGCCAGAGAGTCATGTACCCAAGGTAACCTCACGTCTTGACTCCACACCCCACTGATCTCTAGGCGCTGATTGGGCCAAGCAGAGACACACAGAGGACACTGGGGATCATCAAGTCAACATAAATCTAATACGGTGGTCCTCAACCTTTTCCAGGCCAAAAAAACCAAAGCAAGATCTACCAATGCATCAACTATATAACTATTGAGGTTGTATGGTATACCAGTACTAGTATAGTACCCAGACGGTACCAGGACCTGGGAATCAGAGCAGTGCTCAACACTACCAATAACACAATGTTGAACAGGTCTGTGCTGTGAATGTCATTATGTTGTACTTTTGAAGTGCAATGACAATAAAGTGTAATGAAAATAAAGTGCAATGATATTAAAATGAAACAACATTAAAGTGCAATGACAATTAAGTGAAATGACATTAAAGTGCTATCACAATAAAGTGCTATGACAATAAAGTGCAATGATATTAAAGTGAAATGACAATAAAGTGCAATGACAATATAGTGCTCGGGCAATGAAGCGCAATGACAATAAAGTGTTATGACAATAAAGTGCAATGACAATAAAGTGCAATGATAATAAAGTGCAATTACAATAAAGTGATATAAAAGTAAAATGCAATGACAATGAAGTGCAATGACAATAAAATGCAATGACAATAAAGAGCTATGGCAATAAATTGCTATGATAACAAAGTGCAATGACAATAAAGTGCTAAGACAATAAAGTGCAATGACAATAAAGTGTAATGACAAGAAAGTGCAATGACAAGAAAGTGCAATGACAATAAAGTGCTATGACAATAAAGTGCAATGACAATAAAGTGCTCTGGCAATAAAGTGCAATGACAATAAAGTGCAATGACAATAAAGTGCAATGACAATAAAGTGCAATGACAATAAAGTGCAATGACAATAAAGTGCTATGACAATAAAGTGCAATGACAAGAAAGTGCAATGACAATAAAGTGCTATGACAATAAAGTGCAATGACAATAAAGTGCAATGACAAAGTGTTTTGACAATGAAGTGCAATGACAATAAAGTGCAATGACAATAAAAGGCTATGGCAATAAATTGCAATGATAATAAAGTGCAATGACAATAAAGTGCTATGACAATAACATGTAATGACAATAAAGTGCAATGACAAAAAAGTGCAATGACGATAAAGTGCTATGACAATAAAGTGCAATGACAAGTGCAATGACAATAAAGTGCAATGATAATGAAGTGCAATGACAATAACGTGCAATGACAATAAAGTGCAATGACAATAAAGTGATATAAAAGTAAAGTGCAATGACAATAAAGTGCAATGATATTAAAGTCCAATGACAATAAAGCGGAATGACAATAAAATGCAATGACAATAAAGTGCCATGACAATAAAATGCAATTACAATAAAGTGCTATGATAAAGTGCAATGACAAAAAAGTGCTATGACAATAAAGTACTATGACAATAAAGTGCAATGACAAAGTGCAGTGATAATGAAATGCAATGACAATAATGTGGAATGACAATAAAGTCCAATGACAATAAAGTGATACAAAAGAAAAGTGCAATGACAATAAAGTGCAATGATATTAAAGTCCAATGACAATAAAGCGCAATTACAATAAAATGCAATGACAATAAAGTGCTATGACAATAAAATGCAATGACAACAAAGTGCTATGACAATAAAGTGCTACGATAAAGTGCAATGACAAAAAATTCTTTGACAATAAAGTGATGACATTGAAGTGCAAGTACAATAAAACGCAATGACAATAAAGTGCAAGACAATAAAGCGCTATGACAATAAAGTGATATGACAGTAAAGTGCAATGATATTAAAGTGCTATGACAATAACATGTAATGACAATAAAGTGCAATGACAAAAAAGTGCAATGACGATAAAGTGCTATGACAATAAAGTTCAATGACAAGTGCAATGACAATAAAGTGCAATGATAATGAAGTGCAATGACAATAACGTGCAATGACAATAAAGTGCAATGACAATAAAGTGATATAAAAGTAAAGTGCAATGACAATAAAGTGCAATGATATTAAAGTCCAATGACAATAAAGCGCAATGACAATAAAATGCAATGACAATAAAGTGCTAAGACAATAAAATGCAATTACAATAAAGTGCTATGATAAAGTGCAATGACAAAAAAGTGCTATGAACAATAAAGTACTATGACAATAAAGTGCAATGACAACAAAGTGCAATGATAATGAAGTGCAATGACAATAAAGTGGAATGACAATAAAGTCCAATGACAATAAAGTGATACAAAAGAAAAGTGCAATGACAATAAAGTGCAATGATATTAAAGTCCAATGACAATAAAGCGCAATGACAATAAAATGCAATGACAATAAAGTGCTATGACAATAAAATGCAATGACAACAAAGTGCTATGACAAAAATTTCTATGACAATAAAGTGGTGACATTGAAGTGCAAGTACAATAAAACGCAATGACAATAAAGTGCAAAAAAATAAAGCGCTATGACAATAAAGTGATATGACAGTAAAGTGCAATGATATTAAAGTGCTATGACAATAAAGTGCAATGACAGTAAAGTGCAATGATATTAAAGTGCTATGACAATAAAGTGTAATGACAATAAAGTGCAGTGACAATAAAATGAACAAGTAGATTACTAATATTTTTTTACAGCTTTTCTTTAATAATTTTGACAAAATAATAGAATGATACATGACACAATATGTTACTGCATATGCCCTCAGACTGATTAAAACAGTTTGTTTACTTACTTAATACTAAAAAAACAGTTGTCTTTTATGTTCACTATTGTATTTAAGGACAGAATTGCAATAAGAAACATGTTTAATGCAATCTAAGATTTTTTTGTTAAAATAAAGCCAATTATGCCATGTTTTGCAGTTCACTTTGTTTAGAAAAGTATCAAAAAGTACCGAATTACATTTTGGGACAACACTAATATGTAAATATATATATATATATATATATGTATATATATATATATATATATATATATATATATATATATATATATATACACATATACATATATTGTCATAACTAGTCTTGGACGTGGATTGTTTCTTCGATGCAGATGAGGATCAACACGAGCGAGGCGTGGATGTGAGTACATGGTTTATTAAATAAACAAACACTGTAATCAAAAATAATCAAACTAAGGGCGCTCACAAGGAGGTATACAACTTGGCTACAAAATATAAACAGGAAACAAAAACACTTCCTCGATTGCCATGAATGAACTATGAACATACAAAACAAAATTAGCACTGTGGCATGAATACATAAACTTATTCGGCATGAAACTGTGGGCGAAGATGTGGAGTTTTGAACAGCATGGATAGGGTGCGTGCGAGTGTGAAGATCCCAGGACGAAGACAAGAAAAAGAGTGACTTAAATAGCTGTGATGATTAGTGAAAACAGGTGAGGCTGAGAACAGGGACGTGACAGGTGAAAACTAATGAGGTTGGCATGGAAACAAACAAAACCAGGAAGTGCAAAAACAGGACAAGAGTCCAGAAAACAAAAACATGATCCATAGGTGTGACATATATTTATATACATACATATCTACATACATACATATACATACAAACATGCATATATATATATATATATATATATATATATATATATATATATATATATATATATATATATATATATATATATATACGTAAGATGAGACAAAAGTTTTGTGGTTTTTACTATTTGCTAATGTCAACATTTATTTTTTCCCCCCATTGTGCTTCTTGCTCTTTGCCCAATTTATACAGTATTTTTTTTTTTAATTTGCCAATAGGGCCAAAGACAAAGGAGTCACGGGCCACAGATGGCCCCTGTGATGCACTTTAAACACCCCTGCTGTAGAAACTATTTCATGGCTACTAAAGTCCTAGCGCTGTACTATATTTATCCCTCCTACGGTCACAAATCGGACGCGAGTCAGGTTACGTCAGCACCGGAAGTAATAAAAACATCCGACGGGTTTTTCCTGTGTGATAACGAGTGGGTAAACAGGGAAGTCTTTCTTTAGCTGCCGCCGTTTTTCTTCATATATTAGTCAATTTTTAATCAACACAAAATCAGTACTTTGGAGCAATGTTCACGGATGCACATTTTTTAGCCTGTTGCAGGGGTGTCACTGATGTCATTACTATTGGTTTTTTTTTCAAATATTTTCGCGATCGACCCGTAGGCCCCCAGCAACCCCTGCTCTAATATATGAAACCATTTCTTTAAAATCAGATCCCATGGTGTTTCTCTCTGTGTTGCCTCTGGCTTGGATCAATACTCCCCCAACCCTTAGAGACAGTGGGATACAGAGAGATCCACAGGCTGAGGCAACTACCTTGCTGCATGAGAGCCCCAACTCCAAACCAGAAACTATTGAGCAGCGTAAAATTGTTTTCCACTACATCCGAGTCCGGGTTGCACGGGTGTGGGTTGTACCACTCATAGGGGCTAAACCTGCAAAGGAGAGAGCACAAAGAAACATGTCAGTGATGTTGAAAGCAAGCACAACCAGTTTTTGCTGCCAGGCAGTAGATATGAAAATGTGTTCTGACTACAATGAATTGAAAATATGTGTCCCAATAATAAAGTCATATTTTACAAGATATTTTACATTTTCCGTAAAATGTAATGGAAAATTAAGAAATGTTTTTGGGTCATAGATTCATGAACAATAGGGACTTATTCTTAGTGTACTTACATTACGTATATGTCTTGTAGAATAATGACTTGATTCCTAACTTTTTTTCTTTAAAAATATTTTTTGCAGGTGCAAGGTAAAACTCTACTCTGCGAAGCCAAAGCCATTTATCAACAACACCCAGAAACGTCGCCGGCTTCGCTGGGACAGAGCTCATCCGTATAATGCATATGTTCCTTTTGACTGTACATGCACTGTAAATGTATAATGTATTTATGTTATTCACATGTGAATATTGCTGTATACTACTCTGTATGTTATTCACATGTGCATAATGCTGTATCATAGACTGTATTTATATTATTTACATGTGAATAATGCTGTATGATAGACTATTTATGTTATTCACATGTGCATAATGCTGTATAATAGACTGTATTCACATTATTCACATGTGAATAAGTCTGTATAATAGACTGTATTTATGTTATTCACATGTGAATAATGCCGTATAATAGACATATTTGTAATTTGCATATGAATAATGCTGTATAATAGACTGTTTTTATGTTATTCACATGTGAGTAATGCTGTATAATAGACTGAATTTGTCTTATTTACATGTGAATAATGCTGTACAATAAACTGTATTTATGTTATTCACATGTGAATAATGCTATATTATAGACTGTATTTATATCATTCACAGGTAAAAAAAAAATACCTAAGTGTTTATTGTGAGCGAATTGTGGTGCTGAATTTCCCCCAGGGATCAATAAAGTACTTTCTATTCAATTATTTTATTCTATTTAAGATGGTAAGTTGCATCTTTATTATTATAATACAAAATATTTTGTACGTGATATAATTAAGCGACTAATTCATTCTTACATTGCACTTTTTATTTGAATTACAAAACATTTAGTGCACAATACAATCTTTTATTGTAAAAATATGAAATTGTTCTTTGTATTCTTGTAACTTTGTCGTTTTTTTTCTCCTAAATGTAGTTTTCTTTTTCGACGTTACGTTTATTGAAATAAATTTTTTTTTATTTTTGTGCACAGAAATTAGATTAACATGACTCTTTTTCCAGTACAACTTTAGTGTTGTAATAGGCTACATTATTTTGTCATTATTCTCGTAACATTGTTACTTCTTGTCTATACAGTATTAAAATATTAGGTATTACATTAAAACTCTGTTCTTGTATTGCGAAATGATTTTTCTTGTAACATTACAATTTCCCAATGCCCCTTTATAACTAAGCATACAATCAGAAAGAATAATACCCTACCCTTCTTGAGACAAAAACAAGGAAAAGTACCGTCATTGTGAGGACCGGTGGACAAGTTAGGACATAAATCATGGTCCCAATATGGAAAACCATTGAATCTAATAAAACATTTCTAATTTTTACCCCTGGTGGTGAAATCTATCAAAATTAGGGTGGTCCCAAAGAGGAGGGATTTTTCAAATTGAGCGTGTGTCGGTTTTAAAAGTGCTCCCCCTCTGGTCAACATATGAAATAACAAGTGTGTAAGAAATTGAAATGTGCCCCATTTGGCCTAAATTAATAATAATAATAAAAAAAAAGAATGTATATGTATATAGAGTGTAATAACTTGAAGTAAATGAAGATTAAAAAGCAATTATAAAAAAAAATTAAAATTAAAAAAATTACTAAAAGCAGTCTTTTTCTCAGATTGTGTCGATTTTTTCCCTCATAAAATTGGGAACAATTTCTTATATTATTTCTGTTCCTGTAATATTGCAATATTTTCTTGTAAAAAATATTACTTTATGTAAAAGTATTACTGTTCAAAGCAAAATGGTAACATTTGTCATATAAAATTCAGACTTTTATCACAATAATTTCCAATTTTTTTGTTGTGCTTGTAAAACAGTGACATTTTTGTAGTGAAATTATGACTTTTGTCATAACTTTGCCGAATAAAATTCGGATTATTATTATATTATCGCCAACATTTTAAAGTTTTCTCATAAAATTGTGACTTGTCGAGTAAATTACGACTCTTTTTATAAAATTGCCAACATTCTAAGCTTTTCTTGTAGAATTGCGATTTTTATTGAGTAAAATTCCAAATTTTATCGTAATATTGCACAAATGTTTAGTTTTTCTTGTAAAATTTGGACTCGCGTTGAGTAAAATTACGACTTTTATTATAATACTGCCATAATTCTAAGTTTTTCTTGTGAAACTATGACCTGATATTCTTAATTTTTCTGTAATAATGCAATATTTTCTCGTAAAAGTATTACTTCTTTATGTTAAATTATCACCTTTTGATACAAAATGGTGACATTTGTCATATAAAATTCTGACTTTTATTACAAAAATTTCCAATTTTTTTGTTGTTCTTGTAAAATAGTGACACTTTTGGAGTGAAATTATGACTTTTTTCCTAACTTTGCCAAGTAAAATTCTGATTATTATATTATCGGCAAAATTTTAAAGATTTCTTATAAAATTGTGACTTGTGGAGTAAATTTACGACTCTTTTCATAAAATTGCCCAATTTAAGCTTTTCTTGTAAAATTGCGATTGTTATTCTCAAGAAGGTACAAAGTACACAAATGTGTGTGTGTGTGTGTGTGTGTTTGTGTGTGTGTGTAAGGCAGTGTTTTTCAACATTTTTTGAGCCAAGGCACATTTTTTGCGTTGGAAAAAACCCAGAGGCACATCACCAGGAGAAATCACTAAAAACGAAACTCAGTTAACAGTAAAAAGTCGTCGTCGCAATTGTTGGATACGACTTTAAAGCATAACCAAGCATGCATCACTATAGCTCTTGTCTCAAAGTAGGTGTACTGTCACCAAACTTATTTTGTATTTTTTGTGGTTTTCCTCTGTGTAGTGTTTTACTTCTCGTCTTGCGCTTCTATTTTTTTGGGGCATTTTCCTGCAGCAGTTTCATGTCTTCATTTGAGCGATATTTCCCGCATCTACTTTGTTTTAGCAATCTAGAATATTTCAGTTGTTTTCACCCTGTGATGAGGTGGCGACTTGTCCAGGGTGTACTCCGCCTTCCGCCCGATTATAGCTGAGATAGGCTCCAGCGCCCCCCGTTACCCCGAAGGGAATAAGCGGTAGAAAATGGATGGATTATCATTCTTTGTGGGGATATCGTTGATTGTCATGTACGGATGTACTTTGTGGACGCCGTCTTTGCTCCACAGTAAGTCTTTGCTGTCGTCCAGCATTCTGGTTTTGTTTGATTTGTAGTTCAGTTTTAGTTTTGTTCCGCATAGCCTTCCCTAAGCTTCAATGACCTTTCTTAGGGGCACTCACCTTTTGTTTATTTTTCTATTCAAGCATTAAATACCTTTTTTACCTGCACACTGCCTTCCGCTGTTTCCAATATCTACAAAGCAATTAGCTACCGGCTGCCACCTACTGATATGGGAGAGTATTACACGGTTACTCTAGACCAGGGGTTGGGAACCTTTGTTGGCTGGGAGAGCCAAAAAGCCACATATTTTAAAATATATTTCCGTAAGAGCCATATAATATTTTTTTTAACACTGAACACAACTAAACACGTGCATTTTTAAGTAAGACCAACATTTCTAGAGTATAATAGGTCGCTTATTCTTTGTAATAACATTGTTATTCTGAAGCTAACTGTGGAGGGAGCGTGGCCTGTGGGCCTGCAGCGACAGGTGCGTAGACGGCCCACCTGGGCCTTGTTATCTAATCACCTGTCGCTCTGTTATAACCAGCAGCCAGGAGGAGAGACTGGGTTGGGGCTGGAAATACTATTGCTGGAAAGCAACTGAGAGACTTATTGAAAAATAAAACAATATTGTAACCCTGAAACAGACTCTCATGTCAGTGCTTATATGAGACACTTGTGTTAGTATGAACAATTACTCAACTGCCTCGCACAACTTTAACAGTGAATACTGTATTTACTGGATTACTAGAATTTAGGGAAAGAAATATTTTTCAATATATAAACCGCACTGGACTATAAGCAACAGATATATACGTTTTGAAATGAGGTATTTACACATAATTTTTTTTATAAATGTTTATTTACATACCTTAATTGTTTCCAAACGGGCCCTGCAACACGGCAGTAAAATGGCCGATTAAATAAAACAGAGGTCATCGTCATGGACCAACTAACGGCGGAAGCTTACTGCCAATTCAGCGAAATGGACTCAATAACTCCACGGTGACGTCTTGGTGAATTTACTGAAGAATTTGTGGAACTGGAACAATACAAAAAGAACGCTGTTGTAAGTTAATGATACTAACATAGACGTGTTCGCATATTAGTAAATGCTCACTGGGGCGGTATAGCTCGGTTGGTAGAGTGGCCGTGCCAGCAACTTGAGGGTTCCAGGTTCGATCCCGCTTTTGCCATCCTAGTCGCTGCCGTTGTGTCCTTGGGCAAGACACTTTACCCACCTGCTCCCAGTGCCACCCACACTGCTTTAAATGTAACTTGGATAATGGGTTTCACAATGTAAAGTGCTATATAAACATAATTAACTAACTAACTGTAGTCCTGGGTTCAAATCCAGGCTCGGGATCTTTCTGTGTGGAGTTTGCATGTTCTCCCCGTGAATGCGTGGGTTCCCTCCGGGTACTCCGGCTTCCTCCCACTTCCAAAGACATGCACCTGGGGATAGGTTGATTGGCAACACTAAATTGGCCCTAGTGTGTGAATGTGAGTGTGAATGTTGTCTGTCTATCTGTGTTGGCCCTGCGATGAGGTGGCGACTTGTCCAGGGTGTACCCCGCCTTCCGCCCGATTGTAGCTGAGATAGGCGCCAGCGCCCCCCGCGACCCCAAAAGGGAATAAGCGGTAGAAATGGATGGATGGATGGATGGAACTAACTAACTGCTTGGGGGTCTGAAGAACCCCCAGGAGGGCAAGCCCCACACTAACCAATAATAAATAAATGACTTTTTACCATTAACGCAACTTCTTGAACAGGTGCGGTAGAAACGGATGGATGGATTAAAAAATGCATGAGAATGTTTTATATTTTCAACATTTTTAACTCTATGATTACAAGTGGAATTATCAATCAATCAATCAATGTTTATTTATATAGCCCCAAATCACAAATGTCTCAAAGGACTGTGCAAACCATTACGACTACGACATCCTCGGGACGAACCCACAAAAGGGCAAGGAAAACTCACACCCAGTGGGCAGGGAGACTTCACATCCAGTGGGACGCCAGTGACAATGCTGACTATGAGAAACCTTGGAGAGGACCTCAGATGTGGGCAACCCCCCGCCCCTCAAGGGGACCGAAAGCAATGGATGTCGAGCGTGTCTAACATGATACTGTGAAAGTTCAATCCATAGTGGCTCCAACACAGCCGCGAGAGTTCAGTTCAAGCGGATCCAAGACAGCAGCGAGAGTCCCGTCCACTGGAAACCATCTCAAGCGGATCAGCAGCGTAGAGATGTCCCCAACCGATACAGGCGAGCGGTCCATCCTGGGTCTCGACTCTGGACAGCCAGTACTTCATCCATGGTCATCGGACCGGACCCCCTCCACAAGGGAGGGGGGGACATAGGAGAAAGAAAAGAAGCGGCAGATCAACTGGTCTAGAAAGGAGGTCTATTTAAAGGCTAGAGTATACAGATGAGTTTTAAGGTGAGACTTAAATGCTTCTACTGAGGTAGCATCTCGAACTGTTACTGTTATTCATTACTTATCGTGCTAAGCAACGTCAGCTCAGATTTATCAAAGAGCCGGATGCCGTCATCAAAAGAACCACATCCGGCTCTAGAGCCATAGGTTCCCTACCCCTGCTCTAGACAACAACAACACATCATTTGCAGACTACAATTACTGGTTTGCAAAAAAACATTTTTTTTTTTACCCCAATAGGTGAAATTAGATCATCTCCAGATTGAAAACTACTTGTGTAAGGCATGCAGTGGTGTGGCCTCGGGGTCAGAACTTAGGTGGAGCCCAAATCATTCAGGCTTTCATTGAGATCAACTTATTGGCATTCTCAAATGCCTTTAGTTTATTGTAAGGATGGATCAATAGTGTGGAATAACGCTGTCACTAGTGATAACGTCCCACGGCGTGACGATCTTAGGAGCTTATTCGGATTCCCTGACTCAGGAGCTGTTGTGCCTTCCATTCAGCCGTGAGCCCACTGGCTATTACTCACACAAGAACCTCCACACACACACACACACACTTTTAGTTCCGTCCCCTTCAGGCCGCTCGGCTGATTGTTAGTGTCTTCAGGTCGGCCGCGGACATTTCTTATTAATTAGCTTCAGTAAAAGTGGCATGGCATTAGTGCGAGGTGAATGGGTTAGTGTTAATCATCAAGGAGCTGATTGAGTTTGTGCTAAAGTGCTTGATACACGGCTTAGAGAAGGTTGAGGGGCCCTTCAGGTGTTCTACAACCCCCGGCCTTTTTTTCCCCTGTACATGTCGATACTATGTAAATAAACTTTGATTGATTCTATTTACACAAACCCCGTTTCCATTTGAGTTGTGAAGTTGTGTTAGATGTAAATATAAACGGAATACAATGATTTTCGACCCGTAATCAGTTGAATATGCTACAAAGACAACATATTTGATGTTCGAATTGATAAAAAAAATACTGATAAAGTTGAGGAATGCTCATCAAACACTTATTTGGGAACAGGTGGGTGCCATGATTGGGTGTGAAAACAGCTTCCCAAAAAATGCTCGGTCATTCACAAGAAAGGTACACCCCTTTGTCCACAACTGCGTAAACAAATAGTCAAACAATTTAAGAACAACGTTTCTCAAAGTGCAATTGCAAGAAATTTAGGGATTTCAACATCTACGGTTCAAAATATCATCAAAAGGTTCAGAGAATCTGGAGAAATCACTCCACGTAAGCGGCATGGACGGAAACAAACATTGAATGACCGTGACCTTCCATCCCTCAGACGGCACTGTATCAAAAACCGACATCAATCTCTAAAGGATATCACCACAAGGGCTCAGGAACACTTCAGAAAACCACTGTCACTAAATACAGTTCGTCGCTACATCTGTAAGTGCAAGTTAAAGCTCTTTTATGCAAAGCGAAAGCCATTTATCAACAACATCCAGAAACGCCGCCGGCTTCTCTGGGCCCGAGATTATCTAAAATGGATTTATGCAAAGTGGAAAAGTGTCTGTGGTCTGACGAGTCCACATTTCAAATTGTTTTTGGAAATATTTGACATCGTGTCATCCGGACGGTTATCGATGCAAAGTTCAAAAGCCAGCATCTGTGATGGTATGGGTGTCATGAGGGCGGTTCTCCTGGCTTTTTTTCTCCCCCTCTTATGTCTGCAAGTCTCTCCCTGGTCGTCAGTTGCAGGTGTGCTGCCAGCCACCCGAGCCCACCTGCACCTAATCAACGACCTGACTTAAACCCTGGATCTCCACCCAGCCAGTGCCAGTTCGTCCGTTGCCTGTGGTACATTCTAACCTGAACACTATCATTCTGACCTTTGTCCTGAACCTTTTTTTGATTCCTGTTTTTTGTATTTCCTCAGATGCTAAACAGACTTTTGACCCCGTCTTCCTGGAGCTGAATTTTTGTTACTCATAAATTATTTTCTACAGTGTTTTTTTGTTATTAAATAGACTTTTTACTAATCCGCAATTGGATTCCTTTTTGAGACCATAACAATGGGGGTGCATTAGTGCCCAAGGCATGGGTAACTTACACATCTGTGAAGGCACCATTAATGCTGAAAGGTACATACAGGTTTTGGAACAACATAGTGCTGTCTTTTTCATGGACGCCCCTGCTTATTTCAGCAAGACAATGCCAAGCCACATTCAGTACGTGTTACAACAGCGTGGCTTCGTAAAAAAAGAGTGCGGGTACTTTCCTGGCCCGCCAGCGGTCCAGACCTGTCTCCCATCGAAAATGTGTGGCGCATTATGAAGCGTAAAATACGACAGCGGAGACCCTGGACCGTTGACGGACTGAAGCTCTACATAAAACAAGAATGGTAAATAATTCCACTTTCAAAACTTCAACAATTAGTTTCCTCAGTTCCCAAACGTTTATTGAGTGTTGTTAAAAGAAAAGGTGATGTAACACAGTGGTGAACATGCCCTTTCCCAACTACTTTGGCACGTGTTGCAGCCATGAAATTCTAAGTTAATCTTTGTAGTGCATTCAATTGAATATGGGTTGAAAAAGATTTGCAAATCATTGTATTCCGTTTATATTTACATCCAACACAATTTCCCAACTCATATGGAAACGGGGTTTGTAATTGCACTTGTTAGATGTGAAGTTTTACAATGACTCACTACTTAGTATTTTTTTACCTCTTGTTTGTTGATTCATACAATTGATAACAAGATACAAACAACTCGAAACCCTGCTATCTGTTTCTTGCCATCTGGGTCGCCAGAAACCGCCGTGCTTTTAAAATGGTGTCTTAAAAAAATATCTGATGGTGGGCAAACGCTTCCAGATATCGAATTTTTCGTAAAAAAAAACGTGAGTGACCTTTGAGGAACGTTCCGGTGTTCTCAGATTTCCGATAAATGGGCAAGTTAGAGCAAAAAGGAAAAAAATAATTTTAGTGTTTTTGTGTTTATTTCCCCATCTAACATTGGAGTCAATGAGAGATTTGGCCGACTTTCTTGGCTTTGAGGGCCACCAGAAGCCAAATGGGACACATGAGCTCCATGAAAGTGACATTTTCCAAAAGAGGACATGTGTGTCGACGTTTTCACCGAAAAAACATGACAGTGGGATAAAAGATGTGGCCGTGAGGACAGATTGTTCACCAAAAAAATAATAGTAATCCAAAACCCAAAACCAGTGAAGTTGGCATGTTGTGTAATTTGTACATAAAAACAGAATACAATGATTTGCAAATCATTTATACCTTATATTAAATTGAATGGACTGCAAAGACAAAATACTTAATGTTCGAAATGAGAAACTTTATTTTTTTTTTTTTTGCAAATAATCATTAACTTAGAATTTAATGGCAACAACACAGCTAATATAGCTAATACAGACACTTACATCACGTGTTGCCTTCATTATAACACTTAGATAAGACTTTTGAAATAATTTGAAACTAGTCTAATGTTGCTAATATAGACACTTACATCATGTGTTGCCTTCAATATAACACTTATATAAAACTTTTAAAGTAATTTTGATAGTAGGCTCATATAGCTAATATAGACACATCATGTGTTGCTTTCATTATAACACTTAGATACGATTTTTAAGGACATTTTGAAGGAAGGCTAATATAGACACTTACATCATGTGTTGCCTTCATTATAATACTCGTATAGAACCTTTAAAGTAATTTTGATAGAAAGGTAATATAGCTAATATAGACACTTACATCATGTGTTGCCTTCATTATAACAATTAGATATGATTTTCAAAGACATTTTGATAGTAGGCTAATATTGACACATACATAATGTGTTGCCTTCATTATAACACTTATATAAGACTTTTAAAATAATTTTGAAAGTAGTCTAATGTTGCTAATATAGACACTTACATCATGTGTTGCCTTCAATATAACACATATAAGACTGTTAAAGTCATTTTGATAGTAGGCTAATATAGCTAATATAGACACAATATGTGTTGCCTTCATTATAACACTTATATAAGACTTTTAAAATAATTTTGAAAGTAGTCTAATGTTGCTAATATAAACACTTACATCATGTGTTGCCTTCAATATAACACTTATATAAGACTTTTAAAGTCATTTTGATAGTAGGCTAATATAGCTAATATAGACACATCATGTGTTGCCTTCATTATAACACTTAAATACGATTTTTAAAGACATTGTGATAGTAGGCTAATATAGACATTTACATCACGTGTTGCCTTCATTGGAAGACTCGTATAAGACCTTTAAAGTGATTTTGATAGTAGGCTAATATAGACACATCATGTGTTGCCTTCATTATAACACTTAGATACGATTTTTAAAGACATTTGGATAGTAGGCTAATATAGACACTTACATCATGTGTTGCCTTCATTATACGACTCGTATAGAACCTTTAAAGTAATTTTGATAGTAGGCTATTATAGCTAAAATAGACACATCATGTGTTGCCTTCATTATTACACCCGTATAATATTTTTAAAGACACTTTGATAGTAGGCTAATATAGACACTTACATCATATGTTGCCTTCATTATAACAATTAGATACAATTTTTAAAGACATTTTGATAGTAGGCTAATATTGACACTTACATAATGTGTTGCCTTCATTATAAGACTTGTATAAGACCTTTAAAGTAATTTTAATAGTAGGCTAATATAGCTAATATAGAAACTTACATCACGTGTTGCCTTCATTATAACTTTTGTGTAAGATTTTTAAAGACACTTTGATAGTAGGCTAATATAGACACTTACATTATGTGTTGCCTTCATTATAACACTTAGATATGATTTTTAAATCAATCATCAATCAATCAATGTTTACTTATATAGCCCTAAATCACTAGTGTCTCAAAGGGCTGCACAAACCACCACGACATCCTCGGTAGGCCCACATAAGGGCAAGGAAAACTCACACCCAGTGGGACGTTGGTGACAATGATGACTATGAGAACCTTGGAGAGGAGGAAAGCAATGGATGTCGAGCGGGTCTAACATGATACTGTGAAAGTTCAATCCACAATGGATCCAACACAGTCGCGAGAGTCCAGTCCAAAGCGGATTCAACACAGCAGCGAGAGTCCCGTTCACAGCGGAGCCAGCAGGAAACCATCCCAAGCGGAGGCGGATCAGCAGCGCAGAGATGTCCCCAGCCGATACACAGGCAAGCAGTACATGGCCACCGGATCGGACCGGACCCCCTCCACAAGGGAGAGTGGGACATAAGACATTGTGATAGTAGGCTAATATAGACACTTACATTATGTGTTGCCTTCATTATAACACTTAGATATGATTTTTAAAGACATTTTGATAGTAGGCTAATATTGACACTTACATCATGTGTTGCCTTCATTATAACATTCGTATAAGACCTTTAAAGTAATTTTGATAGTAGGCTAATATAGCTAATATAGACACTTACATCATGTGTTGCCTTCATTATAACACTTATATAAGACCTTTAAAGTAATTTTGATAGTAGGCTAATATAGCTACTTGCATTATGTGTTGCCTTCATTATAACACTTACAGTATACCAGATGTTCAAAGTCATTTTGATAGTAGGCTAATATAGTTAATATAGACACTTACATCATGTGTTGCCTTCATTATAACACTTATATAAGCCTTCTAAAGTCATTTTGATAGTAGGCTAATATAGCTGATATAGACACTTACATAATGGGTTGCCTTCATTATAACTTTTATACAAGGTGTTTGGTTTTTTGCGGCTCCAAACAGTTTTGTTTTTCTGTATTTTTGGTCCAACATGGCTCTTTCAACATTTTGGAATCACTGTCCACTTAAATCGGGGCCAAGTGGGGGCAGTGACCCCCCTCCGCAGTTCAATAAATGCAGCTTTGGTAAAAAAAGAAGAAGCTTGCTGCATTGTGACGGATGGCACCCACTTTGTAACAGGCATGGCCGCCACCTACAGAATTGGTGTGGAACAGTAGAGTCCACGAGAGCGCGTGCCCTTGTCCGCTCTTTTCTCAGCATTTCCCCTTGAAAACGGCCTCCTCGTAAACGGCTGCCGATACACGCTATAATTCTTCCTGTCAACGCCATCGAAACGCTCCTGATTTGCTGGAATGTCAATGAGCCGAGTCTCCTTGGAGCCACGGCGAAGTGAAAACTGCACAACAACGGCGTGCTTTGCGCATGCGCCGGAACAAAACAACGCGCATTTATTCATGTTTATTTACGTCGCCGCACATAAACGTTCCCATATAATGCAGATCTGCAGCCCGGGGGCTCTCTGTATGTGAACATGCGAACGCAACTGTGCTGGAGCCGTTAAAAAAAAAAAAAGATGTGGGTGTAAATCTGTACAAGGCGCACTTGATTGGATTGGGGTTTTTTTTCCAACCCCCTCGCCCGCTGAGCTTCGACATGTGTTTTCTGCCTGTGTCGGGCTCCTCTGTATGACCTTTGCCTGAAGCAGGTCTATATCGCTGCAGGCTAAGATTCGGCAAAAAAAAAAAAAAAGGGATGAGGAACACGTGCACCGCGAGGACATCGGGGGCGGTACTTCGGGATTGGCAGACCGGGGTGGTGGTCCCTCTCTTTGAGAAGGGGGACCGGAGGGTGTGTTCCAACTACCGTGGGATCACACTCCTCAGCCTTCCCGGTAAGGTCTAATCAGGTGTACTGGAGAGGAGGTGACGCCGGATAGACCAACCTCGGATTCAGGAGGAACAGTGTGGTTTTAATCCTGGTCGTGGACTGTGGACCAGCTCTATACTCTCGGCAGGGTCCTTGAGGGTGCATGGGAGTTTGCCCAACCAGTCTACATGTGCTTTGTGGACTTGGAGTAGGCATTCGACCGCAGGGTCCTTGAGTGTGCATGGGAGTTTGCCCAACCAGTCTACATGTGCTTTGTGGACTTGGAGAAGGCATTCGACCGTGCACCCCGGGAAGTCCTATGTGGAGTGCTCAGAGAGAATGCGGTAACGGACTGTTTGATTGTGGCGGTCCGCTCCCTGTACGATCAGTGCCAGAGATTCGTCCGCAACGCCGGTACTAAGTCGGACCCATTTCCAGTGAGGGTTGGACTCCGCCAAGGCTGCCTTTGGGTTATGACCAAAAGGACAAGATCACAGGTACAAGCGGCCAAAATGAGCTTCCTCCGCCGGACCGGTTAATCTACATTCCCATTCCTACCTATGGTCATGAGCTGTGGGTTATGACCGAAAGGACAAGATCATGGGTTCAAGCTGCCGAAATTAAGTTCCTCCCCCGGACCGGTCGATTTACCTTTCCATTCTCACCTATTCTCATGAGCTTTAGGTTATGATCCAAAAGACAAAATTACGGGTACAAGCACCCGACATGAGCTTCCTCCGCCGGACCGGTCGATCTACCTTCCGTTCTCACCTATGGTCATGAGCTTTGGGTTATGACCCAAAGGAAAAGATCACGGGTACAAGCGGCCGAAATTAGCTTCTTTCACTTGACCGGTCGATCTACGTTCCCGTTCTCACCTATGGTCATGAGCTTTGGGTTATGACCAAAAAGACAAGGCCGCGAGGACATCGGGGGCGGTACCTCGGGATTGGCAGAGGTGGTCCCTCTCTTTAAGAAGAGGGACCGGAGGGTGTGTTCCAACTACCGTGGGATCGCACTCCTCAGCCTTCCCGGTAAGGTCTAATCAGGTGTACTGGAGAGGAGGTGACGCCGGATAGACCAACCTCGGATTCAGGAGGAACAGTGTGGTTTTGGTCCTGGTCGTGGACTGTGGACCAGCTCTATACTCTCGGCAGGGTCCTTGAGGGTGCATGGGAGTTTGCCCAACCAGTCTACATGTGCTTTGTGGACTTGGAGAAGGCATTCGACCGTGTCCTTTGGGAAGTCCTGTGGGGAGTGCTTAGAGAGAATGCGGTAACGGACTGTCTGATTGTGGCGGTCCGCTCCCTGTACGATCAGTGCCAGAGATTGGTCCGCATCGCCGGCAGTAAGTCGGACCCCTTTCCAGTGAGGGTTGGACTCCGCCAAGGCTGCCCTTTGTCACCGATTCTGTTCGTAACTTTTATGGACAGAATTTCTAAGCGCAGTCAGGGCGTTGAGGGTATCCGGTTTGGTGGCTGCAGGATTAGGTCCTGATGACTTCATCTGGCCAAGATCTTCAGCTCTCACTGGATCAGTTCGCAACAGAGTGAAAAGTGACTGGGATGATAATTAGCACCTTCAAGTCCGAGTCCATGGTTCTTGCCCGGAAAAGGGTTGAGGGCCATCACCGGGTATGGGGAAGAGATCTTTCCCCAAGTGGAGAAGTTAAAGTACAAACCCTGTTTCCATATGAGTTGGGAAATTGTGTTTGATGTAAATATAAACGGAATACTGTGACGCTTGGTGGGCATCGTGGTGTGGATTGCGTTCTCCCGTTGATGCAGTCGGAATGGAACACAGCGTGAAGGTAAGAATGATGATTTATTAATATACTAAAGAACAAACAAGAACAAAAACACTTGCACGAAGGCACTAACATACAAAACCAACAGAACTGACATGAGCTAGAAGAAACAACAGACGCTAGCAAGTGAGCTAGGGAAACGAACAAAAAAAATAGAATGGAAGCTAATTGAGTACAAAAGGGTATTTACCACAATGCAGGATAGCGACGTCACCTGTTGCGTGGAAAGCAAACTACACAGCGAGACCGAAAGACAAACAAAGGCCGGCTTAAATAGGGACAGAAAATTAGGAGGCAGGTGCGCGACGACAGATAAGAGACAGGTGACACTAAATGCGTAACTAGGCAACAGAAACCAAACAGGAAGTGCCACCAGGAACTAAGGACGTCAAATACTAAACAGGGTGATAACACACCAGAACAAAACCAGAACATGCCATGATCCAAGTAGTGAATCATGACAAATACAATGATTTGCAAATCAACACAGTGGTGAACATGTCCTTTCCCAACTATTTTGTCACGTGTTGCAGCCATGAAATTCTAAGTTAGTTATTATTTGCAAAAACCAAATAAAGTTTATGAGTTTGAACATCAGATATCTTGTCTTTGTAGTTCATTCAATTGAATATGGGTTGAAAAAGATTTGCAAATCATTGTATTCCGTTTATATTTACATCCAACACAATTTCCCAACTCATATGGAAACGGGGTTTGTACCTTTGAGTCTTGTTCACGAGTGAGGGAAGAGTGGATCGTGAGGTTGACGGTGCGGCGTCTTCAGTAATGCAGACATTGTATCGATCTGTTGTGGTGAAGAAGGAGCTGAGCCGGAAGGTAAAGCTCTCAATTTACCGGTCGAGCAACTTTCCCATCCTCACCTATGATCATGAGCTTTGGGTTATGACCGAAAGGACAAGATCACGGGTACAAGCGGCCAAAATGAGCTTAGTCCGCTGGACCGGTCGATCTACATTCCCGTTCTCAACTATGGTCATGAGCTTTGGGGTATGACCGAAAGGACAAGATCACACGTACAAGCGGCCAAAATGAGCTTCCTCCGCCGGACCAGTCGACCTACGTTCACCGTTCTCACCTGCGGTAATGAGCTTTGGGTTATGACCGAAAGGACAAGATCACAGGTACAAGGGGCCGTAATGAGCTTCCTCCGCCGGACCGGTCGTTTTACGTTCCCGTTCTCACCTATGATCATGAGCTTTGGGTTATGACCAAAAGGACAAAATCACGTGTACAAGCGGCCAAAATGAGCTTAGTCCGCTGGACCGGTCGATCTACATTCCCGTTGTCAACTATGGTCATGAGATTTGGGGTATGACCGAAAGGACAAGATCAGAGGTACAAGCCGCCAAAATGAGCTTCCTCCGCCGGACCAGTCGATCTACGTTCACCGTTCTCACCTTCGGTAATGAGCTTTGGGTTATGACCAAAAGGGCAAAATCACAGGTACAAGGGGCCGTAATGAGCTTCCTCCGCCGGACTGGTCGATTTACGTACCCGTTCTCACCTATGATCATGAGCTTTGGGTTTTGACCGAAAGGAGAAGATCTCGGGTACAAGCGGCCGAAATGAGCTTCCTCCGCTGGACCGGTCGATCTACGTTCTCGTTCTCACCTATGGTCATGAGCTTTGGGTTATGACCGAAAGGACAAAATCCGCGTACAAGCGGCCGAAATTAGCTTCCTCCGCCGGACCGGTCGAGCTACCTTCCCATTCTCACCTATGGTCATGAGCTTTGGGTTATGACCCAAAGGAAAAGATCACGTGTACAAGCGGCCGATATGAGCTTCCTCCACCTGACCGGTCGATCTACCTTCCCGTTCTCACCTATGGTCATGATCTTTGGGTTATGACCCAAAGGAAAAGATCACGGGTACAAGCGGCCGACATGAGCTTCCTCCACCGGACCGGTCGATCTACGTTCCCGTTCTCACCTAAGGTCACAAACTTTGGGTTATGACCAGAAGGACAAGATCACGGGTACTAGCGGCCAAAATGAGTTTCCTCCGCCAGACCGGTTGATCTATGTTCCCGTTCTCACCTATGGTCATGAGCTTTGGGTTATGACCAAAAGGACAAGATCACAGGTACAAGCGGCCAAAATGAGCTTCCTCCGCCGGACCGGTTGATCTACGTTCCCGTTCTCACCTATGGTCATGAACTTTGGGTTATGACCGAAAAGACAAGATCACGGGTACAAGTGGCCGAAATTAGCTTCCTCCGCCAGACCGGTCGATCTACGTTCCCGTTCTCACCTATGGTCATGAGCTTTGAGTTATAAGCAAAAGGACAAGATTACGGGTGCAAGCGGCCGACATGAGCTTACTCCACCGGACCGGTCGATCTACGTTCTCGTTCTCACCTATGGTCATGAGCTTTGGGTTATGACCAAAAGGACAAGATCACGGGTACAAGCGCCCGACATGAGCTTCCTCCGCCGGACCAGTCGATCTACGTTCCCATCCTCACCTATGGTCATGAGCTTTGGGTTATGAGCGAAAGGACAAGATCATGAGTACAAGCGGCCGAAATTAGCGTCCTTCGCTGGACCGGTTGATCTACGTTCCCATTCCTACCTATGGTCATGAGCTTTGGATCACGGGTACAAGCGCCCGACATGAGCTTCCTCCGCCGGACCGGTCGATGTACCTTCTCGTTCTCACCTATGGTCATGAGCATTGGGTTATGACCGAAAGGACAAAATCCGCGTACAAGCGGCCGAAATTAGCTTCCTCCGCCGGACCGGTCGAGCTACCTTCCCAATCTCACCTATGGTCATGAGCTTTGGGTTATGACCCAAAGGAAAAGATCACGTGTACAAGCGGCCGACATGAGCTTCCTCCACCTGACCGGTCGATCTACCTTCCCGTTCTCACCTATGGTCATGATCTTTGGGTTATGACCCAAAGGAAAAGATCACGGGTACAAGCGGCCGACATGAGCTTTCTCCACCGGACCGGTCGATCTACGTTCCCGTTCTCACCTAAGGTCACAAGCTTTGGGTTATGACCAAAAGGACAAGATCACGGGTACTAGCGGCCAAAATGAGCTTCCTCCGCCAGACTGGTTGATCTATGTTCCCGTTCTCACCTATGGTCATGAGCTTTGGGTTATGACCGAAAGGACAAGATTACGGGTACAAGTGGCCGAAATTAACTTCCTCCGCCAGACCGGTCGATCTACGTTCCCGTTCTCACCTATGGTCATGAGCTTTGGGTTATGACCAAAAGGACAAGAATACAGGTACAAGCGGCCGACATGAGCTTACTCCACCGGACCGGTCGATCTATGTTCCCGTTCTCACCTATGGTCATGAGCTTTGGGTTATGACCAAAAGGACAAGATCACGGGTACAAGCGCCCGACATGAGCTTCCTCCGCCGGACCGGTCGATCTACGTTCCCGTTCTCACCTAAGGTCACGAGCTTTGGGTTATGACCAAAAGGACAAGATCACGGATACTAGCGGCCAAAATGAGCTTCCTCCGCCAGACCGGTTGATCTATGTTCCCGTTCTCACCTATGGTCATGAGCTTTGGGTTATGACCAAAAGGACAAGATCACAGGTACAAGCGGCCAAAATGAGCTTCCTCCGCCGGACCGGTTAATCTACATTCCCATTCCTACCTATGGTCATGAGCTGTGGGTTATGACCGAAAGGACAAGATCATGGGTTCAAGCTGCCGAAATTAGGTTCCTCCCCCGGACCGGTCGATTTACCTTTCCATTCTCACCTATTCTCATGAGCTTTAGGTTATGATCCAAAGGACAAAATTACGGGTACAAGCACCCGACATGAGCTTCCTCCGCCGGACCGGTCGATCTACCTTCCCGTTCTCACCTATGGTCATGAGCTTTGGGTTATGACCAAAACGACAAGATCACAGGTACAAGCGGTCGAAATGGGCTTTCTTCGCCGGACCAGTCGATCTGCGTTCCCGTTCTCCCCTATGGTCATGAGCTTTGGGTTATGACCAAAAGGACAGGATCACGGGTACAAGCGGCCAAAATGAGCTTCCTCCGCCGGACCGGTTGATCTACGTTCCCGTTCTCACCTATGGTCATGAGCTTTGGGTTATGACCGAAAAGACAAGATCACGGGTACAAGTGGCCGAAATTAGCTTCCTCCGCCAGACCGGTCGATCTACCTTCCCGTTCTCACCTATGGTCATGAGCTTTGGGTTATGACCAAAAGGACAAGATTACGGGTACAAGCGGCCGACATGAGCTTACTCCACCGGACCGGTTGATCTACGTTCCCTTTCTCACCTATGGTCATGAGCTTTGGGTTATGACCGAAAAGACAAGATCACGGGTACAAGCGCCCGACATGAGCTTCCTCCTTTGGACCAGTCGATCTACGTTCCCATCCTCACCTATGGTCATGAGCTTTGGGTTATGAGCGAAAGGACAAGATCATGAGTACAAGCGGCCGAAATTAGCTTCCTTCGCTGGACCGGTTGATCTACGTTCCCATTCCTACCTATGGTCATGAGCTTTGGGTTATGACCCAAAGGACAAGATCACGGGTACAAGCGCCCGACATGAGCTTCCTCCGCAGGACCGGTCGATCTACCTTCTCGTTCTCACCTATGGTCATGAGCTTTGGGTTATGACCGAAAGGACAAGATCATGGGTACAAGCGGCCGAAATAAGTTTCCACCGCCGGACCAGTGAATCTACGTTCCCGTTCTCACCTATGGTCTTGAGCTTTGGGTTATGACCAAAAGGACAAGATCACGGGTAAAAGCGGCCAAAATGATCTTCCTCCGCCGGACCGCTTGATCTACCTTCCCGTTCTCACCTATGGTCATGAGCTTTGCGTTATGACCAAAAGGACAAGATCACAGGTACAAGCGGCCGAAATGAGCTTCCTCCGCCGGACCAGGAGATCTGTGTTCTCGTTCACACCTATGGTCATGAGCTTTGGGTTATGACCACAAGGACAACATCACGGGTACAAGCAGCCAAAATGAGCTTCCTCCGCCGGACCGGTTGATCTACGTTCCCGTTCTCACCTATAGTCATGAGCTTTGGGTTATGACCGAAAGGACAAGATCACGGGCACAAGCAGCCGAAATGAGCTTCTTTCTCCAGACCGGTCGATCTACGTTCTCGTTCTCACCAGTGGTCATGAGTTTTGTGTTATGACCGAAGGACAAGATCACAGGTACAAGCGACCAAAATGAGTTTTCTCCGCCGGGTGGCGGGTTTCTCCCTTAGAGTTAGGGTGAAAACCACTGTCATCCGGGAGGAGCTCAAAGTAAAACCGCTGCTCCTCCACATGGAGAGGAGCCAGATGAGGTGGATTGGGCATCTGGTCAGGATGCCACCCGAACGCCTCCCTAGGGAGGTGTATCGGGTATGTCCGACTGGTAGGAGGCTACTGGGAAGACCCAGGACACGTTGGGAAGACTAGGTCTCCCGGCTTGCCTGGGAACGCCTTGGGATCCCTCAGGAAGAGCTGGACGAATTGGTTGGGGAGAGGGAAGGCTGCTGCCCCAGCGACCCAACCACGGATAAGCGAAAGAAGATGGATGGATGGATGGAAGGAACACGTGTACACCTTAGGTCACCTCTCCACCAACCGAGCACATGTTAAATTGCACACAGAATTCTAAAAGGTTTTTTATTTTTTTTTTGCCACTTCCGTTCTGCGTCCACAATAACGCAACGCTCACTTTTAACCGTCGGCTAGATTCAATTACCCTGCCTGGCTTTTATACATCTGTCGGCTCCCCTCTCAGGCCGAGCGAGGACTTAATGTTCGGAGCGTTAAAAGGGGGCCACTCAGCTGACTTCAAAACAAAACGAGTTCTGGCTAAGTAAGCGATTATGCTATTTAAATCTCCTGAGCGGCGTGAAATATTCCACCTTGAAAACGGCCGAGCGACCATTTGTTGCTGTTAATAAAGAGAGAGATGCGTTCAAGCGCCGACAAAGCTGGAAGGATCCTCTGGGAGAAGTGTTTGTCTCCGTCTTCAGTCGGGAGGGAAAATAAAATATATATGTGTGTGTGTGTGTGTGTGTGTGTGTGTGTGTGTGTGTGTGGGAGAAGTGCTTCAAAGATGTTGCGAATCCCCAGCAGGGGATTGGAGTGCTTAGTGTTTTATTGTGCAAGACCGCAATCTTGTGAGCGGCAAACTGTTTGTTTGCACGGAAAACAGAACGGTGAGAGCAGGGATGTCAAACCCGAGGCCCGGGGGCCCCGCCACGTCATTTTATGTGAAAAATAAAGCACCGTGTTTTTCATCGGAACCATAGGGCGCACCGATGAATGTTCTATTTTTGATCATTTTCCCTATATAAGGCGCACCGGATTATAAAGCGCATTAACCTCTTAAGGCCCAAACTGTTTGTTTACATGCTAATTTTTGTTTATATTTGCTACTTGGGCTTATTAGATCCTAATTAGAATCAAAACTAAGAATCATCCTTTGATAAGATGTACTTAGTCCATAAATCCACAAACGTGTACGTCATGTTTAGTGACATGCTGACATACTTGCCGACCCTCCCGATGTTCCTGGGAGACTCCCGAATTTCAGTTCCTCTCCCTAAAATCTCCCGGGGAAACCATTCCCACATTTTTTTCCCCGATTTCCTGGGGGCCTGATCTGGCCTGCCATGTCATATGTGGAAAATAAAGTACCATATTTGGTTCCCGGACCGTAGGGCACACCGGATTATGAGGCACGCTGCCGATGAATGTTCTATTTTCAATCATTTTCCCTATATAAGGCGCACCGGATTATAAAGCGCATTAACCTCTTAAGGCCCAAACTGTTTGTTTACATGCAAATTTTTGTTTATATTTGCTACTTGGGCTTATTAGATCCTAATTAGAATCAAAACTAAGAATCATCCTTTGATAAGATGTACTTAGTCCATAAATCCACAAACGTGTACGTCATGTTTGGTGACATGCTGACATACTTGCCGACCCTCCCGATTTTCCCGGGAGATTCCCGAATTTCAGTTCCTCTCCCTAAAATCTCCCGGGGAAACCATTCCCACATTTTTCCTCCGATTTCCTGGGGGCCTGATCTGGCCTGCCATGTCATATGTGGAAAATAAAGTACCATATTTGGTTCCCGGACCGCAGGGCACACCGGATTATGAGGCACGCTGCCGATGAATGTTCTATTTTTGATCATTTTTCCTATATAAGGCGCACCGGATTATAAAGCGCATTAACCTCTTAAGGCCCAAACTGTTTGTTTACATGCTAATTTTTGTTTATATTTGCTACTTAGGCTTATTAGATCCTAATTAGAATCAAAACTAAGAATCATCCTTTGATAAGATGTACTTAGTCCATAAATCCACAAACGTGTACGTCATGTTTAGTGACATGCTGACATACTTGCCGACCCTCCCGATTTTCCCGGGAGATTCCCGAATTTCAGTTCCTCTCCCTAAAATCTCCCGGGGAAACCATTCCCACATTTTTCCCCCGATTTCCTGGGGGCCTGATCTGGCCTGCCATGTCATATGTGGAAAATAAAGTACCATATTTGGTTCCCGGACCGCAGGGCACACCGGATTATGAGGCACGCTGCCGATGAATGTTCTATTTTTGATCATTTTCCCTATATAAGGCGCACCGGATTATAAAGCGCATTAACCTCTTAAGGCCCAAACTGTTTGTTTACATGCTAATTTTTGTTTATATTTGCTACTTAGGCTTATTAGATCCTAATTAGAATCAAAACTAAGAATCATCCTTTGATAAGATGTACTTAGTCCATAAATCCACAAACGTGTACGTCATGTTTGGTGACATGCTGACATACTTGCCGACCCTCCCGATTTTCCCGGGAGATTCCCGAATTTCAGTTCCTCTCCCTAAAATCTCCCGGGGAAACCATTCCCACATTTTTCCCCCGATTTCCTGGGGGCCTGATCTGGCCTGCCATGTCATATGTGGAAAATAAAGTACCATATTTGGTTCCCGGACCGCAGGGCACACCGGATTATGAGGCACGCTGCCGATGAATGTTCTATTTTTGATCATTTTTCCTATATAAGGCGCACCGGATTATAAAGCGCATTAACCTCTTAAGGCCCAAACTGTTTGTTTACATGCTAATTTTTGTTTATATTTGCTACTTAGGCTTATTAGATCCTAATTAGAATCAAAACTAAGAATCATCCTTTGATAAGATGTACTTAGTCCATAAATCCACAAACGTGTACGTCATGTTTAGTGACATGCTGACATACTTGCCGACCCTCCCGATTTTCCCGGGAGATTCCCGAATTTCAGTTCCTCTCCCTAAAATCTCCCGGGGAAACCATTCCCACATTTTTCCCCCGATTTCCTGGGGGCCTGATCTGGCCTACCATGTCATATGTGGAAAATAAAGTACCACATTTGGTTCCCGGACCGCAGGGCACACCGGATTATGAGGCACGCTGCCGATGAATGTTCTATTTTTGATCATTTTCCCTATATAAGGCGCACCGGATTATAAAGCGCATTAACCTCTTAAGGCCCAAACTGTTTGTTTACATGCTAATTTTTGTTTATATTTGCTACTTGGGCTTATTAGATCCTAATTAGAATCAAAACTAAGAATCATCCTTTGATAAGATGTACTTAGTCCATAAATCCACAAACATGTACGTCATGTTTAGTGACATGCTGACATACTTGCCGACCCTCCCGATGTTCCTGAGAGACTCCCGAATATCAGTTTCTCTCCCTAAAATCTCCCGGGGAAACCATTCCCACATTTTTTTCCCCGATTTCCTGGGGGCCTGATCTGGCCTGCCATGTCATATGTGGAAAATAAAGTACCACATTTGGTTCCCGGACCGTAGGGCACACCGGATTATGAGGCACGCTGCCGATGAATGTTCTATTTTCAATCATTTTCCCTATATAAGGCGCACCGGATTATAAAGCGCATTAACCTCTTAAGGCCCAAACTGTTTGTTTACATGCAAATTTTTGTTTATATTTGCTACTTGGGCTTATTAGATCCTAATTAGAATCAAAACTAAGAATCATCCTTTGATAAGATGTACTTAGTCCATAAATCCACAAACGTGTACGTCATGTTTAGTGACATGCTGACATACTTGCCGACCCTCCCGATTTTCCCGGGAGATTCCCGAATTTCAGTTCCTCTCCCTAAAATCTCCCGGGGAAACCATTCCCACATTTTTCCCCCGATTTCCTGGGGGCCTGATCTGGCCTACCATGTCATATGTGGAAAATAAAGTACCATATTTGGTTCCCGGACCGCAGGGCACACCGGATTATGAGGCACGCTGCCGATGAATGTTCTATTTTTGATCATTTTCCCTATATAAAGCGCACCGGATTATAAAGCGCATTAACCTCTTAAGGCCCAAGCTGTTTGTTTACGTGCTCATTTTTGTTTAAATTTGCTATTTGGGCTTATTAGATCCTAATTAGAATCAAAACTAAGAATCATCCTTTGATAAGATGTACTTAGTCCATAAATCCACAAACGTGTACGTCATGTTTAGTGACATGCTGACATACTTGCCGACCCTCCCGATTTTCCCGGTAGACTCCCGAATTTCAGTTCCTCTCCCTAAAATCTCCCGGGGAAACCATTCCCACATTTTTTCCCCCGATTTCCTGGGGGCCTGATCTGGCCTGCCATGTCATATGTGGAAAATAAAGTACCATAATTGGTTCCCGGACCGTAGGGCACACCGGATTATGAGGCACGCTGCCGATGAATGTTCTATTTTCAATCATTTTCCCTATATAAGGAGCACCGGATTATAAAGCGCATTAACCTCTTAAGGCCCAAGCTGTTTGTTTACATGCTAATTTTAATTTATATTTGCTATTTGGGCTTATTAGAGCCTAATTAGAATCAAAACTAAGAATCATCCTTTGATAAGATGTACTTAGTCCATAAGTCCACAAACGTGTACGTCATGTTTAGTGACATGCTGACATACTTGCCGACCCTCCCGATTTTCCCGGGAGACTCCCGAATTTCAGTTCCTCTCCCTAAAATCTCCCGGGGAAACCATTCCCACATTTTTTCCCCCGATTTCCTGGGGGCCCGATCTGGCCTGCCATGTCATATGTGGAAAATAAAGTACCATATTTGGTTCCCGGACCGTAGGGCACACCGGATTATGAGGCACGCTGCCGATGAATGTTCTATTTTCAATCATTTTCCCTATATAAAGCGCACCAGATTATAAAGCGCATTAACCTCTTAAGGCCCAAACTGTTTGTTTACATGCTAATTTTTGTTTATATTTGCTACTTGGGCTTATTAGATCCTAATTAGAATCAAAACTAAGGATTATCTTTTGATAAAATGTACTTAGTCCATAAATCCACAAACGTGTACGTCATGTTTAGTGACATGCTGACATACTTGCCAACCCTCCCGACTTTCATGGGAGACTAAAATAAAGTAATCTTGTGTGCAAAGCAAACCACTTCAAATATTCTTGTTTGACAAACCTGCAGCAGTATAAAGATGGATTTTCCCCGAAGCTAGTTTTAATTATGGCAATGAAACGGTGAAAACAACAGTAGATTAGAAATGTGTGAATGATATGTTAGCAATGACAGCTCGTGTTGTTGTGTAGCTAGCTTGGCCTTCTAATGCAAGACAACAGCGTATCCGTCCTATGGCAAAATTAAGAACGATTTTCCTAAAAAATACTTTTATTTAGATAATTTCCCACTGTGTTTAGCAATGGACGAAGGAGTAATATAATCCGTTATTATGTTTGCGATATCGCTCGTAACTTATTTTATGTAGTGTCATACATTATTACTAAACATGTTTTTTTTCCTGATAGAAAGTAATGGGACTAAAGTAACAACGTTACGAGAATAATGTCATACTGTTGTTAAATAGAAGTCATAGCATTTGTAGAATAAAGACTTCATATTTGAAGAAAAATGTGCATTTGTGAAAATAAATTCAAAATTTTACAAAATTCGTAAAGATACAAGTATAAATTCATCACATACTTTAAAAAGAATATCGTAAACACATTGTTGGAATACTTTTAGAATTTTAAGAGAACAAAGTTAAAACATATTTTTAAATAAAAAGGGAACCAGAAAACAATAAAGTTGTAATATAACGAGAATAATTGTCATGCTCTGAAAATAAAGTTGTCTTGTGTGCAAAGCAAACAACTTTGAATATTCCTGTTTGACAAAACTGCAGCAGTATGAAGATGGATTTTCCCTTAAATTAATTTTAATTATGGCAATGAAACGGTGAAAACAACAGTAGATTAGAAATGTGTGAATAAATTGTTAACAATGACAGCTCGCGTTGTTGTGTAGATAGCTTGGCCTTCTAATGCAAGACAACAGCGTATCCGTCCTATGGCAAAATTAAGAACGATTTTTCTAAAAAAATACTTTTATTTGGATGATTTCCCACTGTGTTTAGCAATGGACGAAGGAGTAATATAATCCGTTACTACGTTCGCGATGTAGCTCGTAACTTAGTTTATGTAGTGTCATATATTATTACTAAACTTATTTTTCCCCCATAGAAAGTAATGAGACTAAAGTAACAACGTTACGAGAATAATGTCATACTGTTATTAAATAGAAGTCAAAACATTTGTAGAATAAAGACTTAATATTTGAAGAAAAATGTGCATTTGTGAAAATAAATTCAGAATTTTACCAAAGTCGTAAAGATACAAGTATAAATTCATTACAGACTTTAAAAAAAATATCGTAAACACATTGTTTGAATACCTTTGGCATTTTAAGAGAACAGAGTTAAAACATGTTTTTAAATAAGAAGGAACCAGAAAAGAATAAAGTTGTAATATAACGAGAATAATTGTCATGCTCTGAAAATAAAGTTGAATATTCCTGATTGACAAAACTGCAGCAGTATAAAGATGGATTTTCCCCGGAGCTAATTTTAATTATGGCAATGAAATGGAAAAAAACAACAGTAGATTAGAAAAATGTGTGAATATGTTCGCAATGACAGCTGGCGTTGTTGTGTAGCTAGCTTGGCCTTCTAATGCAAGACAACATAATATTAAAATCAAATGGAATTTTCCAAATAAGATTATGAAAATATAGTCAGATGGGGAGAAAATGATGACTATTTTCATAATAGATTAACTTGATTTTTAAATTTTTTTAAATTTAATTTCAATGTAGCCCTAGTACCCGTTTGTGTTGCTGTTTTTTGTTTTTTTTGTCTAATCAAATGGCTGGCGGCTGATCGATACCAGTTATGAAAATGTCAGCCCAGTGAACTGGAGCGAGGACTTCACCTTGCAGTAAACTAAAAAATTTTTTAGTCGAACGGTGTTCCGAGCGCCGTATTTACTGCCTGGGCTGGCAATTAAAATCACGAAGCATAGACAATTAAATAAAGGCATTCTGGCAGTTTCATGAGATGAATATCAATATAACGGTGTGCTCGTCACTTACCCATGCGTGGCGGCAAAACTACTCAGTCAAAATTTGCATATTCTGAACTAACTTAAGTGTCAGTTGCTGCTTTCTTTTTCCTCTCTTGTGATCATTTTGCCGGTAACATTTAGCGAACTGAGCATTATCCCTTCGAAATCGGGGTTGGGTTAATGCGCATTTCTCTACCAGTGGTCATGCGTTTGAGGCTGGGGATTTTAAGGGAGGTTTTTTTTAAAGGGGAACATAATCACCAGACCTATTTAAGCGTCAATAATATACCTTGATGTTGCAGAAAAAAGACCATATATTTTTTTTTACAGATTTCAGAACTCTAAAAGGGTGAATTTGGCGATTGAAACGCCTTTCAATTGTTCGGTGTCGGCGCGATGACCTTTCACCCGTGACGTTACAACGGGAAGCAATCCGCCAATTTCTCAACCACCACGTCAACTCAGCTCTGTTTTTTTTCCGTTTTTTCGACTGTTTTCCGGTACCTTGGAAACATTATGCCTCGTCGGTGTGTTGTCGGAGGGTGTAACAACACGAACAGACGGATTCAAGTTGCGCCAGTGGAGTGTGCTAATCAGACATATCGATGGCCACGGCATGCTAATCGATGCTAACATGCTATTTAGGCTAGCTGTATGTACATATTGCATCATTATGCCTCATTTGAAGCTATATTTGCATCCAGCCTTTCCCTCCAGCCACATTTAATGCCAAACAAACACATACCCATTTTTTAAAAGGGGAACATTATCACCAAACCTATGCAAGCGTCAATATATACCTTGATGGTGCAGAAACAAGACCATGTATTTTTTTAACCGATTTCCGAACTCTAAATGGGTGAATTTTGGCAAATTAAACGCCTTTCTGTTTATCGGTCTTTTAGCGATGACGTCAGAACGTGACGTCACCGAGGTAACAAACCCGCCATTTTCATTTTCACATTACAAACACCGGGTCTCAGCTCAGTTATTTTCAGTTTTTTCGACTATTTTTTGGAACCTTGGAGACATCATGCCTCGTCGGTGTGTTGTCGGAGGGTGTAACAACACTAACAGGGAGGGGTTCAAGTTGCACCACTGGCAAGAAATCTGGCGCCAGACCCCCATTGAATTTTCCAGAGTGTCTGCACATTTTACCGGCGATGCTAAGACAAACATGGCACAGAGATGTATGGATAACCTACCCACATTTAATGCCAAACAAACACATACCAATTTTTTTAAAAGGGGAACATTATCACCAAACCTATGCAAGCGTCAATATATACCTTGATGGTGCAGAAA
This sequence comes from Nerophis ophidion, assembly GCF_033978795.1. Lineage (NCBI taxonomy): Eukaryota > Metazoa > Chordata > Actinopteri > Syngnathiformes > Syngnathidae > Nerophis > Nerophis ophidion. Next base: position 34,548,216 of record NC_084634.1, read on the forward strand.
CAAGACCATGTATTTTTTTAACCGATTTCCGAACTCTAAATGGGTGAATTTTGGCAAATTAAACGCCTTTCTGTTTATCGGTCTTTTAGCGATGACGTCAGAACGTGACGTCACCGAGGTAACACACCGGCCATTTTCATTTTCACATTACAAACACCGGGTCTCAGCTCTGTTATTTTCCGTTTTTTCGACTATTTTTTGGAACCTTGGAGACATCATGCCTCGTCAGTGTGTTGTCGGAGGGTGTAACAACACTAACAGGGAGGGATTCAAGTTGCACCACTGGCAAAAAATTTGCTGCCAGACCCCCATTGAATTTTCCAGAGTGTCTGCAAATTTTACCGGCAATGCTAAGACAGACATGGCACAGAGATGTATGGATAACCTACCCACATTTAATGCCAAACAAACACATACCAATTTTTTTAAAGGGGAACATTATCACTAAACCTATGCAAGCGTCAATATATACCTTGATGTTGCGAAAAAAGACCATGTACTTTTTTAACTGATTTACGAACTCTAAATGGGTGAATTTTGGCAAATTAAACGCCTTTCTGTTTATCGGTCTTTTAGCGATGACGTCAGAACGTGACGTCACCGAGGTAACACACCCGCCATTTTCATTTTCACATTACAAACACCGGGTCTCAGCTCTGTTATTTTCCGTTTTTTCGACTATTTTTTGGAACCTTGGAGACATCATGCCTCGTCGGTGTGTTGTCGGAGGGTGTAACAACACTAACAGGGAGGGATTCAAGTTGCACCACTGGCAAGAAATCTCCCGCCAGACCCCCATTGAATTTGCCAGAGTGTCTGCACATTTTACCGGCGATGCTAAGACAGACATGGCACAGAGATGTATGGATAACCTGCAGATGCATTTGCAACGATTAAGTCAACAAAATCACAAAGGTGAGTTTTGTTGATGTTGTTGACTTATGTGCTAATCAGACATATTTGGTCGGATCATGACTGCCAGCTAATCGATTCTAACATGCTACGCTAATTGATGCTAACATGATATTTACGCTAGCTGTATGTACATTTGAAACTAGATACCCACATTTAATGCGAAACAAACACTTACCAATCGACGGATTTAAGTTGCTCTAGTGTCACAAGATGCGAAAGTCCTGATCGTTTGGTCCGCACATTTTACCGGCGATGCTAGTAAGGCAGCCATGCTATGGGCCACTTCATTAGGTACACCCATGCTATGGCCGAATAGCGTCAATAGCTATTCGCTCAATAGCTTCAATTTCTTCTTCAATTTCGTTTTCGCTATCTGCCTCCATACTCCGACCATCTGTTTCAATACATGCGTAATCTGTTGAATCGCTTAAGCCGCTGAAATCCGACTCTGAATGCGAGCTAATGTCGCTACATCTTGCTGTGCTAACCGCCATGTTGTTTGTATTGGCAGCCCTGTATGACGTCACAGGGAAATGGACAGTCTAATAGGGAAAATCAAAAACTTTAAAGCTTTTTTTCGGGATATTCCGGGAGGTGTAAAATTTCGAAAAAAAACTGCTGCCCCCGCGACCCGACCTCGGATAAGCGGAAGAAGATGGATGGATGGATGGAACTTCGAAAAATAAAAAAAGCCACTGGGAACTGATTTTTATTGTTTTTAACCCTTTTGAAATTGTGATAATGTTCCCCTTTCACTGTGTACACACTTTCCTCGCTGAATGAGCAGGTATCGGACACTTCGGTCTCCTTATACACATCCTCGCTCATCCCTACGGACTGGACACTGGCCTAGAGTTGGTGGGCTTGCCGAGGGTGGAGTCGACTCTCTTAGTTGCTTTGTTGGCTCCGCTCCTGTCTCAGGCCATCTGTCTCACTGTAATATTTGTCTGATCTTGAATGGGATTGTGCTGAACATGTTAATTTCGCCTCGGGGATTATTAAAGTATTTCTGATTCTGATTCTGATTGCCTGCTCAGTATTTATAGTTTTAACTTCGTACACACTTTCCTCGCTGAATGAGCAGGTATCGGACACTTCGGTCTCTTTATACACATCCTCGCTCATCCATGCGGACTGGACACTGGCCTAGAGTTGGTGGGCTTTCCGAGGGTGGAGTCAACTCTCTTGGTTGCTTTGTTGGGTCTGCTCCTGTCTCTGGCCATCTGTCTCCCTGTAATGTTTGTCTGATTGTGAATGGGATTGTGCTGAAAATGTTTATTTCCCCTCAGGGATTATTAAAGTATTTCTGATTCTGATTGCCTGCTCGGTGGCCTTGTGGTTAGAGTCTCCGCCCTGAGATCGGTAGGTCGTGAGTTCAAACCCCGGCCGAGTCATACCAAAGACTATAAAAAACGGGACTCATTACCTCCCTGCTTGGTACTCAGCAATTGAGGGTCTAATCACCAAAATGCTGCTCACTGCTCCCCTGGTACAAGGTGACTTAACTTTATCAATCGATGGCTCCACTCGATGGCCTTGTTATGGCCCATCTCTTCGTGGATTGTTGATGCCTTCTCCCCATGGATTCACTCCCTATTTCTGGAGGACTCGTTTGACCATGAATCGGTTTTTCTGGACCATGTGGACTCTTTTGTGTCTCATAGACTATAAGAACAACAAATAACTAATTATTGATTGAGGCGCATCCCTTTTGGTAGTATCTACATATCTTATTGCTGATTGAGACCAATTTAATTTTCTTTTTAAATCTGACCGTTCAATCAAAAAACCTGGGTTAAGTCTAACCGTGGGATGCCGTTGAATTGGACAAAAGGAAGTCAAGTAAGGGAGGAAGGAAGGGAAGTTGTTACCTGGCTATGACAAACAGCACACAACTGACACCCAAGCAAGCCAGCAGAATATACATCCAGATATCAGGTGAGAGCGGGTTTAGGAAGGAGAAGACCCCGGGGTTGGTGCCGTTCGGTTTGCGGTACAGGATACTTATCCCCAGCGTCATGAAGGGCTTGGAGAAGTCAATGACCTTCTCCCGGGCGTAGGTGATGGCCAGGGGGGCTACGGCCAAGTCGGCTTTCTGCAACGACACCACAGGGGCAAAGTGGTTAGAGGTTGAACTCCACCAATACGGACAACGGAGGAGGAGGCAAATCAAATTAGCATCCGATTCCTGTCGACAGCCCAGTGGGGTCAATATGTACAGGAGGAAGAGTCGAGGCTGACGGAAGAAATAAATCGGGGTCATCAGTTCAGTTGGATTAGCAACCTTTCTATTTATTTTTAATGGAAATTACAGCTTTGGTGTTTGATCTTCCTTAAATGGTGTCAGAGGTGGGTCACGAAAGGCAGCGCTCTCGGGATTAGATTCATCTGAGAGGAATTGGAGCTTTTCCCTCAGTGCAAGAAGTTCACACTGAGATTTTGCTACCAAACCCATATAGTTTTAGTTATGGATTTCCAACCATCTTCTTGGTGTTGGTTAATAATTTCCCTGCCTTCTCCTTTATTGTGATGTCTGTTTTCATCAGTTCATTATTATCAATCGTACACTGAGCCACCCCTGCAACCAATTTCAACCTAGGAGTATTTAAGCTCGTCACTGACACCTTGGTTATTGTCTCCTGAACCTCCCAAGTTTATGCGCCTACTTCACCTCGTCAGTCCTGGTACATTGTCTCTCCTTAGTCCTGTAATCCCTCACCTCTTTGTGTTTGTTTCCTAGCTTCCCTGAGGTAAAGGGGATTCTGTGTTGGACTTTATGCTGTGCCCAGTGCGCCCTGACCTTTCTCCCCTGCCGACCACAGAGGAACCGGTTTATCTTTGTTAATCATGGTGTGCACTTCTGCCCCAATGCCTTTCATTAAACTTTTTGGGACTTATCACGTTTTTTCATTTTTGTAATTCAACCTTGCCTCCCGTCTCTGCATCCTCAGGTCACCTCTTTGGTCAGTTCCTAACACTTGGAGAGTCTAATTATTAGGACATACTCGGGGAATGAAGGCCAGGGGGCCAATTAAGCTTTTCAATTTCCCAAATAACTTTTTAGTATGGGGAACATATATTCACCATTAATTAGTTGCTTGCTAACATGTAAATTAGTAACAGATTGGCTCTTAATTAATCATTATTAAGTACTTATTAATGCCTTATTCTGCATGGCCTTATTATACAACCAGTAAGCCATTAAATAAGAGTCTTCCCTAAATACCCTCAGAATGATTGCTTATTAGTAACCTTAACCCTAATCCCCTAGTGTCCAAATAACCTAACTTAAGTCGTTGTTACTTTAATAAGCAACTAATTAATGGTTAGTATGTTCCCCATACTAAAGTGTTACCCGTTTTTAGATCTTTAACCTCTTAAGGCCCAAGCTGGTTTTTTTTTTGGTTTTTTTTACATGGTTTTTTTAAATTTCTCCTTTCTATTTGGGCTTATTGGACCCTGATTAGAATAAAAACTAAGAATCATCTTTTGATAAGATGTACTTAGTCCATAAGTCCACAAATGTGTACGTCATGTTAAGTGACATGCTAATTATTATTTTTACACTTTTTTTTCTCCAAATTCCATTGTATGTTATACTCTTCTGACACCACAAGATGGCAGTATAAGTGTCCACATATGTGGTCATAAAACCCCAATTCAGTAGTGTACACAATTTTGGAAATAAGAGCTAAAAAGGTGCTGTCCACGCATGTGGCCACCAGGCTGGAAATTGTAGCTGCCATTATGATTCTTCTTCTTTCGTGGACCGTCAGATGTCCAACTCGGTGTCGCATAGCCATACCCGCATCTTTGGTCTTAGGTGGAAGAGGCTGGCTTCCGAGGGCGGTCCATATAGGGGGCAGATGCTAATTATATGGTCGCCGGTCTGCTCAGGGTCACCGCACTCGCATGCCGCACTGTCCGCCAAGCCTCATGTCTTCATTGATGACCCAAAGCGACCAGTCCGGGGATCGGGGTCGGCCATTATGATGTGCAGTGATGTTTTCAAATGACCGTAAGTCTTCAACTATAGGAAGTATTTCATATTTCTCTGCGTTTGTTGCATTTTTGTTGTGTTTCGCTTGATCGTAAAACATGTCGATCAAGAGGGGTGTGAGGTTCATATGTTGTCAATATTCAGTGTTTTATCGTTCATAGTAAATATTGTAAATCCCACATTCTTTATTTTAATGCACATTCTGGGTGTCTCATACAGTAAAAAAATTAAAAATTCCATTCTGTTTTTTAAGGCGGGTTGTCGTAACGTCTTTAGCATTCAACCCGATTTTATTAGTGTAGTAGGACCCAAGCACATATTTTCAGAGCTTACATAGCTTAACTTAAATCAAATATACTTAAACACATTTTTTTTCACATGAAATACAATTAAATATAACCCCTAAAATATAATAAATTGGAAAAAAATATATTTAACATTCCTAAATATTATACCACTGTAAAATGTACTTTTTTAAATAAAAAAAACAGACTTATTGTACACCAAAAATTTCAAAAATATTTTTGGTTAAATTTAGAGGCATTGTTTTTCTGTATTAAATTTACAGGCATTTTTTTTTCACATTCAATAATCATCCTTTTTTTCGCCCCAGTACTTTTTCAGTATTTAATTAACTGCCAAAGGGGAAATTGAGATTTTCAGCACAGGTTCAAAAGAAATGATTGAGATTAAACAATTACAGATCATAATTAATTAAACATTTACATTTTTAATCGCTTGACAGCACTGGTTAAAATTATTATTTTGTTATCTTGAAATAATGATTTTCATTAAAACTATAACTTAAATCAAATATACTTAAACACATTTTTTCACATGAAATACAATAAAATTAAACCCCTAATGTATAAACAATATATTTGAACATTCCTAATTATACCACTGTAATATATATATTTAAAAAAACAAAAAAAACATACAAAAAATATATTTTTTGTTAAAATAAAAGGAATTTTATTTCGTACTAAATTTAGAGGCATTTTTATTTCACATTCAATAGTCATCCTTTTTTTTTCTTCCCCCAGTACTTTTTCAGTATTTTATTAATTCCCAAGGGGAAATTGAGATTTTCAGCAAAGGTTAAAAAGAGATGAAAGAGATTATCAAGAATTAAACACTTACATTTTTAATCGCTTGACAGCACAAGTTAAAATCATTATTTTGTTAGCTTGAAAAAAAATATTTTTTTCAAAAGTATAACAAATAAAATATACTTAAATATTTTTTTTTCCACCTGGAATACGATTAAATAAAACCCTAAAATATAATATATATGAAAACGACCCATTTTAACATTCCTAAATATTATACCACTGCAATATATATATTTTTGAATAAATAAATAAAAGCATATTATATACCCACAATGAAAAAAAGATTTTTTGTTAAATTTAGAGGAATTTTTATTTCATATTTAATAATCATCCTATGTACCCTGTGTGCATTTTGAGTTAAAGCGAATCTGGCATTTTCAATATATATATATATATATATATATATATATATATATATATATATATATATATATATATATATATATATATATATATATATATATATATATACAGTGCATGCCAAAAATGTGGACAAACCCCTTCTACTCAATGTGTTTTCTTTATCTTTATGACTATTTACATTCTAGATAGTCACTGAAAGCATCAATTTTACGAATGAACACGTGAAGTTATGTACCTATCAAAAAAAAAAGGGTGAAATATTTGAAAGCATGTCTTCTATTGTAGTTTTTTCCAAATAGCCTCCCTTTGCTCTGATTACTGCTTTTGCACACTCTTGGCATTCTCTCAATGAGCTTCAAGAGGTTTACCCTGAAATGGGTTTTTACTTCACAGGTGTCATAGTTTTGATGCCTTCAGTGACAATCTACAATGTAAATAGTCATGAAAAATAAAGGAAACACATTGAAATGAGAAGGTGTGTCCAAAATATTGAAAACTATTATTTCGAAAACAATCCCGTCCTGTTATTCATATTCTGACATGCATCTCCAATTTTCTAAATGTGCCGTTGATTAAAATGTCAGTATCCTTGCCCAAGGGTATACATCATCTTTAACAACATCATAGAATAGTTTCATTTTGTATCTCCAACACAACTTCCTACAGCCTTTTGTCACATTCTTCTGTCATTTTGTCAAGCTAAAACTCATTAAATGAAAATGTAAAAAATGCACTCAGATTAATTTCAATCAAAATTTGGACAGGTGTTGAATCACTTTGGTCTAAACTGTATATTACAAAATATACCCTTTCTTAAAATATTAGACTCGACCTGGCTGGTCCACAAATACTAAAGACTAGAGCTGGGAAAACATTTTGACTTGGGGGGCCACATTGAGAGGAAACAAAATGTGTCTCGGGGGTCCCAATGTGTATGTGTGTATGCATTATACGTTCACATTTTGCTGTAAAGTATGTGTGTTTGGTCCCTTTTTTCCCAGGAAAACTAATACCAAAAGTCACAATGTCCGATAGAGTTCTAAAGGATCAGCCGTCCATCACCCCGAAGAGGAATTAAGCGGTGGTGAAGGCGTGGGATGGGGAGCGTGTTTGTGTATATGCTTATTGTCTTTGGGTATAGTGGTGTTGTGTCCATAGGCCCGGGGCCGTTCTGCATGCAACGCAAGCAAAGTTCGACTTCCAGATGTCATTGACATGGGAGGGAGGTCAAAAGCGTCCATCTTTGAGGAGTCCTCGGGAAATGTTTACAGAACAGCCTGCTTTTGTTGTTGCATCAAGGCCATTTCCAGGGAGTCAAATCGTAGATTAGCATTTTGTATTTTTTTTTACAATGGCTTGTCCGTTCTATCCGTCCATGTTGGTTATCATATCCAATTTTTCCCTTTCCGCAAGCTTCTCAATGATGTGATCCATCTTGCGATTCAGTCCAGAAATCGCCCCAGGCTGGTTCCAAATAGGTAGATGTCTTCTACGTCCTCGGTAGAAAAGACTGAGGCACATGATTCGGGGGGCCGAATGTGTATGTGTGTATACATTATACGTTCACATTTTGCTGTAAAATATGTGTGTTTGGTCCCTTTTTTCCCAGGAAAACTAATACCAAAAGTCACAATGTCCGATAGAGTTCTAAAGGATCAGCCGTCCATCACCCCGAAGAGGAATTAAACGGTGGTGAAGGCGTGGGATGGGGAGCGTGTTTGTGTATATGCTTATTGTCTTTGGGTATAGTGGTGTTGTGTCCATAGGCCCGGGGCCGTTCTGCATGCAACGCAAGCAAAGTTCGACTTCCAGATGTCGTTGACATGGGAGGGAGGTCAAAAGCGTCCATCTTTGAGGAGTCCTCGGGAAATGTTTACAGAACAGCCTGCTTTTGTTGTTGCATCAAGGCCATTTCCAGGGAGTCAAATCGTAGATTAGGATTTTGTATTTTTTTTTACAATGGCTTGTCCGTTCTATCCGTCCATGTTGGTTATCATATCCAATTTTTCCCTTTCCGCAAGCTTCTCAATGATGTGATCCATCTTGCGATTCAGGCCAGAAATCGCCCCAGGCTGGTTCCAAATAGGTAGATGTCTTCTACGTCCTCGGTGGAAAAGACTGAGGCACATGATTCGGGGGGCCGAATGTGTATGTGTGTATACATTATACGTTCACATTTTGCTGTAAAGTATGTGTGTTTGGTCCCTTTTTTCCCAGGAAAACTAATACCAAAAGTCACAATGTCCGATAGAGTTCTAAAGGATCAGCCGTCCATCACCCCGAAGAGGAATTAAGCGGTGGTGAAGGCGTGGGATGGGGAGCGTGTTTGTGTATATGCTTATTGTCTTTGGGTATAGTGGTGTTGTGTCCATAGGCCCGGGGCCGTTCTGCATGCAACGCAAGCAAAGTTCGACTTCCAGATGTCGTTGAGATGGGAGGGAGGTCAAAAGCGTCCATCTTTGAGGAGTCCTCGGGAAATGTTTACAGAACAGCCTGCTTTTGTTGTTGCATCAAGGCCATTTCCAGGGAGTCAAATCGTAGATTAGGATTTTGTATTTTTTTTTACAATGGCTCGTCCGTTCTATCCGTCCATGTTGGTTATCATATCCAATTTTTCCCTTTCCGCAAGCTCCCCCACGATGTGATCCATCTTGCGATTCAGTCCAGAAATCGCCCCAGGCTGGTTCCAAATAGGTAGATGTCTTCCACGTCCTCGGTGGAAAAGACTGAGGCACATGATTCTCCGTTTTTCCCAGGAACCTCTCACGGTTCCCCAGAACCTCTTTTTCCTCGTCGAAAAGATTTTGTCAATTGAGTCGACAGTCCAGCTAATCAATTCCATGTCTAATGTTTTGATTTGGAGGACAGCGCAAGGAAAGAGTTCGAAAAACTTTATCCTCCAAAAAACAGAATGGCATTTTATTATTTTGTTTTACTGAATGGGACACCCAAAAAGTAAATGAAAATAAAAATATTAACTACGAACAATAAAAGACTGAATATTAACAACGTATCAACGTGACAGTAAACTGCATAATCCGAATGATTGGTATCATAGTTTTAGAACTTGGACTCGGATGCAGTTTACCGCATGGATTGTTTCCTGGAGATGCAAACGAATTGGACCGGACATGGCGTGAAGGTAAATACATGATTTAATTATTACTATAAAAAGTGTAAACAAAAGGCGCGCACAAGGCGGAGACCAAAAACTTGGCTAAGGATCAAAAGTTACACTTGACGTAGACTATGGGCAAGAAACAAAATACTCGCTAAACGTGACATGAATAAACAAAAACTTAGCATGGAACAAGCATAGAACGAGTGATGACGCCAGCCGACTGCCTGGCAACTACAGGCTTAAATACTCATGTGATGATTGAAAACAGGTGCATGAGTCCAACATGTGAGACAGGTGAAACTAATGGTCGTCATGGTGACGATACAAACAAGGATGCGTAAAAACAGAAACTAATGGAGTTTTAACCAAACAGAACATAACTGAGCAAAACATGATAAAAAGACATGACAATACCAACACATTTTGCTGTAAAAAACTGCTGTACAGTATGTGTTTGGTCCCTTTTTTTCCCCTTGAAAATTAATACCAAAAGTCACAATGTACGATAGAGTTCTAAAAACGTTATCCTCAAAAAGACGGAATGGAATTTTTTATTTTTTTTTACTAAATAGGACACCTTAAATGTACATGAAAATAAAAAATGGGGGTTTTACAATATTAGCTACGAACGATAAAACACTGAATATTAACAACATATGAACTTAGCTCCTCTTTTACTTATTTAATGTGTATGTGTGTATGAATTATACATACACATTTTCCTGTAAAAATGTGCTGTACAGTAAATGCGTTTGGTCTCTTTTTTCCCCGTAAAACTAATACTAAAAGTCACAATGTCCGATAAAGATAGACAGATTATCCTAAAAAAAACAAAAAAACCGAATGTAACTTGAATTTTCTTTCCTGAATGGGACACCCAAAATGTACATACAAATAAAAATATTAGCTACGAACGATAAAACACTGAATATTAACAACAAATGAAAGTGGCTCATGTTTTACTTCTCAGACCAGCTCCTCCATAGTTGAGTATCTTTTTACAATCAAGCAAAACACAACAAAAAATGTAACAAAAAGCAAAATATGAATGCACAAGTGTAAAAAAAAATACCTAAAATATGATATATTTTCATTTTTAAGCGGACATTTGTTGTAAAAATCTGCTTACACGTGTTTCGGAAAACAAACCCCGCCCACTCTGCTTTGTTCCTGGTCTGAGTAGCTGTGACGTAGATTACCGGAATAACTCCGACAAGACCCGGGAGCGCAGATTTCGGCCAATTAAAATTGACCAATTGATGCTAAGGTCTAAAAAATTAAGAATTTATTATATAATCTACAAACCCCATTTCCATATGAGTTGGGAAATTGTGTTAGATGTAAAAATAAACGGAATACAATGATTTGCAAATCCTTTTCAACCCATATTCAGTTGAATATGCTACAAAGACAACATATTTGATGTTAAAACTGACAAACATTTCTTTTGTGTGCAAAAAATCATTAACTTTAGAATTTAATGCCAGCAACACGTGACAAAGAAGTTGGGAAAGGTGGCAATAAATACTGATAAAGTTGAGGAATGCTAATCAAACACTAATATGAAACATCCCACAGGTGTGCAGGCTAATTGAGAACAAGTGGGTGCCATGATTGGGTATAAAAGCAGCTTCCATGAAATGCTAAGTAATTCACAGACAAGGATGGGGCGAGGGTCACCACTTTGTAAGCAAATTGTCGAACAGTTTTAGAACAACATTTCTCAACGAGCTATTGCAAGGAATTTAGGGATTTTACCATCTACGGTCCGTAAAATCATCAAAAAGTTCAGAGAATCTGGAGAAATCACTGCACGTAAGCGATGATATTACGGACCTTTGACCCCTCAGGTGGTACTGCATCAAAAACCGACATCAGCGTGTAAAGGATATCACCACATGGGCTCAGGAACACTTTATAAAACCACTGTCAGTAACTACAGTTGGTTGCTACATCTGTAAGTGCAAGTTAAAACTCTACTATGCAAAGCGAAAGCCATTTATCAACAACAACCAGGAACGCCGCTGGCTTGGCTGGGCCGGAGCTCATCTAAGATGGACTGATGCAAAGTGGAAAAGTGTTCTGTGCACATCTCAAATTATATTTGGAAACTGTGGACGTGGTGTACTCCGTAACAAAGAGGAAAATAACCATTCAGATTGTTATAGGCGCAAAGTTCAAAAGCCAGCATCTGTGATGGTATGGGGGTGTATTAGTGCCCAAGGCATGGGTAACTTACACATCTGTGAAGGCACCATTAATGCTGAATGGTTAATACAGGTTTTGGAGCAACATATGTTGTCATCCAAGCAACGTTATGGACGCCCCTGCTTATTTCAGCAAAACAATGCCATGGGTTCATAGTAAAAGAGTGCGGGTACTCTCCTGGCCCGCCTGCAGTCCAGACATGTCTCCCATCAAAAATGTGTGGCGCATTATAAAGCGTAAAATACGACAGCGGCGACCCCGGACTGTTGAACGACTAAATCTCTACATAAAACAAGAATGGGAAAGAATTCCACTTTCAAAGCTTCAACAATTAGTTTCCTCAGTTCTCAAACGTTTATTGAGTGTTGTTAAAAGAAAAGGTGATGTAACACAGTGGTGAACATGCCCTTTCCCAACTACTTTGGCACGTGTTGCAGCCATGAAATTCTAAGTTAATTATTATTTGCAAAAAAAAAATAAAGTTTATGAGTTTGAACATCAAATATCTTGTCTTTGTAGTGCATTCAATTGAATATGCAAATCATTGTATTCCGTTTGTATTTACATCTAACACAATTTCCCAACTCATATGGAAACAGGGTTTTCAATACTTTATTTTTTATTTTTGTTTCTTTAATTTGTGTTGAGGATGTTAGAGAAAGATCTGCTGACTCACGTGGTCCATAAGCTCGCGAACCATCCCGTTCCACTGGCCCGTACCCTCATCCAGGGCGCCGTACTTGCCGTCTTCCACCAGTCGGACTTCATACTGGAAGCCCAGTATCCCGGAGAGCTCCCTTAGAAGGTCGATGCAGTAACCTTCAAATCTGTCATTGCCATAGAGCGGCTTATCGGACTTCTTAAACATGACATACGGCTCCTCCTGGGGAGGGGGGGGGGGGTGTGTGTGTCATTTTGAGACATTTCATGGGATTTTCATACGATTTACGGTTGATGTGCGTACCAGTATGGTGGACACACGCAGGGATTTGTTAGCCAGCGAGTCGGTGATGTTGGAGGTCTTGCTTTTGTGACTCTCAGACATATTCAGGCCACTCGGAGGATCCCAAGTCCCGATCTGTTGAGAGAGCTCAGTGTCACACTTTTTCCGTCTCATCAGCAAAAACGTGTTCTTACAGGAAATCAAAGAAAACTGTACAATAACAATAGACATTTACAAAACCCCCAAAACCAGTGAAGTTGGAACCTTGTTTAATTCGTAAATAAAAACAGAATACAAAGATTTAGCAAATCCTTTTCAACTTATATTCATTTAAATGGACTGCAAAGACAAAATATTAATTGTTCAAATTGAGAAACTTAATTTCATTCAGCAAATAATCATTAACTTAAAATTTTGTATCTGGGTGTTGTTGATAAATGGCTTTCGCTTTGCCTAGTAGAGTTTTAATTTGCAGTGACAGATGCAGTGACCAACTGTAGTTATTGACAGTGGTTTTCTGAAGTGCTCCTGAGCCTATGTGGTGATATCCTTTACACACCGATGTCGCTCTTTGATGCAATACTGCATGATACTGATACATTATTTATATCTAGTATCTTTTTAAATGTAGATTTGACTATATTTAGTACACACCTGGAGGTAAGAGTCATGTAATGGTGGATTGGACAAACTGTACCTGTATATGTGTCCTTACCAAATATGCAGTAGAGCTAACATCAAATCTATAAACCAATGAAGCTATTGGGATTGGTATTGTTTACATTTTAACTGTACCAGTACCAAATTGGCATTTAAAAAATTGAATAGGCACATTTTTGTGAAAAACAAACAAAACAAATGCTTTTTTTTGCATTTTTTTAATGGAATTTATTGACATTTAGGTTGATCATATTATTAATTTATATACTCCAGCAATATAAATAAATTGATAACTAACTAATATATTCAAAATTATAAAAGACATTGAAAATATGCATATTTTGGTAAAAAAACAAAAACACTATGCATTTTTTAAAGGGAATTTTGTAACATTTAAGTTGAGCATGTTAGTCATTTAAATGCTTCAACGATAAATAAATTGATAACTAAAACATTTAAAATTAAAAAAATAAATAAAATATGCACATTTCGGTAAGAAAAAAACCCTCTGCATTTTTTTTTATATTGAGACATTTAGGTGGAATTTAGTAATTCAAATATTTCAGAGATTTAAATAAATTTATAAGAAACTAATAAATTCAAAATTAAAAAAATACATTTAAAATATAACCCCAACCCAAAAAACCCCATGCATTTTTTAAATGGAATTTTGTGACATTTAAGTGGGACATATTAGTGATTTAAATACTTCAGCGATATAAATAAATCAATAACTAACTAATACATTCAAAATAAAAAATACATTGAAAAATGCACATTAAAAAAAAAAAAACATCCAAAAAATCCTTTGCATTTTGGTAAAAAAAAACAAAAACCTTTGCATTTTTTACATGGAATTTTGTGACTTTTAAGTTAAACATATCAGTAATTAATAATTAACTAAGAAAAATTCAAATTTAAAAAACAATGTAAAATATGCATATTTTGGTTAAAAAACAGACAGAAAAACCCTATGCATTTTTTTTATGGAATTTTGTGGACATTTAAGTTGAGCATTTTAGTCATTTGAATATGTCTGCAATATAAATATGTTGACAACTAACTAATACATTCAATATTTTAAAATACATTGAAAATATGCATATTTTGGTAAAAAACTAAACAAAAAAATGACCAAAAACCCTATGCATTTTTATGGCATTTTGTGACATTTAAGTTGAAATTATAAATAATTTAAATACCTAAGCAAAAAATAGAAAAAAATACATAGAAAACTGACCAATACATTAAAAAAAAAAAAAAAAAAAAAAGAAAATATGCGCTTTCTGGTAAAAAAAATAAATCCTTTCCATCCATCCATATTCTACCGCTTATTCCCTTTTGGGGTCGAGGGGGGCATTTTGGTAAAAAAAACAACAACCCAAAAACCCTATGCATTTTTAAATGAAACTTTGTGACATTTAAGTTGAATATATTTGTAATTTCAATACAAAATCAATAAGTTGATAACTAACTAAAACATATAAGTTTAAAAAAAACTTTTTAAAATATGCATATTTTGGTTAAAAAAAAAACAACAACCAAAAACCCTATGCATTTTTGATGGAATTTTGTGACATTTAAGTTGAAATTATTAGTCATTTAAAAACTTCAGCAATATAAATAAATAGATAACTAACTAATACATTCAAAATTTTAAAAATAATTGAAAATATGTACATTTTGGTAAAAAAACTAAACAAAAAAACGACCAAAAACCCTATGCATTTTGTATGGCATTTTGTGACATTTAAGTTGAAATTATAAATAATTTAAATACCTATGCGAAAAATAGAAAAAAATACATCGATAACTGACCAATAAATTCAAAATAAAAATAAATAAATTGAAAATATGCGCATTCTGGTAAAAAAAAAAAAAAAGAAAAGAAAAAAAAAATCCTTTCCATCCATCCATCTTATACCGCTTATTCCCTTTTAGGGTCGCAGGGGGCATTTTCTTAAAAAAACAACCCAAAAACCCTATGCATTTTTAGATGAAACTTTGTGACATTTAAGTTGAATATATTTGTAATTTCAATACAAAATCAACAAATTGATAACTAACTAAAACATTAAACATTTTACAAAACCTTTTTTAAAATATGCATATTTTGGTTAAAAAAACAAACAAAAAAAGGCTACGCATTTTTTAAATGGAACTTTGTGACTTTTAAATGGAGCATATTAGTATTTTGAATATGTCAGCGATAATTCGTTCAACATTTTAAAATACATTGAAAATATGCACATTTTGGTAAAAAAACACCAAAAACTCGATGCATTTTTTATGGAATTTTGTGACATTTAAGTTGAAATTATTATTAATTTAAAAACTTCAGCGATATAAATAAATAGATAACTAACCAATACATTCAAAATTTTAAAAATAATTGAAAATATGCAAATTTTGGTAAAAAACAAAACAAAAAAAACGACCAAAACCCCTATGCATTTCTATGCCATTTTGTGACATTTAAGTTGAAATTATAAATAATTTAAATACCTAAGCGAAAAATAGAAAAAAATACATCGACAACTGACCAATACATTCAAAATAAAAATAAATAAATTGAAAATATGCGCATTCTGGTAAAAAAAAAAGAAAAAAAGAAAAAAAAATTCCTTTCCATCCATCCATCTTCTACCGCTTATTCCCTTTTGGGGTCGCAGGGGGCATTTTGGTAAAAAAACAACAACCCAAAAACCCTATGCATTTTTAGATGAAACTTTGTGACATTTAAGTTGAATATATTTGTAATTTCAATACAAAATCAACAAATTGATAACTAACTAAAACATTAAACGTTTTAAAAATTTTTTTTAAAAATATGCATATTTGGGTTAAAAAAACAAACAAAAAAAGGCTACGCATTTTTTAAATGGAACTTTGTGACTTTTAAGTCGAGCATATTAGGATTTTGAATATGTCAGCGATAATTCATTCAACATTTTAAAATACATTGAAAATATGCACATTTTGGTAAAAAAAACACCAAAAACTCGATGCATTTTTTATGGAATTTTGTGACATTTAAGTTGAAATTATTATTAATTTAAAAACTTCAGCGATATAAATAAATAGATAACTAACCAATACATTCAAAATTTTAAAAAATTATTGAAAATATGCGAATTTTGGGACCCTCCCCCCAAAAAAACATGCATTTTGGTAAAAAAACTAACTAAAACCCTATGCCTTTATTTAATCGAATTTTGTGCCGTTTAACATATTAGCAATTTAAATACATCAAATATTTCAGTGACATAATTAAATTGATAACTAATACATTCAAAATAAAATAAAAAAAATAAAATCTACAACACATTTTCGGTAAAATATATATATTTTGGGGAATTGGTGAGACATCATTATCAAGCCGAAAGTTACTGAAGCGATGCTGCAAGGAAATTGGTCATTTCTTTGCAGTTTACAGTGTAAAAAACTATGTACAAAACCCAAAACCAGTGAAGTTGGTTTTGCGGACATTGTATCGATCCGTTGTGGTGAAGAAGGAGCTGAGCCGGAAGGCAAAGCTCTCAATTTACCGGTCGATTTACCTTCCCATCCTCACCTATGGTCTTGAGCTTTGGGTTCTGACGGAAAGGATAAGATCACGGGTACAAGCGGCCGAAATGGCTGGGGAGAGGTAAGTCTGGGCTTCCCTGCTTAGGCTGCTGCCCCCGCGACCCAACCTCAGATAAGCGGAAAAAAGATGGATGGACATTTTAAAGCATTTATCGGCCGATAAGATCGGCAGTCCGACATTATTGGACATCTCTACTTAATTTTGTAGTGGAATTTCTGACGTTTATACCAGATTTTGTGTCTGTTGAAGTCCTAAAAGAAAATCTGTCAAAAAGCCTTAAGAGGTCTGCTCTTTCCTTTTTTTCCTATTCAGAACCAAAGGAGCATATGTAGGGGAAAGTTGAATTTGTGGTCACTCTAACCATTCTAAAAAATGTTTTGATTGTTTTTTATGACTAAGGGATCCATGGTTGTTGTGGAGCAAGCAGTTGCAAAAACAATTAAAGCTGCAAGCAGCGTTGGTCGGGTCCGCCGTTGGCCGCCGCCGCCGCTACTCAAACCCTAGTCTAAGTCAGACCAACATAGAGGTTTTTATTTCATGTCTCTACGACATTTCTAACAGAAATTACATGCAGTTTTGTCTGGGTTTTTTCCTAGGGGGCGCTAAGCGCAATTTAGATTTTTGGGGTTTGGTTTTTTGTTAGTTGGCAGTTTTTGCCAGTCCTGATGTGTGTGCAAAATTTGGTGAGTTTTGAAGCATGTTAAGGGGGTAAAATTATAGATCGGCGATTCTGGATGTTGTTGATAAATGGCTTTCGGTCTGCATAACAGAGCTTTAACTTGCACTTTGAAGCATTTTAAGTAGTTCAAATTACAGCTCAAAGAGGCAAAAACGTCATTTTTTAGGAAAATTTGCGCAGGGGTTTTTTGAAGGCGCATAAAATCCAAACCGGAGATCTTATCAAAACTTTGTTGGACGTTTTTTTTCAAAAGGGTTCAATCTCTCCTGTGCGAGTTTGAAGCCGAAACGACAAACGCACTGGGAGGAGTTTCGATTTGAAAAAGGTGACGGGTTTTCACAAAACTTTTATTTTGAAGGGGCAATTTTTTAACTTCCTGTTGATTTTTGCCAAAGGATGTCAATTATCTAAATGTAGGTCTAAGTGAGACCTACATAGAAGTTTTTGTTTCATGTCTTTCCGACATTCCTACTGGAAGTTACAAGCAGTTTTGTCCGTTTTCTCTTCCTAGGAGCAGTTTTTTCTGTGTTTTATTAAAAAATTGCACTAGAGCGCATTTTTGAATTTTCGGGATTGGTTTTTTCATTAGATCGCAATTTTTGCCAGTCCTGATGTGTGTGCCAAGTTTGGTGAGTTTTGAAACATTTTAAGGGGGTCAAATTACAGCTCAAAGAGGCAAAAATAGCATTTTTTGCGAAAATTTTTGCTTTGAAGGGGTTTTTGCAAAATTTTTGTTGATTTTTGCCCTAGAAGATACAATTATGAAATTTAGGTCTAAGTCAGCCCTACATAGAGGTTTTTGTTTCATGTCTCTACGACATTCCTAACGGAAGTTACAAGCAGTCTCTTTTTTTTTTTTCCTAGGGGGCGCTAGTGCGCAATTTTCCTTTTCGGGGTTTGGTTGCTTAATAAGTTGGGAAGGCATGAAAGACCGACGTGTGTGTCAAATTTGGTGAGTTTTGAAGCATGTTAAGGGGGTGAAATTGGGGCGCATAGGTGCGGAAGAAAGAAAGAAAGAAAGAAAGAAAGAAAGAATAATAATAAGAAACGTTACAGAAACAATAGGGTCCTTGCCTATGGCAAAGGACTCCACAGGAGTCCTTTGCCATAGGCAGGGCGGACCCTAACAAGACCTTGACACATGAGGGGAACATATAAAAAGACAGGAGACCAATATTTGATATGATTTTGCTTGATTCTGGATCCTTCGGAGGATGCTGTCTGTTTGCATTGGCAATTCAATCCAACTTGTACTTTTGAATATGGGTAAATAAAACGTTTGTACTAAAACCTATTTGTTTGCTGTTTAAGCTTCGGGCCAATCCACCACATTCTAAAGAACATAGAGGATTCGTTCTGTAAGAACTGTGTGTTATAAATAAAAAAATACACCAAACGCACCTTTTCCAGTCCATCCTCCTTCAGGCTGATGACGTCAAGGTCGAAATCCGTTCGAAGTCCGTTGGTCTGATTGAAGAGAACGCGGCCGGTCAAGCCATCCCAGTGAGCCTATAAACATAATGTTGTTTATGCCAATGAAAATCCGTCGTTCCGTCGACCGGAACGGCCGTCTTTCTTCACACGATATCAATCTAAACCTCTAACCGCCTCGTTTTATTTCCCAATCATCCAGCTCTCCCCTCGCTGGCGGTAATTTAACGAGAGACAGTGAAGCTGCGAGGGGGCAGAAAAAACAAACAAAAAAACGATGATGAGGTCATTATCTGTTAAGTTTTACTTTAAAGCAGACGTGCGATAGTGGCGTGATGAGGGCGGGATCGGTGGGCCGATACTACAACGCCAATGATAACATCCGCAGAATGAAAGAGCCGGAAGAACAAAGCCCGCAGGCTGCTGGCCCAGCTTTAGGCTTTGATTTAGGCATGGATAGAGAAAGTCAGGTAATGGATATTGATGTTCATGAAAGTAATGGCGAGGTTTATGATGTGATTTTTGGACACATGTAAAAAAAAAAAATTCTAGACAGAAGCCTGTTCTCATCAAAGGAAGACGGCTCGCAGGGTCAGACGTCGTGGATGGGCTACGGTACCTCTTTGATGAGGCCGATGAAGCGGCCCCCAAAGCGCCACGGCTTGTGGCGATTGCACTGCAGGGAGCTGACGGTGATCTGCTGCGACTGCTGGACCGCCACCGCCACCACGTGCACCGCGTCGTACATCAGAGCCGCGTCGGTCTGCAAAAAACAGGTCGGACGTCTCCGTCAGTCTTTGGAACATCGGTATTTTTTTTCCCCCAAAAGCAGCAGAAAGCATGCGTTAGCATTTTCTACCACTTGCGAGGGGTGCTAGGTAGGTCTTTATTGTCATTGCAACAAGTACAACAACATTTTTGTTTACGATACAAACCCGTTCAAGATTAGACAAACAAAGAGTGTACAGCAGGGGTGTCCAAAGTGTGGCCCGGGGGGGCCATTTGCGGCCCACAGCTAATGTTTTACCGGCCCGTAGCACATCATTCTAAAAATACTAAATATATATTTTTTAAACAATAAAAGGTGGAAAAAAAGAGAAAATTGGTGAAATGCAACCAGAAAAAGTTGCATGGTTGAATCTAATAACATCATTTTTTTTAATAATTCCTCAAAAAATAATAATGAATCAAAATCAATGTTTCTATAAATTGATGTATTTAAGGACAAAAAGGACATAAATACAACAAAAATATGAAAATTATTTTAAAAAATGACGGACTACTTATATACAAGTATTAATTATACTAATTGTTCTACTGATTGCGATTATAAATGTACTAAACTAATTACACAATATATTATCTGAA
>NC_084634.1:34573607-34606107 GCF_033978795.1 Nerophis ophidion
AATCCATGTCCGGGTGTGACAGTTTTAAACTATTGTAGTGGCGTTCTGTACAAAAAGTGCACTTTAATTTAGTGTTGTTTTGATATGTCATCTTAGTGACATCATGCACAAAAGTGCACTAATAGCTTGTTTTAAAGGGTCTCTGACAATCTTGCACTTTCTGTTTAGAAAAGACGTGAATATTTGTGCCACTGCTTAATAACTGTTTAATAAATACACTTTTGGTGAATCGACTTAGTTGTGATTTCCTTCTCTGCATGAAAGTTTAAAAGGAGCATATATTAATGCAGTATGAAGAAGAATGTTTGAATGTAGACACAGAATCATCATACACTGGACACAGGCCGAGAGTGGAGTCGGCTGTCTTGGTTGCTTTGTTGGGTCTGCTCCTGTCTCTGGCCATGCTCCCCCCATCCCAGCGGACAATGGCGTGGAACACCCCAGAAGCCACCACAGTGGATATGTTTCTTTTACTTTTTATTCATAGCTTGTATGTAGAAGTGTCTGGTTGTATCTGCTGCTTTAATGTCTTTAATATCCTCTGTGGTCTTTGATGTTTGCCTCTTACACACATGGAAGAGGGATGTGTTCTATGGCTATGAGTTGTTGTTTTTTCCCTTGGCCTCAGTCTGCACCTCCTCTCCAGGGCCCAGGCTAAGACCGATTTTTTTAATTTTTATTTTTATTTATTTTTTTTATTTTATTTTAACCCCCCCCCCCCCTTGTTTACCTGTATCTCATCTTTTTTTGTAAGGGGCGCTGGAAGCCGGCAGACCCGTCAGCGATCCTGTTCTGTCTCCCTGTAATGTTTGTCTGATCTTGAATGGGATTGTGCTGAAAATTTTAATTTTCCTGAAGGAACTCTCCTGACGGAATAAATAAAGTACTATCTAATCCAATCTAATCTAATCTACTGCTGGGATTATATGCATCAAGAGCTCATTTTTTAATTAATTTTTTTGTCATGAAAAAGGGAGTTTTTTTGGGGTTGGTGCATTAATCGTAAGTGTATTTTGTGTTTTTTATGTTGATTTTAAAAAAATAATTATATATATATATATATATATATATATATATATTTTTTTTTAAATGAATAAAAAAATCTTCTGCGGCCCGGTACCGGTGGTTGGGGGACCACTGAGGTACGTGGCAGGGGGGGGGAGTTGTTAATCAGTTTCAGCTGCATTGGTGTCGATGGAATTAACAACAGGTGCACTACAGGGGCGACAACGAGATGGCCCCCAAAACACAACTGGTTTTGCAGGTGTAGCCATTTCAATTTCCTCCCTCTTGATCTTTGGAAATAAATAAATGGGGCCATGTATCGTGAGATTTTGAGCCAAAACCTCCTTCCATCAGTGAGAGCTTGGAATGGTTGACCAAATACTTATTTTCCACCATAATTTACAAATAAATTCTTTAAAATTCCTACAATGTGAATTCTTGGATTTTTTTTCCACTGTACATGTACACAACTCTCTTCCACGGCTCATCTGGGCCAAAAGCAAAGAAAAAACTACAAGGAGGAAAGAAGCACAGAATAAACGTTGGTGTATTTTCACCAGAGTTGGCTTTAGATAGAGTCATTATCACGTCTGGGAACATGAGGCGATTTCGTAACCCTCCTAAAGTTGCGCAGATTGTCCAACTCCTCCAGGATGGCACATCCATGCGTGCTGTTGCACGAAGATTTGATGTGTCTCCCAGTACAGGAGATTTCTTTCAAGAGATCTGCTTCATCCTGCCTGGGCTAACAAAACAAGAGTCTCAGAAAGCTAGCATAAACAAGCTAGCAAGCTACGGAGTTTGATGCCAATGTATTTCTTATAAAGTTGTTGCAACTTTCCAGCTTCCGGTGCCTAGACCGAAGTCAAGGGGCGCAGGGGAGACACTTCTCCAGAGCCGATGGATTCTCGGGGCAACACCCTTCACTTTACCCGGAAGTGGGTCCTCACAATTCCGGACTCCAGGGCAAAATGACGAGTCCAGTGATTAGTTGCAAAATCGTAGCTTTTCATTTACATCTTGCACAAAGTCAAAATCCAACACAAAAACACTAGCCCCTCCCCCGCCCTCAGCGACCGCTCCCTCTCCTCTCTCGCCCACACACTCACTGATATCACTCGCCTGCTGTCACAAACATATGCTGCTCTAAAAACATAGTGTTTGAAAACGAATATGCAAGTTGGACAAATGAGATGCCAAGTCCAACCACTTTCATGTGGTATTGGACAGAAAGGAGGACTTTTTTTTCGTCCTCCATTTGAAAATGCAGACGTTATCAGCACCACTGTCTGATTCCAATCAATGCAAGTCATCAGAATCAGGTAATACACCAACTTATATTATTGTCTTCATGAAAGAAAGGAATCTATATGTGTTAAACATGCTTGTATTGTCATTAAACATCATTAACTAGTTAAAGGGGAATATTATCGCCAGACCTACAGTGGGGCAAAAACGTATTTAGTCAGCCACCGATTGTGCAAGTTCTCCCAATTAAAATGATAACAGAGGTCTGTAATTTTCATCATAGGTACACTTCAACTGTGAGAGACAGAATCTGGAAAAAAAAATACAGGAATTCACATTGTAGGAATTTTAAAGAATTTATTTGTAAATTATGGTGGAAAATAAGTATTTGGTCAACCATTCAAAGCTCTCACTGATGGAAGGAGGTTTTGGCTCAAAATCTCACGATACATGGCCCCATTCATTCTTTCCTTAACACGGATCAATCGTCCTGTCCCCTTAGCAGAAAAACAGCCCCAAAGCATGATGTTTCCACCCCCATGCTTCACAGTAGGTATGGTGTTCTTGGGATGCAACTCAGTATTCTTCTTCCTCCAAACACGACAAGTTGAGTTTATACCAAAATGGATACATGGATGATACAGCAGAGGATTAGGAGAATGTCTTGTGGTCAGATGAAACCAAAATAGAACTTGTCCTGATCGTTTGGTCCGCACATGCTAATAAGGCAGCCATGCTATGGGCCACTTCATTAGGTACACCCACGCTATGGCCAAATAGCGTCAATAGCTTCAATTTCTTCTTCAATTTCGTTTTCGCTATCTGCCTCCATACTCCGACTATCTGTTTCAATACATGCGTAATTTGTTGAATCGCTTAAGCCGCTGAAATCCGAGTCTGAATCCGAGCTAATGTGGCTATATCTTGCTGTGGTAACCGCCATGTTATTTGTATTGGCAGCTCTGTATGACGTCACAGGGAAATGGATAGTGGTTTAGAAGCTAGCGAAAATAAGGCTCTTTAAAGCTTTATTTAGGGATATTCCGGGACCGATAAAATTTGGAAAAAAACTTCAGAAAAATACAACAAGCCACTGGGAACTGATTTGTATTGTTTTTAACCCTCTTGAAATTGTGATAATGTTCCCCTTTAACCAATTTATTTTTTATGGCATACCCAATGCATATTTTTTCCCATGTTTCAACCAATCGCCTTGTGATGGACACAAAAACAAGGCTGAAAGACGGACCACAGAAAAAAAACAACCCAAAAAGGACGTGTGAAATGATAGCTAACATCTCTCGCAGATTGCGTTCCATTTTAAAACAATCCAAGTGTTATCTGAATATTTTTTTTTCCAGGGCCCCAGAGGGCTGTTTTAAGTGCTTTAAGTGAAAGCAATCTCCAGCCACCGAGGGACACTCAGACGCTGAGGGGAAAGGTTTCAGACGAGATGGCTCGCTCCTCTGCCGTCTTACATATGAAATCACGCAATTCCACAGCCTATCAGAAGCACAAGAAGAGAAGCACCGTTTTGTGTCTTTTCACCGACACTCTGCCATTGATAGTTGCGTCGCCACTGAAAGGCAACGTGACATTGGTAACATGGAGTTGGGCAGCCACAAAACCTGCACATGTTGGAGATTAAGTTCCATAATAGCTGTTATCAGTTTTATTTTGGTGTGTTTCTACACCGTAATTCGTTGTACTAAACTTGATAGGACTCCCAGTTTTTTGTGTGCAAAAGACTACACTTTTTTTTTGCTTGTGTCTGAGTAAAAAATTTAATTCTGATGTTCGTTTCTCACTCCAGGTGTCGTTGATGAGGGAGGGAGGTTAAAAGCGTCCATCTTTGAGGTGTTGAAATCTCCGAATTCGAGAGATGGGGGGGGGGGTTGAGGTAGGTAGGTCTTTATTGTCATTGCAACAAGTACAACAGATTTTTTGTTTATAGCACAAACCCGTTCAAGATTAGACAAATAAACAGTGTGCAGGGTTACAGAACCGGAAGGCTGATGGGTCGCCACAAGATGCCCCGTAAAATATGAGAAAAAAGGTAAAACGCTGGGGAAAAAGATGAGTAAAAAAATACAATCTAGACTGGGCTCCAAAAAAACACAAACACCTTACATTTAATCACGACAAACTCGCAACAGAGGGGCGGGGAGCGGTGGAGAAGGCGTGGGGTGGGGGTTGGGGGTGTGGTGTGCGTGTACGCCCAATTGTCTTGGGTGTGATGATGTAATGTTTTTTAGACCGAGGCCGATCTGCAAAAGTTCGACTCCAGGTGTTGTGGATGAGGGAGGGAGGTCAAAAGCGTCCATCTTTGAGGTGTCCCCGGAGGTGTTTTTCAGAACAGCCTGGTCCTTTTTCCACAGCGTCAAGGCCGTTTGAAGGAGTCAAATCGTAGATTAGGATGTTTGTTTTCCACAAGCAGAAAAAAACAATGACTTGTCTGTTCTATTTGTTCATGCTGCGAAGGGGAACGTGACATTGGTAAAATGGAGTTCGGCAGCCACAAAACCTGCACATGCTGGAGTTTAAGTTCCATAATAGCTGTTATCAGTTTTATTTTGGTGTGTTTCCACATCCTGGTTGGGTTACGTTGTCCTAAACTTGATAAGACTCCCATTGTTTTGTGCGCAAAAGACTACACTTATTTTTCGCTTCTGTCTGAGTAAAAAATTCAATCCTGATGTTAGTTTCTCACGTTTGCTGCTGATTCTTTCACATATTATAAATGTCAAGCTATGTGTTGTCATACTTGTCAACTTTGAGACCTCCGAATTCGGGAGATGGGGTGGTGGTTGAGGTAGGTAGGTGTTTATTGTCATTGCAACAAGTACAACAGATTTTTTGTTTATAGCACAAACCCGTTCAAGATTAGACAAATAAACAGTGTGCAGGGTTACAGAACCGGAAGGCTGATGGGTCGCCACAAGATGCCCCGTAAAATATGAGAAAAAAAGGTAAAACGCTGGGGAAAAAGATGAGTAAAAAATACAATCTAGACTGGGCTCCAAAAGGGGCCTAGTCTGGAGTGGGAAAAAAAAAACACAAACACGTTATATCTAGTCACGACAAACTCGCAACAGAGGGGCTGGGAGCGGTGGAGAAGGCGTGGGGTGGGGGTGGGGGGGGGGCGTGTACGCCCAATTGTCTTGGGTGTGATGATGTAATGTTTTTTAGACCAAGGCCGATCTGCAAAAGTTCGACTCCAGGTGTTGTGGATGAGGGAGGGAGGTCAAAAGCGTCCATCTTTGAGGTGCCCCCGGGGGTGTTTTTCAGAACAGCCTGGTCCTGTTTCCACAGCGTCAAAGCCGTTCGAGGGAGCCAAAACGTAGATTAGGATGTTTGTTTTCCGCAAGCAGAAAAAAACAATGACTTGTCTGTTCTATTTGTTCATGCTGGGAAGGGGAACGTGACATTGGTAAAATGGAGTTCGGCAGCCACAAAACCTGCACATGTTCGAGTTTAAGTTCCATAATAGCTGTTATCAGTTTTATTTTGGTGTGTTTCCACATCCTGGTTGGGTTACGTTGTCCTAAACTTGATAAGACTCCCATTTTTTTTGTGCGCAAAAGACTACACTTAATTTTTGCTTGTGTCTGAGTAAAAAATTAAATTCTGATGTTAGTTTCTCACGTTTGCCGCTGACTCTTTCGCATATTATAATTGTCAAGCTATGTGTCGTCATACTTGACAACTTTGAGACCTCCGAATTCGGGAGATGGGGTGGTGGTTGAGGTAGGTAGGTGTTTATTTTCATTGCAACAAGTACAACAGATTTTTTGTTTATAGCACAAACAGAGTAAAAAAATACAATCTGGACTGGTCTCCAAAAAAACACAAACACGTTACATTTAATCACGACGAACTCGCAACAGAGGGGCTGGGAGCGGTGGAGAAGGCGTGGGGTAGGGGGGGCGGGGGGGGGCGTGTACGCCCAATTGTCTTGGGTGTGATGATGTATTGTTTTTAGACCAAGGGAGATCTGCAAAAGTTCGACTCCAGGTGTTGTTGATAAGGGAGGGAGGTCAAAGCGTCCATCATTGAGGTGTCCCCTGGGGTGTTTTTCAGAACAGCCTGGTCCTGTTTCCACAGCGTCAAAGCCGTTCGAGGGAGTCAAAACGTAGATTAGGATGTTTGTTTTCCGCGAGCAGACAAAAACAATGACTTGTCTGTTCTATTCGTCCATGCTGGGTGCTCTCAAATTCAATTTGTGTCGAGAGTCCAGCTGATCATATCCATGTATGCCCAATTGTCTTGGGTGTCATGGTGTAATGTTCTTTAGACTGAGGCCGATCTGCCTGATGTCTAGATGTGAGGATGGCGCAAAGAAAGAGGCTTCAAAAAAGTTCAGACAAGACAAAAACAAAAAGGGAGCAAGCTGGGAGAAGAGGGAGCAGAAAAAAATGCGACCGCACTCACCAGAGGCAAGACAGAAAAGGTGCAGGCAGCATACCCCTTTCCCTTCAAGCTGTCCTGGATGAAATTTATTTTTTTTCCAATCATTTTGGAACTTGCAAGCGTATTTCTTCTTCTTACTCGTCGTCACCATGTCTCTTCTTCCTTCATCTGCTTTGTCTCCCTCCTGTTGTTTGTGCAATTGTGCACTGAGCTCCTAAAGCCGTAGATGTTATCGTAGCATCCCGGAAGAGTTAGTGCTGCAAGGGGTTCTGGGTATTTGTTCTGTTGTGGTTGGACTTAGACAAACTTAGACAAGCCCAGACTTTCCTCTCCCCAGCCACTTCGTCCAGGGGATCCTGAGGTGTTCCCAATGTGTCCTGGGTCTTCCCCGTGGCCTCCTACCGGTCAGACGTTCCCTAAACACCTCTCGAGATAGTAGTTCAGGTGGCATCCTGACCAGATACCCGAACCACCTCATCTGGCTCCTCTCGATGTGGAGGAGCAGTGGCTTTACTTTGAGCTCCTACCGGATGACAGAGCTTCTCACCCTATCTGTAGTACCCGTGATCTTGTCCTTTCGGTCAAAACCCAAAGCTCATAGGTGAGGATAGGAACGTAGATCGAGCGGCATATTGAGAGCTTTGCCTTCCGGCTCAGCTCCTTCTTCACCAAAACGGATCGATACAGCGTCCGCATTACTGAAGACGCCGCACCGATCCACCTGTCAATCTCACTCTTCCCTTACTCGTGAACAAGATTCCCAGGTATTTGAACTCCTCCACTTTGACCATTGACCATTTTCTTTAATTTCCATACAGATTTTCAATGGTATTGAGATCGGGACTATTTACAGGTCAGGACATGGATCTTTTTCATCCGTCTTCAAGGAAAGTTTTCATGGTTTTTGCTCTATGGTAACATGTGTTATTATCTTTTAAAATGACGTAATTAACCCCAAACATTCTTTCAATTGATGGAATACGAAAAAAGTCCACAATGTCAATGTAAATTTGTGCAAATAACGAAGATAGAATGACAGCCATTACGTTGCATGCATCCCTATATAATTAATAACAGTGGAAATATGAATGTTTTCTTCAGGCAGTCGTCCTTCTAAATATCAATACAATCTTGAAACTCATTTGTATACTCTAGCCTTTAAATAGACCCCCTTGTTAGACCAGTTGATCTGCCGTTGATATGGTTTAAACAGGGGATGTGACGGCAGATTGACACCAGGTGGCAGTAGCGTACAAAGATTTATTTTATATAAAGTAAACATATATATAATAAGAATAACAAACAATACTAATGAATAAACCAAGGAAATGAAGTGTGACAAAAACTCAAGTGTGTATGGTGTAAGACTATGTGTGTAGATTAGCCGGAGTGTTTCTTACCAATGTGTTGTAGGTGCGTGTTGAGAGCCGCGGTGCAGTCCGACAAGGGCAAGACCGGCAGGGTAGTCCATGGGCGGAAGCAAGGTGTCAAAAACCAGAAGAGCACGAGGAAGACAGGGAAGATCCGGAAGCACATGACACACGGCGTGACTCGAGGATGGACACAGGGAAGATCCGGAAGCACATGACACACGGCGTGACTCGAGGATGGACACAGGGAAGGTACGGAAGGCTATACTCCGGCGTCGGCATGCCAAGTTCTGCACGCTTATGAAGGCAGGTCCTTCATTAAAGGCAGGCGCGGTGATTGAGTACAGCTGGCGGCCGCTGCAGGGCGGAGACGGATGAGTGCCGCGGGCAAGGGTCTGAGCCGTAACAGCCGTTTCTTGTCTTTTCTGCTCTGCCCCCCTCTCTCTTGTGGAGGGGAGGGCAAAGGTCCGGTGGCCATGGATGAAATGCTGGCTGCCCAGAGTCGGGACTTGGGGTTGACTGCTCGCCTGTGCATCGGCTGGGGACAACTCTGTGCTGCTGACCCGTCTCTGCTCGGGATGGTCTCCTGCTGGCCCCACTATGGACCGGACTCTCACAATATTATGCTAGACCCACTCGACGACCATTGCACCGGTCTCCCCTAGAGGAGGGGTTGAGGGGGTCACCCACATCTGCGGTCCTCTCCAAGTTTCTCATTGTCATCCCACTGGGTTGAATTTTTCCTTGCTCTGATGTGGGATCTGAACCGAGGATGTCGTTGTGGCTTTTGCAGCCCTTTGAGACACTTGTAATTTAGGGCTTTATAAATAAACATTGATTGATTGACTGATTGATTCATCCAGTCGTCCATATTCCATGATTGCCTTTCCTCAACCCGGGGGGTCTGCAATCCGCAGCTCTAAAGCCACACGAGTTGCTCCCTGGAGCTTTTTAAAAATATATATATTAAAATAGGGAAAGGATGGGGGGAAAACATATGTTTTGTTCACAAAAAAAAGGACAGACATGACACAAAATTCATAATTGCTAGAAAGCATGAGAACATCTGGCGAGCGCCGTTTTGTCCCAGTTTGTTCCATCCATCCATCCATTTTCTACCGCTTATTCCCTTTCGGGGTCGCGGGGGGCGCTGGCGCCTATCTCAGCTACAATCGGGCGGAAGGCAGGGTACACCCTGGACAAGTCGCCACCTCATCGCAGGGCCAACACAGATAGACAGACAACATTCACACTCACATTCACACACTAGGGCCAATTTTAGTGTTGCCAATCAACCTATCCCCAGGTGCATGTCTTTGGAAGTGGGAGGTAGCCGGAGTACCCGGAGGGAACCCACGCATTCATGGGGAGAACATGCAAACTCCACACAGAAAGATCCCGAGCCTGGATTTGAACCCAGGACTGCAGGAACTTCGTATTGTGAGGCAGACGCACTAACCCCTCTTCCACCGTGAAGCCCTGTCCCAGTTTGTTTTCATGTGTAACTTTCTCCAACGCTGCCACAGAAATGTGTTCTATGCTACTCCTTTGTCTAGTTTTGTCCACCACATGTTTTACGCAGCAAACGTTACCCAGCTTGCCAAAGATTGCAGTAAATCCATTAGAGGAAGACGGTCTGCAATTTCCTTGAACTTGGACACACATATCTATACCGTTGGCCAACTGTGAGCCAGTAATTTCCAGAAGTTATCTCACCGTGTGAGAAGCCACCATTTTACTAAGGCTTTCCAACATTGTAAAAATGTGCAGAATAAATATTACAACATTTCTGTGAACAAAGATTTGTGTCAGCGGTTTCTTACAGTTTGGTCACAGACTGTGACTCCAGTTTCTGCTCGTTTGTTTTTCATTTGTTTTGCTGTGCGTTTTCTGTTTTCAAGACATATTGCTTTGTTTTCAGTCTTGAAATTTGATGTTTTCTATGGTCTACCAGTATGCTTGTCTTTTACAACCGTTCCATGTTGTTTGTACTCGGTCCAGAATTTGGACACAGCCGACTGTGAACAATCAACATCTTTTGCCACTTGGGGTGAGGATTTACCTTCTTGAGGACATTTAATAATCCTCTCAATTGTTTCAATTGACATCTCTTGCGTTGGAGCCATGATTCATGTCAATCCACCCGGCGCAACAGCTCTCCAAAGGTGTGAACACTCCTTTTAAATGTAGACTAAACAGATTTAATCTGATATAGGTGTTAACTTTGGGAATTAAAATGATCAGGGTGATTCCATTCTTTAATCTACAAAATTGACTGACTACCACAATTTTTTTTCTTGATTTCTTGATTGAACCAGAACCACACTTAAAATAACTTGATATTGAAGTGAATTAATTAACTTATATTATATTCTACATGCGGTGAATGTTTATATTCACCTTCGAGAAAGCAAACCAAGTTTAAGTAAAGAATGGTATTTCAGTTGGATCACTTCTCGTAGAAAATAGGCCCTAATTGGGACTTTGGAACACAAAAGTGCTAACCCTATACTTGAGAAAAGACTATCTGTCTAACAAGCTCAATGCCAACATTTGAGATATGACTCAGAAGCAGTTGTTTTCCAGTCACTACACACAAACATCTCTCTACATGTTCAGCTTAAGCACACACCCAGACAGAGAAAGAATGAATACAAGACGGGTGGTTTGGCTTTTACAGTCAGGAGTCCATTTTTTTTTACTTTGGTTACTCCGGGTACTGCAGACCTTTTTGACGACGCTCGATTGCAATTAAGCAACTTTTGGTTCAGTAAAGCATCTCCGACGTCTCTTTTGATCTAGCCGCACTGCCCGGTCGTCCTTTCCGGACTAGCTCACAGACAAGTGGGAACCCATCATTCATTCACACCTGGTGGTGGTAAGCTACATTTATAGCCACAGCTGCCCAGGGGGAGACTGACGGAAGCGAGGCTGCCAGTTTGCGCCTACGGCCCCTCCGACCACAACCTATCATTCATTCACCAGTGTGAGCGGCACCGGGGGCAAGGGTGAAGTGTCCTGCCTTGCGATTTGGATATCAAGAGGCGGGGAGCGAACCTGCAACCCTCAGGTGTCTGGCCGCTACACCATACCGCCCACTTCAATATCAAAATAGGAAGAGGCAACATCACACAGCAAACAACACACAACATGTAAGTACACATTGACACACTTAAATACACTACTATGAGGGAATAATGAACAACAAATCAATGATTGAAGGGACAAGCTTGCCATCCTACAATTCCCGGTTTTTGGACAAGGAGACAACAGCCATTCGATCCCTTTCTTAACTAGAAGTAACACAATTCAGTGAAAAAGATTCAACAGAGCTGCCTTTAATGCTGGCCAACCGCCGCTGATAAGACAACAAATATAGCTGAGCTAATGCTGCTCTAAGTGCTCTCTCCCTGACGCACACGTCACTTGGCAACATGAAATTGCCTTTTAAAAAGCAAACCCCCATCCACCCACGCTGCTCCCATGAAACAGTTCTCAAATACATTTGCCAGAAATCACTGGTGTCCATATTTCATACGGTTTTCATCCATCTATCCATTTTCTACCGCTTATTCCCTTTTGGGGTGGCGGGGGGCGCTGGCGCCTATCTCAGCTACAATCTAGCGGAAGGCGGTTTTAGTAAAACAAAAAAACTACTGCACCGCTACTACTAAGGCATGAGGTGAAGTGAATTATATTTACATAGCGCTTTTCTCCATGTGCTTCAAGAGGTAGTCACCTGAAATGGTTTTCACTTGAAGCGTATGCAGAATTGTTTTTTTCCATTATGTTGTATCAGAGCAAACACATAAGCAAGAAGTCATATTCAAAAAATTCCAAAATTCTTGCACGTCTTACTGACTCACGGGTATTTAAAACCTGTGAGTTTCACCGACTCACGGGTACTCGAAACCTGCCATTTACACCGACTCTCGGGTACTCAAAACCTGCCATTTACACCGACTCTCGGGTACTCAAAACCTGCGATTTTCACTGACTCACAGGGACTCAAAACGCACTATTTTTACTGTCTAAGGGGTACTCAAAACCCGCGATTTTCACTGACTCACCAGTACTCAAAACCTGCGCGTTTCACTGACTCACTAGTGTCTCAAAGGGCTGCACACACCACTACGACATCCGCTGTAGGCCCACATAAGGGCAAGGAAAACTCACACCCAGTGGGACGTCGGTGACAATGATGACTATGAGAACCTTGGAGAGGACGGAAGCAATGGATGTCGAGCGGGTCTAACATGATACTGTGAAAGTTCAATCCATATTGGATCCAACACAGTCGCGAGAGTCCAGTCCAAAGCGGATCCAACACAGCAGCGAGAGTCCCGTTCACAGCGTAGCCAGCAGGAAACCATCCCAAGTGGAGGCGGATCAGCAGTGCAGGGATGTCCCAAGCCGATACACAGGCAAGCAGTACATGGCCACCGGATCGGACCGGACTGGACCCCCTCCACAAGGGAGGGTGGGATCAAGTGAAGTGAATTATATTTACATAGTGCTTTTCTCTATTAACTCAAAGCGCTTTACATAGTGAAACCTAATATCTAAGTTACATTTAATCCAGTGTGGGTGGCACTGGGAGCAGGTGGTTAAAGTGTCTTACCCAAGGACACAACAGCAGTGACTAGGATGGCGGAAGCGGGAATCGAACCTGGAACCCTCAAGTTCCTGGCACGGCCACTCTACCAACCGAGCTTTGCCGCATCACAACTATGAATGAACACATGTTGGAGTTACGTACTTTACATAAAAATGTTGTTTCTTCAAAATAGCCACCCTTTGCTCTGATTACTGTTTTGTACACTCTTGGCATTCTCTCCATGAGCTTCAAGAGGTAGTCACCTGAAATGGTTTTCACTTGAAGCGTATGCAGAATTTTTTTTTTTCCATTATGTTATATCAGAGCAAACACATAAGCAAAAAGTCATATTCAAATAATTCCAAAATTCCTGCGCGTCTGACTGACTCACGGGTATTTAAAACCTGTGAGTTTCACCGACTCACGGGTACTCAAAACCCGCCATTTACACCGACTATCGGGTACTCAAAACCTGCGATTTTCACTGACTCACAGGGACTAAAAACCTGCGATTTTTACTGACTAAGGGGTACTCAAAACCGGCGATTTTCACTGACTCACCAGTACACAAAACCTGCGCGTTTCACTGACTCACGGGTACTCAAAACCGGCGATTTTCACTGCCTCACGAGTACTCAAAACCTGCGCGTTTCTCTGACTCACGAGTACTCAAAACCTGCGAGTTTCTCTGACTCACGGGTACTCAAAACCTGCGCGTTTCTCTGACTCACAGGTACTCAAAACCTGCGCGTTTCTCTGACTCACGGGTACTCAAAACCTGCGAGTGTCACGGACTCACGGGTACTCAAAATCTGCGCGTGTCAGTGACTCACGGGTACCTAAAACCTGCGATTTTCACTGACTCTCGGGTACTCAAAACATTTCAATGACTCTTGGGTGCTCAAAACCTGCGAGTTTCACTGACTCACGAGTACTCAAAACATGCGAGTTTCACTGACTCACAAGTACTCAAAACCTGCAAGTTTCACTGACTCACAAGTACTCAAAACCTGCGAGTTTCACTGACTCACAAATACTCAAAACCTGCAAGTTTCACTGACTCACTGGTACTAAAAACTGACTCACGGGTACTCAAAACCTGAGATTGTCACTGAGTCACGGGTACTCACAACTGACTCACGGGTACTCAAAACCTGCGAGTTTCACTGAATCACGAATACACAAAACCTGCGAGTTTCATTGACTCACGAGAACTCAAAAGATGCAAGTTTCACTGTCTCACAAGTACTCAAAATCTGCAAGTTTCACTGACTCACTGGAACTAAAAACTGACTCCCGGGTACTCATAACCCGAGATTGTCACTGAGTCATGGGTACTCAGAACTGAATCATTGGTACTCAAAACCTGCACGTTTCACTGACTCTCGGGTACTCAAAACCTGCGAGTTTCACTGACTCACGAATACTCAAAACCTGCAAGTTTCACTGAGTCACTGGTACTAAAAACTGACTCACGGGTGCTCAAAACCTGCGAGTTTCACTGACTCACGAGTACTCAAAACCTGCAAGTTTCACTGACTCACGAGTACTCAAAACCTGCAAGTTTCAATGACTCACGAGTACTCAAAACCTGCAAGTTTCACTGACTCACGAGTACTCAAAACCTGCAAGTTTCACTGACTCACTGGTACTAAAAAACTGACTCCCGGGTACTGAAAACCTGAGATTGTCACTGAGTCACGGGTATTCAAAACTGACTCATTGGTACTCAAAACCTAAAAACTGACTCCCGGGTACTGAAAACCTGAGATTGTCAATGAGTCATGGGTACTCAAAACTGACTCATTGGTACTCAAAACCTGCGAGTTTCACTGACTCTCGGATACTCAAAACGTTTCAATGACTCTTGGGTGCTCAAAACCTGCAAGTTACACTGACTCACGAGTACTCAAAACCTGCGAGTTTCACTGACTCACAAAAACTCAAAACCTGCAAGTTTCACTGACTCACGAGTACTCAAAACCTGCAAGTTTCACTGACTCACTGGTACTAAAAACTGACTCCCGGGTACTCAAAACCCGAGATTGTCGCTGAGTCACGGGTACTCAAAACTGACTCATTGGTACTCAAAACCTGCGAGTTTCACTGACTCACGGATACTCAAAACCTGCGAGTTTCACAGACTCACTGCTACTAAAAACTGACTCACGGGTACTCAAAACTGTCTCATGGGTACTCAAAACCTGCGAGTTTCACTGACTCACAGTTATTTAAATATAGCTATTGATAATGTTGCTGTTGGGGGTAAAATTTTAGTAATTTGAATGGTCGGTTCTTCACTCCCTCTCCTCTTTTTCCATATACAGAGGATATATGAGATCCAAAACAAACATTAGCTCTATGGGAGGTGTGTATGTTACACACACGATGACAAAAACCCAACTCCTGCAAGGCACGCCTCATTTACCGGCGGTGCATTCGGCTTCCTCATTTGAAAAGAGGAGGGAAAGTGAAAACTGTGCTGCGCTATCTGCTATGTGAACATTTATACAAATATATTCCTTCCCACTGCATCAGTATTCACGTCATCCATCCACCTGTGCATAATTCCATAATTCCTCAGATAATGCAGCACTCTGAAAAATGACATCCCTCTTTCTCGTTTCACCTCGGTGTACACACACGCAAACACACACACACACACACACACACACACACACACACACACACACACACACACACACACACACACACACACACACACACACACACACATTCTTGTCTTTAATACCTACTGGAGACCTTCGAATAATGCCTACCACTTAAGGACCACCCTTTCTAGATATATGTAAACAAATATTTACAACATTAATAATATATACATACTGTGCAAATATAAAAAAGCTTGTTTTGGAATTTCACAAGAAAAAGGTCACAATTTCACATGAAAAACTTTTGGCAGTATTATAATACAAGTCGTAATTTTACACAACGCAAGTCAAAATTTTACACCGAAAACTGAACATTTGTGTATTATTATTATAAAAGTTTGAATTTCACTCAACAGTCGCAATTTTACATGAAAAGCTCAACATTTTGGCAATTTTATGAAACGAGTCATAATTTTACTGGACAAAAAACACAATTTTATAAGAAGTGAAGTGAATTATATTTATATAGCGCTTTTCTCTAGTGACTCAAAGCGCTTTACATAGTGAAACCCAATATCTAAGTTACATTTAAACCAGTGTGGGTGGCACTGGGAGCAGGCGGGTAAAGTGCCTTGCCCAAGGACACAACGGCAGTGACTAGAATGGCGGAAGCGGGAATCGAACCTGCAACACTCAAGTTGCTAGCACGGCCACTCTACCAACCGAGCTATGCCGCCCCTTTGAACATTTGGCAAGGTTATAATAATCTGAATTTTACTTTATGACAAAAGGCATAATTTTCCTCCAAAAAATGTCACTATTTTATAAGAACAACCAAAAAATTGGCAATATTGTAATACAACTCAAATTTATAAATGACAAATGCCCAGTTCTGCATAAAAATGTTATAATTTTACATAAAAAAGTAAACATTTTACGGGACACAAAATATATAAGAAATTGCTCCCAATTTTATAAGAAAAAAAGTCGACACATTGTGAGAAAAAGACTGCTTTCAGTTCATTTATTTATATTTATTATTTTTTTGTTTGCAATTTTTTTATGATTACCGTATGTCTGTATATACATATGTATTTTTTTAAAATAAATTTTTCCCAAAGTGGGCACATTTTAATTTTTTACACACACTTGTTATTTCATATGTTGGCCAGACAGGGAGCACTCTTATAACTGACACACACTCAATTTGAAAAATCCATCTTCTGATAGATTTCACCACCAGGAGTGCAAATGTGACATGATTTATGTCCTAACTTGTTCACCGGTCCTCATATGGACGGAACTTATCCTTGTTGATTAAAAGAGTTGTAATTTTACTCGACAAAACTCAAAATTGTACAAGAAAACTTTGAAATTTTGGCAAAATTATAATAATAATAATAATAATAATCGGAATTTCACTTCATCTTCATCTCTACAGAACCGTTTCATGAGGGGTTCCCTCAATTGTCAGAAAAAAAATAAAAATCTTTTGACAATTGAGAACCCCTCATGAAACAGTTCTGTAGAGATGAAGTAGTCTTGTGATTTTTCCCACACACACATATATTGTGCTCTACCACGGTATCGTGCACTATTCTCTAAATAATCAAATTAAGGTATATATATATATATATATATATATATATATATATATATATATATATATGTTGTTTTTTTTAATACATTTTGCCCAAAGTGAGCACATTTTAATTTCTTACACACACTTGTTATTTCATATGTTGGCCAGACGGGGAGCACTTTTAAAACCGACCCAGTCAATTTGAAAAATCCCTCCTTTTGATAGATTTCACCACCAGGGGTGCAAATGTGACATTCCCTACAAGATGCAATGGTTTTCCATATTGGGACCATGATTTGTGTCCTAACTTGTTCACCGGTCCTCATATGGACGGAACTTATCCTTGTTGATTAAAAGAGTTGTAATTTTACTCGACAAAACTCAAAATTTTACAAGAAAACTTTGAAATTTTGGCAAAATCAAAATAATAATGATCGGAATTTCACTTGGCAAAAGTATGACAAAAGCCACCATTTTACTCCCCAAAATGTCACTATTTTAAAAGAACAACCCAAAAAATGGCAATATTGTGATACAGCTCAAATGTAATAATTTTACAAAGAAAAAGTGATCATTTTACGGGAAAATGTTGCAATATTACAGAAACTGCTCCCACTTTTATAACAAAAAGTCGACACATTGTGAGAAAAAGACTGCTTTTAATTCATTTATTTTTTTTGTTTACAATTGTTTTTTGATAATTATCGTATGTCTGCGTATACATATATATAAATTTTTTTTTAATACATTTTGCTCAAAGTGGGCACATTTTAATTTCTTACACACACTTGTTATTTCGTATGTTGGACAGAGGGGGAGCAGTTTTAAAACGGACAAAGTCAATTTGAAAAAAACCCTCCTTTTGATAGATTTCACCACCAGGGGTGCAAATGTGACATTCCCTACAAGATGCAATGATTTTCCATATTGGGACCATGATTTATGTCCTAACTTGTTCACCGGTCCTCATATGGACGGAACTTATCCTTGTTGATTAAAAGAGTTGTAATTTTACTCGACAAAACTCAAAATTTTACAAGAAAACTTTGAAATTTTGGCAAAATTATAATAATAATAATAATCGGATTTTCACTTCATCTTCATCTCTACAGAACCGTTTCATGAGGGGTTCCCTCAATTGTCAGAAAAAAAATAAAAATCTTTTGACAATTGAGAACCCCTCATGAAACAGTTCTGTAGAGATGAAGTAGTCTTGTGATTTTTCCCACACACACACATATTGTGCTCTACCACGGTATCGAGCACTATTCTCTAAATAATCTAATTAAGAAATATATATATATATATATATATATATATATATATATATTTGTTGTTTTTTTAATACATTTTGCCCAAAGTGAGCACATTTTAATTTCTTACACACACTTGTTATTTCATTTGTTGGCCAGACGGGGAGCAATTTTAAAACTGACACAGTCAATTTGAAAAATCCCTCCTTTTGCTAGATTTCACCACCAAGGGTGCAAATGTGACATTCCCTACTATATGCAATGGTTTTCCATATTGGGACCATGATTTATGTCCTAACTTGTTCACCGGTCCTCATATGGACGGAACTTATCCTTGTTGATTAAAAGAGTTGTAATTTTACTCGACAAAACTCAAAATTTTACAAGAAAACTTTGAAATTTTGGCAATATTAAAATAATAATGATCGGAATTTCACTTGGCAAAAGTATGACAAAAGCCACCATTTTACTCCCAAAAATGTCACTATTTTAAAAGAACAACCCAAAAAATGGCAATATTGTGATACAGCTCGAATATAATAATTTTACGGGAAAATGTTGGAATATTATTGAAACTGCTCCCACTTTTATAAGAAAAACGTCGACACATTGTGAGAAAAAGACTGCTTTTAGTTCATTTATTTTATATTTTTTATGTTTGCAATTGTTTTTTGATGATTACTGTATGTCTAAATATACATATATATATATATATATTTTTTTTTAATACATTTTGCCCAAAGTGGGCACATTCTAAGGTCTTACACACACTTGTTATTTCATATGCTGGCCAGACGGGGAGCACTTTTAAAACCGACAGAGTCAATTTGAAAAATCCCTCCTTTTGATAGATTTCACCACCAGGGGTGCAAATGGGACATTCCCTACTAGATACAATGGTTGTCCTTTTTGGGACCATGATTTAGGTCCTATCTTGTTCACCGGTCCTCATATGGACGGAACTGATCCTTGTTGGTGTCTCAAGAAGGGTAGGGATATAAGAACACACACACACACACGGACACACACAAACATTCTTGTCTTTGATACCTTCTTAAAACCTTTGAAAAATGCCTACCACTTTAGGACCACCCTTTCTAGATATATACAAATTTGCAATTACCACTTTAATAATATATACACACTGCAAATATAAAAAAGCTTGTTGTGGAATTTCACAAAAAAGGTCACAATTTCACAAGAACAAATTTGAATTTTGGCAGTATTATAATACAAGTCGTAAGTTTACACAACGCAAATCAAAATTTTACAAGAAAAACTAAACATTTGTGCAATATTATTATAAAAGTAGGAATTTCACTCAATAACAGTCGCAATTTTCCAAGAGAAGCTTAACATTTTGGCAATTTTATGAAAAGAGTCGTAATTTTGCTCGACAAAAGTCACACGTTTACAAGAGAACTTTGAAATTTTGGCAAAGTTATTATAATAACAACATAATTTTACTTTGTAAAAATATGACAAAAGCCATCAATTTACTCCACAAAATGTCACTATTTTACAAGAACAACAAAAAAATTGGCAACATTGTGATACAACTCAAATTTATATATGAGAAAAGCCCCCCTCTGCATGAAAAAGTAATACATTTACATAAAAAAGTAACCATTTTAAGGTAAACTGTTGCAATATTACAGTAACTGCTCCGAATTTTATAAGAGAAAAGTCGACACATTGTGAGAAAAAGACTGCTTTTAGTTCATTTATTTTTTTATTATTTTTTTGTTTGCAATTGGTTTTGATGATTGCTGTATGACTGTATATACATTTTTATTTTTTTTAAATACATTTTGCATTAAGTGGCCACATTTTAATTTCTTACACACACTTGTTATTTCATATGTTGGCCAGACGGGGAGCAATTTTAAAACCGACCCAGTCAATTTGAAAAATCCCTCCTTTTGATAGATTTCACCACCAGGGGTGCAAATGTGACACTCCCTACAAGATGCAATGGTTTTCCATATTGGGACCATGATTTATGTCCTAACTTGTTCACCGGTCCTCATATGGACGGAACTTATCCTTGTTGATTAAAAGAGTTGTAATTTTACTCGACAAAACTCAAAATTTTACAAGAAAACTTTGAAATTTTGGCAAAATTATAATAATAATAATAATCGGAATTTCACTTCATCTTCATCTCTACAGAACCGTTTCATGAGGGGTTGCCTCAATTGTCAGAAAAAAAAAAATAATCTTTTGACAATTGAGAACCCCTCATGAAACAGTTCTGTAGAGATGAAGTATTGTGCTCTACCACGGTTATCGAGCACTATTCTCTAAAAAATCTAATTAAGATATATATATATATATATATATATATATATATATATATATATATATATTATATGTTGTTTTTTTAATACATTTTGCCCAAAGTGAGCACATTTTAATTTCTTACACACACTTGTTATTTCATATGTTGGCCAGACGGGGATCACTTTTAAAACCGACCCAGTCAATTTGAAAAATCCCTCCTTTTGATAGATTTTACAACCAGGGGTGCAAATGTGACATTCCCTACAAGATGCAATGGTTTTCCATATTGGGACCATGATTTATGTCCTAATTTGTTCACCGGTCCTCATATGGACGGAACTTATCCTTGTTGATTAAAAGAGTTTTAATTTTACTCGACAAAACT
Source organism: Nerophis ophidion (assembly GCF_033978795.1). Taxonomy (NCBI): domain Eukaryota; kingdom Metazoa; phylum Chordata; class Actinopteri; order Syngnathiformes; family Syngnathidae; genus Nerophis; species Nerophis ophidion. The sequence continues at coordinate 34,594,353 of NC_084634.1, forward strand.
CAAAATTTTACAAGAAAACTTTGAAATGTTGGCAAAATTAAAATAATAATGATCGGAATTTCACTTGGCAAAAGTATGATAAAAGCCACCATTTTACTCCCAAAAATGTCACTATTTTAAAAGAACAACCCCAAAAATGGCAATATTGTGATACAGCTCAAATGTAATAATTTTACAAAGAAAAAGTGATAATTTTACGGGAAAATGTTGCAATATTACGGAAACTGCTCCCACTTTTATAACAAAAAGTCGACACATTCTGATAAAAAGACTGCTTTTAATTCATTTATTTTTTTTTGTTTACAATTGTTTTTTGATAATCACCGTATGTCTGTGTATACATGTATATACATTTTTTTTAAATACATTTTGCTCAAAGTGGACACATTTTAATTTCTTACACACACTTGTTATTTCATATGTTGGAAAGAGGGGGAGCAGTTTTAAAACGGACACAGTCAATTTGAAAAATCCCTCCTTTTGCTAGATTTCACCACCAGGGGTGCAAATGTGACATTCCCTACAAGATGCAATGGTTTTCCATATTGGGACCATGATTTATGTCCTGACTTGTTCACCGGTCCTCATATGGACGGAACTTATCCTTGTTGATTAAAAGAGTTGTAATTTTACTCGACAAAACTCAAAATTTTACAAGAAAACTTTGAAATTTTGGCAAAATTAAAATAATAATGATCGGGATTTCACTTGGCAAAAGTATGACAAAAGCCACCATTTTACTCCCAAAAATTTCACTATTTTAAAAGAACAACCCAAAAAATGGCAATATTATGTAATAATTTTACAAAGAAAAAGTGATCATTTTACAGGAAAATGTTGCAATATTACAGAAACTGCTCCCACTTTTATAACAAAAAGTCGACACATTGTGAGAAAAAGACTGCTTTTAATTCTTTTTTTTTTTTTGTTTACAATTGTTTTTTGATGATTACCGTATGTCTGTATATACATATATATATATATTTTTTTTGATACATTTTGCTCAAAGTGGGCACATTTTAATTTCTTACACACACTTGTTATTTCATATGTTGGAAAGAGGGGGAGCAGTTTTAAAACGGACACAGTCAATTTGAAAACCCCCTCCTTTTGCTAGATTTCACCACCAGGGGTGCAAATGTGACATTCCCTACAAGATGCAATGATTTTCCATATTGGGACCATGATTTATGTCCTAACTTGTTCACCGGTCCTCATATGGACGGAACTTATCCTTGTTGATTAAAAGAGTTGTAATTTTACTCGACAAAACTCAAAATTTTACAAGAAAACTTTGAAATTTTGGCAAAATTATAATAATAATAATAATTGTAATTTCACTTCTTCTTCATCTCTACAGAACCGTTTCATGAGGAGTTCCCTCAATTGTCAGAAAAAAAAAATAATCTTTTGACAATTGAGAACCCCTCATGAAACAGTTCTGTAGAGATGAAGTATTGTGCTCTACCACGGTTATCGAGCACTATTCTCTAAATAATCTAATTAAGTTATATATATATATATATATATATATATATATATATATATATATATATATATATATATATATATATATATATATATATATATATATATATGTATATATATATATATTTGTTGTTTTTTTAGTACATTTTGCCCAAAGTGAGCACATTCTAATTTCTTACACACACTTGTTATTTCATATGTTGGCCAGACGGGGAGCACTTTTAAAACCGACCCAGTCAATTTGAAAAATCCCTCATTTTGATAGATTTCACCACCAGGGGTGCAAATGTGACATTCCCTACAAGATGCAATGGTTTTCCATATTGGGACCATGATTTATGCCCTAACTTATTCACCGGTCCTCATATGGACGGAACTTATCCTTGTTGATTAAAAGAGTTGTAATTTTACTCGACAAAACTCAAAATTTTACAAGAAAACTTTGAAATTTTGGCAAAATTAAAATAATAATGATCGGAATTTCACTTGGCAAAAGTATGACAAAAGCCACCATTTTACTCCCAAAAATGTCACTATTTTAAAAGAACAACCCCAAAAATGGCAATATTGTGATACAGCTCAAATGTAATAATTTTACAAAGAAAAAGTGATAATTTTACGGGAAAATGTTGCAATATTACGGAAACTGCTCCCACTTTTATAACAAAAAGTCGACACATTCTGATAAAAAGACTGCTTTTAATTCATTTATTTTGTTTTGTTTACAATTGTTTTTTGATAATCACCGTATGTCTGTGTATACATGTATATACATTTTTTTTAAATACATTTTGCTCAAAGTGGGCGCATTTTAATTTCTTACACACACTTGTTATTTCATATGTTGGAAAGAGGGGGAGCAGTTTTAAAACGGACACAGTCAATTTGAAAAATCCCTCCTTTTGATAGATTTCACCACCAGGGGTGCAAATGTGACATTCCCTACAAGATGCAATGGTTTTCCATATTGGGACCATGATTTATGTCCTAACTTGTTCACCGGTCCTCATATGGACGGAACTTATCCTTGTTGATTAAAATAGTTGTAATTTTACTCGACAAAACTCAAAATTTTACAAGAAAACTTTGAAATTTTGGCAAAATTAAAATAATAATGATCGGGATTTCACTTGGCAAAAGTATGACAAAAGCCACCATTTTACTCCCAAAAATTTCACTATTTTAAAAGAACAACCCAAAAAATGGCAATATTATGTAATAATTTTACAAAGAAAAAGTGATAATTTTACAGGAAAATGTTGCAATATTACAGAAACTGCTCCCACTTTTAGAACAAAAAGTCGACACATTGTGAGAAAAAGACTGCTTTTAATTCATTTATTTATTTTTGTTTACAATTGTTTTTTGATGATTACCGTATGTCTGTATATACATATATATATATATTTTAATACATTTTGCTCGAAGTGGGCACATTTTAATTTCTTACACACATTTGTTATTTCATATGTTGGAAAGAGGGGGAGCAGTTTTAAAACGGACACAGTCAATTTGAAAAATCCCTCCTTTTGCTAGATTTCACCACCAGGGGTGCAAATGAGACATTCTCCATGAGATGCAATGGTATTCCGTAGTAGGACCATGATTTATGTCCTAAATTGTTCACCGGTCCTCATATGGACGGAACTTCTCCTTGTTGGTGTCTCAATAAGGGTAGGGATACAAGAACACACACACATACTAGCAATGACGGACATGTAGCGCAGCTGCAGTGGTTTCTACATATCATATACATCTGATTAGCCCTAACGAGATTAAGCCTGACCTGTTATTCAGCATGCATCAGTGCTCTGCAGCTGCCAGCCACACAGCAGCAACGACGAGCACACTAACGGCGGCCATCAGCGTCACAGTCTGCCAGCGAGAAGGAAGCCGGTTGTTTTCTCCGAGCCGCCGTCGCTCTCGCCTCGCCGACGCACCCGTGGGACTTGATGATTAACTAGACGAGTGGGCTAATTATTCATTTCATTAGCAAGTTCATATGCACGTGCACCGCTCCACTAAGCACTGGATGCCGGCGTTTAATTCACAAACACTGCGGGTGAAATACTGTTTTTCAAACTTATGACTTGGAGACGTTTGTGTCAAGCTGTGTTTTCTAAACAATAACAGCATTAAAAGGCCTACTGAAAGCCACTACTACCGACCACGCAGTCTGATAGTTTATATATCAATGATGAAATATTAACATTGCAACACATGCCAATACGGCCTTTTTAGTTTACTAAATTGCAATTTTAGATTTAGCGCCAAGCATCCTGTTGAAAACGTTGCGGTATGATGACGCGTGCGCGTGACCCAGCTATAAGTCGTCTGCTTTAATCGCATAATTACATATTCCGAATATCTGTGTTGCTGAATCTTTTGCAATTTGTTCAATGAATAATGGAGACGTCAAAGAAGAACGATGTAGGTGGGAAGCGGTCTATTGCGGCCGCCTTTAGCGACACAAACACAGCCGGTGTTTCCTTGTTTACATTACGGTGAAGCTTTACTATGGAACAGAGCGGTCAAGCGAACATGGTTCCCTAGCACATGTCAACCGGCAGGTTTCGGTGAGAAAATGGTGATAATAGGTCGGCTCCTACCGTAGACGAGCGGATAGCTTCCGTCGTACCTCCTGCTGCCGCGGACTCTCTTGCCTCCTTCCACCGGCCGCCCCCGACCGTCGGATGCTTACACCGTGGAGGGGAAAAAATAAATAAAAAAATCGCCTCGTCGAGACACCTGGCTTCCCTCCGGCTTCCTCCCACTTCCAAAGACATGCACCTGGGGATAGGTTGATTGGCAACACTAAATTGGCCCTTGTGTGTGAATGTGAGTGTGAATGTTGTCTGTCTATCTGTGTTGGCCCTGCGATGAGGTGGCGACTTGTCCAGGGTGTACCCTGCCTTCCGCCCGATTGTAGCTGAGATAGGCGCCAGCGCCCCCCGCGACCCCGAAAGGGAATAAGCGGTAGAAAAAGGATGGATGGATGGATGGAAATATTAACATTGCAACACATGCCAATACGGCCTTTTTAGTTTACTAAATTGCAATTTTAAATTTTGCGCGATTTATCCTGTTGAAAACGTTGTGGTATGATGACGCGTGACGGATTGTAGCGGACATTTTGTTTCAGCAGCGATCCCAGCTATAAGTCGTCTGCTTTAATCGCATAACTACACGGTTGCTGAATCTTTTGCAATTTGTTCAATGAATAATGGAGACGTCAAAGAAGAACGATGTAGGTGGGAAGCGGTGTATTGCGGCCGCCTTTAGCGACACAAACACAGCTGGTGTTTCCTTGTTTACATTACGGTGAAGCTTTACTATGGAACAGAGCGGTCAAGCGAACATGGTTCCCTAGCACATGTCAACCGGCAGGTTTCGGTGAGAAAATCGTGGTAATAGGTCGGCTCCCACTGTAGACGAGCGGATAGCTTCCGTCGTACCTCCTGCTGCTGCGGACTCTCTTGCCTCCTCCCACCGGCCGCCCCCGACCGTCGGATGCTTACACCGTGGAGGAGGGGAAAAAATAAATTAAAAAATCGCCTCGCCGAGACACCTGGCTTCCCTCCGGCTTCCTCCCACTTCCAAAGACATGCACCTGGGGATAGGTTGATTGGCAACACTAAATTGGCCCTAGTGTGTGAATGTGAGTGTGAATGCTGTCTGTCTATCTGTGTTGGTCCTGCGATGAGGTGGCGACTTGTCCAGGGTGTACCCTGCCTTCCGCCCGATTGTAGCTGAGATAGGCGCCAGCGCCCCCCGCGACCCCAAAAGGGGATAAGCGGTAGAAAATGGATGGATGGATGGAAATATTAACATTGCAACACATGCCAATACAGCCTTTTTAGTTTACTAAATTGCAATTTTAAATTTCGCGCGATTTATCCCGTTGAAAACGTTGTGGTATGATGACGCGTGACGGATTGTAGCGGACATTTTGTTTCAGCACCGATCCCAGCTATAAGTCGTCTGCTTTAATCGCATAATTACACGGTATTCTGAACATCTGTGTTGCTGAATCTTTTGCAATTTGTTCAATGAATAATGGAGACGTCAAAGAAGAACGATGTAGGTGGGAAGCGGTGTATTGCGGCCGCCTTTAGCGACACAAACACAGCCGGTGTTTCCTTGTTTACATTACGGCGAAGCTTTATTATGGAACAGAGCGGTCAAGCGAACATGGTTCCCTAGCACATGTCAACCGGCAGGTTTCGGTGAGAAAATGGTGGTAATAGGTCGACTCCTACCGTAGACGAGTGGATAGCTTGCACCGTACCTCCTGCTGCTGCGGACTCTCTTGCCTCCTCCCACCGGCCGCCCCCTACCGTCGGATGCTTACACCATGGAGGAGGGGAAAAAATAAATAAAAAAATCGCCTCGTCGAGACACCTGGCTTCCCTCCGGCTTCCTCCCACTTCCAAAGACATGCACCTGGGGATAGGTTGATTGGCAACACTAAATTGGCCCTAGTGTGTGAATGTGAGTGTGAATGTTGTCTGGCTATCTGTGTTGGCCCTGCGATGAGATGGCGACTTGTCCAGGGTGTACCCTGCCTTCCGCCCGATTGTAGCTGAGATAGGCGCCAGCGCCCCCCGCGACCCCGAAAGGGAATAAGCGGTAGAAAATGGATGGATGGATGGAAATATTAACATTGCAACACATGCCAATACGGCCTTTTTAGTTTACTAAATTGCAATTTTAAATTTCGCGCGATTTATCCTGTTGAAAATGTGGTATGAAGATGCGTGACGGATTGTAGCGGACATTTTGTTTCAGCACCGATCACAGCTATAAGTCGTCTGCTTTAATCGCATAACTACACGGTTGCTGAATCTTTTGCAATTTGTTCAATGAATAATGGAGACGTCAAAGAAGAAAGATGTAGGTGGGAAGCGGTGTATTGCGGCCGCCTTTAACGACACAAACACAGCCTTTGTTTCCTTGTTTACATTACGGTGAAGCTTTACTATGGAACAGAGCGGTCAAGCGAACATGGTTCCCTAGCACATGTCAACCGGCAGGTTTCGGTGAGAAAATCGTGGTAATAGGTCGGCTCCCACTGTAGACGAGCGGATAGCTTCCGTCGTACCTCCTGCTGCTGCGGACTCTCTTGCCTCCTCCCACCGGCCGCCCCCGACCGTCGGATGCTTACACCATGGAAGAGGGGAAAAAATAAATTTAAAAATCGCCTCGTCGAGACACCTGGCTTCCCTCGGAGACACTGGCGGTCACCACACCCGTGGCCACACCCCTCCGACTCTCAGGTTGTACAGGTACGACTATATAATCTCACTACAACACTAGTAACACACTTTTCTCGTTCCCAGTAAGTTTTGTTTTTCATGCCACAGTTTGCAAGTTTTATGTCCATTGTTTACGTTGTAGTAAGTGTTTTGTACCTCCTCTGAGAGCGCCTTTTGTTTATAGCCTTTTTTTGTTTGTACTTTTCGAGTTAAAATTAAAAGATGTCTCTACCTTCACGCCATTTTGCACCACGGGAAAACAAACCGCACCATAGTCCAAGTCATGACAATTTTATGTTAGAATGTTTTACTTGTTTTAAATGTTTTGGTCCTAAATGATCTCGGTAAGATATTACAGCTTGTTGCTGAGATTTGATGACCTAGATTGAGTAAAACATGCTTGAAACTAGAATATTAACTGTTGCAAAGCTGTGTCATCAGCACTCTTAAGTATAAAACTCCTTTTTTAAAGAAATAATTGTTTTACTTCAAGCATGAAAAAAAAAAATCATGATGCCGAGCGTATATCATGATGTCAAGATAATGGCACTAGCATTTACTTCATTTGAGAATATTTTTCAACATATTGAGAAAAAAGGTCTTTTTTTTTTTTACCAAGAAAAGTTCACTTTTTATTAGTGTGAATATACTTATTTTAATGTATTTTTATGTTCATTGAAGTTAGCAAATTTTACTTGTTTTGGAAAGTCTTGACAAGCTGAATTTTCTTGCTCTATTGGCAGATAATTTTGCTTTGGTCAAATAAAATACATTTTTTTTTCTTTTTTTAAACCAGTGTGGGTGGCACTGGGAGCAGGTGGGTAAAGTGGCAGAAGTGGGGATCGGACCTGGAACCCTCAAGTTGCTGGCATGGCCACGTCAGCCCAGAGAACACTTTTCTACATTTTTTTTTCCATTTACAGTAATTCACTGTAAAACCAGCCATTATAAATTTTAAGGTAAAAAAAACAACAACAAAAAACTGATAGCTTGGTCGCCATAATTTTACCATAAGTGAAGTGAAGTGAATTATATTTATATTGCGCTTTTCTCAAGTGACTCAAAGCGCTTTACATAGTGAAACCCAATATCTAAGTTACATTTAAACCAGCGTGGGTGGCACTGGGAGCAGGTGGGTAAAGTGTCTTGCCCAAGGACACAATGGCAGTGACTAGGATGGCGGAAGCGGGAATCGAACCTGCAACCCTCAAGTTGCTGGCACGGCCACTCTACCAACCGAGCTATACCGCCCCAAAACAATGGTATAATTTGTCCATTTATAGTTATACACTAGGGGCCGTTTTTTTTTTTTTTACCCAAAATATATAGTTGGTATTACACCGTATTGCGGTAAACTGAAAATATACCACTATTTGTAATCTTACTGGCAGTGTTTTGACTCCATAGTACTGCAAATGGAACAATGATACCATTGTTTTTACAGTGAGATTCTGCCTACTGTACAAACATTTTTATTTATTTTTTAGGGACCGATGTCCCTTTGGGACAGAGGACCCTATTGTATTTCTAAGGTTTTATTATCATTATAATACCACCCCCTCTTTTAGCTGTAATTTGACCCCCATAACATGCTTCAAAACACACCAAATTTAACACACACACATCAGGACTGGCGAAAATTGCCATCTAATCAAAAAAAAAAAAACCTAACCCCAAAACTCAAAATTGCCCCCTAGGAAAAAACACAGACAAACCTGCTCTTGGGAAGAAAACACAGACAAAAATGCTTGTACTAACCGGTAGGAATGTCATAGAGACATGAAAGAAAAACTTCTATGTAGGTCTCACTTAGACCTACATTTCATTAATTGACATCCTTCAGCAAGTAACTTCCGTTAGGAATGTCGTAGAGACATGAAACAACATTTTTTATGCAGGTCTCACTTAGACCTACATTTCATACACTTATCTTCTTTAGCAAAAATCAACAGAAAGTTGGCAAAAACCCCTTCAAAACAAAAGTTTCCTAAAAAAATTTAATTTTTCCTCTTTGAGCTGTAATTTGACCCCCTTAAAATGGTTCGAAACTCACCAAACTGGACACACACATCAGGACTGGTGAAAATTGCCATCTGATGAAAAAAACAAACAAAACAAAAAAACTCAAAATTGCGCTCAGCGCCCCTTAGGAATAAAACACAGACAAAACTGCTCTTGGGAAGAAAACAGACAAAACTGCTATAATAACCGGTGGGAATGTCGTAGGGACATAAAACAAAAACTTCTATGTAGGTCTTACTTAGACCTACATTTCAGTATTTGACGTACTTTAGCAAAAATCAACAGGAAGTTGGCAATTACCCCTTCACACCAAACGTTTTGTAAAATCCCGTCACTTTTTTTCAAACATTATCTCCTCTGAGCGGGTTTGTTGTGTCGGCCTCAAACTTGCAAAGGAAATAGATCGAACCCTTCTGATTGAAAGTTGCGCAAAGAGTCTTTCTAACTGCTCCGGTTTTGATTTTACGAGCCTTCAAAGAACTGCTGCGCTGATGCTGCCGCGCTGCTGCCGTCTCAAGATGGCCGCTTAAAAGCAGGAAGCACCGGCGTGACCACACAATGCAGAGAAGGTAGGTAATGTGAAGGTAAAGATATGTTGATAGGGTGAAAGAAGGAGGCACCAGTTTGACTCCACGATACAGAGAAGGTAGGTAATGTGCAGGTAAAGATACATTGTCTGGGTGATGGCAGGAAGCACCAGCATGTATGGGTGACAGAAAGAAGCACCAGTGTGACCCCAGGATGCAGGGAAGGTAGGTAACGTGCAGGTAAAGATATGTTGAATGGGTAAAGGCAGGAAACACCAGCAAAATTCGGTCCCGTCCATCGCTGCTTGCAGCTTTAATTTGACCTTGAAATGTATGATGGTTGTTTGTACAGTGTATTACTGTAAATATAAAAACGGTAGCACTGTTACCAACCAAGCCATACTGCCCAGGAGAATAAAAGTAGGTCTTAAGAAGGGACTTAAAACACTCCACTAAAGACGTCGGCAGGCCATGTGTCAGAACGTGGACTTTGGGGTTTGTTTTTCCCGGAATGCAAAAGGAAAGTTAGAGTGGGCAAGGCGTGAAGGTAAAGACATCTTTATGTTAACACTAATAAAAGGAATTTTAAAAAAGGCGCGCACAAGGGCGAAGTACAAAACTTGGCTATAAAAACAAAACCGAGCACGAAGGCAGAGCTATGGACAAAAAACAAAACTCGTTAACTGACATAAAACCTAAATAAAAAAATAAGGGGCATGGGCAGGAGGGAAACTATGAATAGTATGAGTAGCAAGCATGGCATGGCATGATGTGAGCAGAGGTAAAGTCGCCAGGCTGACTTCCTGGCAACTTTCGCTTTAAATAATAGACATGATTAGTGACAGGTGTGCGGGTGTGTGACATGAGGACAGGTGAAAACTAACGGGTAGTCATGGAAACAAAAAAAAAAACAAGGAAGTGCAAAAACAGGAAAAGCAAAACAGAACATAACTATACAAAACATGATCACAAGACATGAGACCATGTTTGGACACCCCACAGCTAAGCACGATGCACCGTTTGCCAATTTATCCAGCTGTGAGCGGAAAAAAAACCCAACAACATTCCGTCGGGTTTTGCAGTTGTGTTAACATTACTTCTAACACCTCGTCTCATTGTTTGTTGTATTTTGGCCGGCTTCCATTATCGACGTAGCCATTCAGCCGTACGGCGCCTCGCTGTGTGAGTCACATTTGCCCATAAAAGTGAGTTGCTGCATAGCCGGCGCTCGCCCGGCGCTGAAAGAACGTGTTGGGAAAAAAAGCTGAAATGTGAGAAAGAGAAGTGATTTATATGGCATATTGTGGCTGTTTCGGGTTTCTAAGCGAGGCACTTGTCAGATGATTTAGGTGAGTAATGCAGCATCATGCAGCACCATCTTCTCTTCTCTGCAGCTCCACTGTATGTCAATACCTGCTTTTATCCTCTTTATAGCTTCTCCAATATCCTCCCATTCATCCCTCCTCTTACTACATTATCACAGCAAGAGACTTTTCCCTTTATTACCACCTTATTCTTTAAGCTTCGGATGCACGATCTCGTTTTGTGTTCCCCGTTCCTATTTTATTTACCTCTTTGTCACTGGACAGTCAAATTTCTGTAGGTAAAAGACCCCTTGATGGTGCTGGAGTTGTTTAATAGCACATCCGAATGTAAGTGGATAAAGGGTGGGATGTACGGTATGTTGCCAAAAGTACTGGGCTACCTGCCTCGGACCACCCTTTCTAGATATACAAATATTTGTATTGATAATAAATACAGACTATGCAAATATAAACAAACTTATTGTGGGATTTCACAAGAAAAAGGTCACAATTTCACCCCCAAAAAAAAAAAAAAAATTTTTTTTTTTACACACACTTGTTATTTCATATGTTGATCAGAAGGGGAGCGCTTTTAAAACAGACACTCGGTCAATTTGGAAACTCCCTCCTTTTTGGGACCACCCTAATTGCAAATGAGACATTCCTATTGGGACCATGATTTATGTCCTAACTTGTTCACCGGTCCTCATATGGACGAAACTTATCCTTGTTGGTGTCTCAAGAAGGGTAGGGATACAAGAACACACACACACACAAAAATGTGCATTTACAACATTAATAATAAATACACGCTATGCAATTATAAACAAACTTGCTGTGGGATTTCACAAGAAAAAAGGTCACAATTTAACCTAAAAAAAAAAATATATATATATATTTTTACACACACTTGTTATTTCATATGTTGATCAGAAGGGGAGCGCTTTTAAAACAGACACTCTGTCAATTTGGAAACTCCCTCCTTTTTGGGACCATCCTAATTGCAAATGAGACATTCTCTATTAGATGCAATGGTTTTCCTATTGGGACCATGATTTATGTCCTAACTTGTTCACCGGTCCTCATATGGACGAAACTTATCCTTGTTGGTGTCTCAAGAAGGGTAGGGATACAAAAACACACACACACACGCACACGC
>NC_084634.1:34616107-34653607 GCF_033978795.1 Nerophis ophidion
TGATGTTAAGATAAACATGGAATTTCTCCTCCAGGATAGAGCTACCACTGTTTGTGTGCAAGTAACTGGGAAGACAACAGATGTATACCATAAGTTGTAGGGTTGATGTTAAGATAAACATGGAATCTCTCCTCCAGGATAGAGCTACCACTGTTCGGGTGCAAGTGACTGGGAAGTTAAAGTTAAAGTACCAATGATTGTCACACACACACTAGGTGTGGTGAAATGTGTCCTCTGCATTTGACCCATCCCCTTGACCACCCCATGTGAAGCGAGGGGAGCAGTGGGCAGCAGCGGTGCCGCGCCCAGCAATCATTAATGGTGATTTAACCCCCAATTTCAACCCTTGATGCTGAGTGCCAAGCAGGGAGGCAATTGGTCCCATTTATTTTTATAGTCTTTGGTATGAGGTTTAAACTCAAAACCTACCGATCTCAGGGCGGACAACAGACAACAGATGTATACCATAACTTGTAGGGTTGACGATAAGATAAACATTGAATCTCTCCTCCAGGATAGAGTTATCAGTTGGTTTTATTGCTTCTTCTCATGAAAAAGCTAATTCCAGTCCACAAGGGCTCAAAAACTATTTACTTAAACCCGGTGGTTCGCTTTGTCCAAGTTGAGTGAATTATTTCACTTCATTAGCTAACAGACAGTTTTAGATGCTCATTTTATCGTTAATGGTGATCAATGCAGCAGTCATCAAACAACATTCGAGCAGCTTAGAAAGATCACAAGTCTACCAAATTGTTCATCACATATTTTTGGGTCAAACCGTTTTTTTTAACAAGTCCCACAAGATGTTGGTGTTGATGTTGTTACCCAGTCTAATTGTGTGATTCCAGAGTACCATGTTGCTGTGTAAGAAAACACAGTTAGGACAGGATTCCATCTTTGCTGACGTCTGTGTAAAAAGCAAAAAAGAAACAGCTCATTGTTGTCTCCACTGTTACGCCTCTGACGTGGTCCTTTTGTGGGTTCTAATGAAACTAAATTGCTTGGATTCTCTGTTCCTTGGTTGCTAGGAAGAATTTATACTTTGCAATTATAATTGGCCCACAGTCTCAAGAAAAAAAAACAGGTCACAAGGCAGTAAAGCCCGCTAGGTTGGACAGAAAACTGCACCGTAGGGAGGAAATCAGACCTGGGCAAAATAAGACCCTACTTGCCAACCTTGCGATCTCCGATTTCGGGAGGTGGGGGGCGTGGTCGGAGGTGGAGCGGAGGCGTGGTTGGGGGCAGCACCAACTCGAGTATTTCATATATATTTCATTTATATATACATATAGATATATATATATACATGTATTAAATACTTGACTTTCAGTGAATTCTACCTATATATATTATATTACATATATAAATAAAATAAATAGTTGAATTTCAGACGGCACCTATCAAATACACAGTAATTAAAACACAGTTCTACTAACTGTACCGTGCTTGCTGGTTACTAAAAAAACAACAACAACACTTACCTTTCACTATTTGAGTAACCTTTGTTCTGCCGTTTGCGTACTGGCGAGAGTCACTTGCCGTCAGGTGCGCAACACCACATAAATCGTTGGCCAATCAAAAAGCAACCCCATAACGCTATAGCCAACATTCACCAGGAGATGGCGACAGACAACATAGAATCACTCTATTACAGACGGCGTCGTCATGGCTGTAACTTCCTCGTTCTTCTGCTTCGTCTCCTTGTGTGTGCGGTTTTTTCATTAAAATCCGTAGATGTTGTAATGTGATTGGGCAGGCAAGTTTTTTATATCGTGGGAAACAGGCTATCCCTACTCAGGTCCGCTTGGAGCTGGATGGGGCGTGTCCTCCAGCTCGCTGAATTTCGGGAGATTTTCAGGAGAAAATTTATCCCGGGAGGTTTTCGGGAGAGGAGCGGAATTTCGGGAGTCTCCCGGAAAATCCGAGAGGGTTGGCAAGTATGCATATAAGACCCGCTAAGGTTTTCAATCTGGCCCGCCGGAAATTCCGAAAAATCCCGTTTAGATCTTTAAAATGGAAAGTGTAGCTTCCATTATAATGTGCAGTGATGTTTTTTAATGACCTTGAACTATACAAAGTATTTCAATGGTTGGAATTGGCACTTTTGCATGATATACTAGTTACTATGGTAGTCTAATTAGTTACTATGGTAATGTAAGTCACAGGAGCTCATGCTTTGCGTTAATATTTCATTGTGTTTATTGCATTTTTTTGTGTGTGTTTTGCTGGATTGTGAAATATTTCGATGGAGAGGGTAGGTGGCGTTCATATGTTGTCAATAGAGATATTGTCAAGGCGTGGACTATGGTGTGGTTTGTTTTCCCGTGGTGCAAAGCGACCGGACCGAACATGCCGTGAAGGTAACGACACCTTTTAATCTTAACTCGAAAAAAGGAGCAAACGAAAGGCGCTCACAGCGGAGGTGCAAAACTTGGCTATGAAAACAAAAACTTGCACTAAGGCAAAATTATGGACACAAAAAAAAAAACTTGCAAACTATGGGATGAATTAGGAAAACTTACTTAGAACAAGAAAAGAGTATGAAAAAAGCAGCATGGATCATCAGCATGGATAAAAAAGCTGACTGCCTGGCAACTACAGGCTTAAAAAGTGGCGTGGTGATTGACAACAGGTGCATGACAGGTGCGTGACATGAGGACAGGTGAAACCTAATTGGTTGTTGTGGAAACAAAACAATGGAGTGAAAAACCGGAACTAGTGGAGTCTTGATATAACATAACACAACTAAACAAAACATGATCACAAAAACATGACAGATATTCGATAATGGCTTTTTTGCCGATATCAGATTTTGTCCAACTCTTAATCCAATATGAACCGATAGCGATATACACAGTCGTGGAATTAACACATTATTAATAATAATAATAAAGGCTTACCTGCACAATAACAGCAACTAAGTTTTTACTTTCTGTTATGAAAATGGACGACAAAAATACAGTGGGTTGGACCAACAATCACAATATTTATCACTAGGACTTAAAATGAGGTTAGTTAATTTGCACAAGCAGGCCTTCTGAGTCATATTTAGGCATCGCAATCACAAAAGAACACAAACTAATGTGATCTCTTGTTCTTTTAAGTTTAGCTCTGCTATCAAACACTACTAATGAAGAAAAGAATAAACTCAAAATATTCCGATATTTTCCAACTCTCAATCGCTGATTCTGATATCAACCAATTCCGATATGTACAGTCGTGGAATTAACACATTATTATGCCTAATTTTGTTGTGATGCCCCGCTGGATGCATTAAAAAATGTAGCAAGATTTTCCAAAATAAATCAACTCAAGTTATGGAAAAAAAATGCCAACATTGCACTGCCATATTTATTATTGAAGTCACAAAATGCATAATTTTTTTTTAACATGCCTCAAAACAGCAGCTTGGAATTTGGGACATGTTCTCCCTGAGAGAGCATGAGGAGGTTGAGGTGGGCGGGGTTGGGGGTAGCGGGGGGTGTATATTGTAGCGTCCCGGAAGAGTTAGTGCTGCAAGGGGTTCTAAATCTTACTTGTGAAAAGTAATCCCCCCATTCCTATTTTCAACAGTCAGCTCATTTTAGCAGGAAAACGCTGAAAAACCAGAAAAAAACCATCTTTGTTTTCTACCTGTTAACTGTTAGTTTAGGCTGCTCTCCGGCTCCTCATCACCACTTCAAGATGGCGGCCGAATTTCTCGCGTCACAGCAGCCGGTGCTGAGTCTACTTATAAGATGGTCCTGGCTATTTGTTCTGTTGTGTTTGTTGTGTTACGGTGCGGATGTTCTCCCGAAATGTGATTGTCATTGTGCCGCCCTCGATGTGTAGAAATATCTTGGCTTTGCCCTAACACCTTTTCTTGATCAAACACTGTGAAAAACGTCTTCTAGTCCACAGGTTTATTGACCGTAAAAAGGGTAAAACTGAAAGCATACAAGCAGAAAGGATGCTTACTTTACAGACATGCACACACACAAACATGCTACAATAAAACATGAATTATGCTGTGCAATGAACTTAAATAGATAAATAAATGCCACAAAAGATGTAATCTAAGTGCTCTACAGCAAACTAGCTTACTATGCTAACATTCACTTCACTGTATAAATTGCGAGAATTAGCATGACCGACTTTTGGCCATAAAACGTCCCAAATTACATCACGTCCAACAAATAATGCAACTCAATCAAATATTAAAGTGCTACTCAATGATATATATCGATGATACTTTGTTAGGCATGAGATTCGAGCAGAAGAACACGTTTGCAATCGCCACCGAACTAGCTTAAAGTAGACTCAAAGGAACTACTTGTTGTCTCCTGTTCACTTGGACATCACTGTAAACTAGGCGATGCTGCCTCCCGCTGTCTAAAGGAGGAAGTGCACCTCACTAATGAATTCCCAAGTGAACTTAAACACTGGTTTTACATATACCATAAATAAATTCAACAAACAAGACAGAACAGTCATCCTTGTTTGGTGTAGGTTCACAGAGTGGCGCATATTTGTAATGCTTTTAAAGTTGTTAATACGGCCACCCTCTGTGTGACCTGTATGGCTGTTGACCAAGTATGCCTTGCATTCACTTGTGTGTGTGTGTGTGTGAAAAGCCGTAGATATGTGATTAGGCTGGCACACAAAAGCTGTGCCTTTAAGGTTTATCGGCGCTCTGTACTTTTCCCTACGTCCGTGTACCAATCCGTAAAGCGGCGTTTTTAAAAGTCATAAACGTAACTTTTTTTTAAAAACCAATACCGATGATTTCCGATATTACATTTTAAAGCATTTATCGGCCGATAATATCGCCAGTCCGATAGTATCGGACATCTCTAATCACAGAATGTTTTTCAAACAAATCAAAGCCCAAAAAAAGTCTGCGGGCTATAGAGCTTTTTAATTTCGGGCTCCAGTACTCTGGAATGCCCTCCCGGTAAAAGTTCGAGATGCCACCTCCGTAGAAGCATTTAAGTCTCACCTTAAAACTCATTTGTATACTCTAGCCTTTAAAAAGACTCCTTTTTAGACCAGTTGATCTGCCGTTTCTTTTCTTTTTCTCCTATGTCCCACTCTCCCTTGTGGAGGAGGTCCGGTCCGATCCGGTGGCCATGTACTGCTCGCCTGTGTATCGGCTGGGGACATCTCTGCGCTGCTGATCCGCCTCCGCTTGGGATGGTTTCCTGCTGGCTCCGCTGTGAACGGGACTCCCGCTGCTGTGTTGGATCCGCTTTGGACTGGACTCTTGCGACTGTGTTGGATCCATTATGGATTGAACTTTCACAGTATTATGTTAGACCCGCTCGACATCCATTGCTTTCCTCCTCTCCAAGGTTCTCATAGTCATCATTGTCACCGACGTCCCACTGGGTGTGAGTTTTCCTTGCCCTTATGTGGGCCTACCGAGGATGTCGTAGTGGTTTTTGCAGCCCTTTGAGACACTAGTGATTTAGGGCTATATAAGT
Organism: Nerophis ophidion; assembly: GCF_033978795.1. Classification (NCBI taxonomy): domain Eukaryota; kingdom Metazoa; phylum Chordata; class Actinopteri; order Syngnathiformes; family Syngnathidae; genus Nerophis; species Nerophis ophidion. Next base: position 34,621,570 of record NC_084634.1, read on the forward strand.
AAACATTGATTGATTGATTGATATGCTCCAAAAAAAAATTCCAAAGCGATCACTGCAGACACGTCGGACTGCCGATATTATCGGACATCTGTGGTGGTCAGTAGTCAGTGTTTTATCGTTCATTCTTAACTTTCATGTACATTCTGGGTTTATCTCATTCAGTAAAAACAAAATTAAATATTATTCTGTTTTTTAAGGTGGTATGTCATAACATTTTTAGCACTCAATCAGACGTTGTGAGGTTTGGTATTAGTGTTCCTAGAAATAAAAAAAATAATCACTAAATTTGGCACCCCCGAGTCAAAATAATTGCCCAGGCCTGGACTAAATTGATACCTATTGTTTTTATGCTCTTTATTAATTACAAATAACATAAATAAAGAACAGTGCCATCTGCTGGGGCTTGCAAATAATGCATTTTATCTTTACCCTTTTTTCTCTTATTCTGTTCCCTTGTGATGACACGCCATATTTACCCCAGATATAAGGCGTGTGCTCGCCTTTTTTGTGTGGAGGTGGGAGGTTTGGCTTCCACAGGGAAGATGGCTTTTCACGACCCGCCGCCCCACTCCGCCTCTCCCCAAGGCCAGCCAATATTCTGTGACCGTGACCCCGCCGCCCCCCTGCTATCTCAACTCGTCGCTGCACAGCATTCTACGGTTCTATATCACGTCAAAAAAGCCATTTTCTGTACACGTTATATGGTTAAAACAAGCCAAACTCAATTGTTTGATTTATTTGTACTTATTAAAGCCACATTGGGCCTGGCTGGTCCATAGATCAACATAATAGGATTTTTTTTTACATTTTTTTTTTATCCACATTAATTTTTCTGCATTTTGTTATGTACAGTTTAATGTTGATACCAATATTTCGGTACCAGTTTTAAATACAATGGCACAACCTTCCAGAAAAACAGCCATCTCTGCAGCAATCCACCCATCAGGTCTGTATGGAATAATGCCCAAACGGAAGCTATTTCTTTTAAAAGTTTGCCGAGTTACACCTAAACGACTCTTTCTTTGTCTGATGAGACAAAGAAAGAACTCGTTGGTGTGAATTGCAGGCGTCATGTTTGGAGGAACCCAGGCGCCACTCATTAGTGAAGATGCTGTGGTTCTTTTTTTCAGTGGCAGGAACTGGGATACTAGTCAGGATAGAGGGAAAGATGAATGCAAAAATGTACAGAGACATCCTGGATTGAAAAAAAAAAAATAGCCCTTCCAATCCAACCTGATGGAACTTCAGAGGTGCTGCAAAGAGAAATGGGTGATATATCCCAAAGATTGGTGTGCCAAGATTTTGGGATTGTATTAAAAAAAATGACTTGAGGCTGCAATTGCTGCCAAAGGTGCCTCAACAAAGTATTGAGCAAAGGCTGTAAATACTTAAGTACATGTGATTTTTTTATTGTTTAATACATTTTCAATTGAAAATAAATAAATAAATTGAGTTTCACTTTGTTAATTTGGGGTATTTTCGGTGAAATTTTGAAAATGACTATTAAATTTTGCAATAAGGCTATAACATACATTTTTGGGGAAAAAGTGAAAGGCTGTTAATATTTTTCCGGATGCACTGTATGCAAGTGCAGACTTTTACACACAGTAACAAAAGAAAAAAAATAATAATGAAAAATGAGTAAAAATAATACATATTGCACTATGTATACAAAACCCAAAACCAGTGAAGTTGCCATGTTGTGTAAATGGTAAATAAAAACAAAATACAAATATTTGCAAATCCTTTTCAACCTATATTCAATTGAATAGACTCCAAAAGACAAGATACTTAACATTCCAACTGGAAAACGATATTTTTTGAAAAGATTAGCTCATTTGAAACTCAAAAAAATTGCCACAAGTGGCAAAAAAAAGACTTCGGACATTGAGGAATGCTCATCAAACCCTTATTTGTAACATCCCACAGGTGAACAGGCTAATTGGGAACAGGTGGGTGCCATGATTGGGTATAAAAGCAGAAAAAGGATGGGGTGAGGGTCACCACTTTGTGAACAAATATGTGAGCAAATTTTCCAACAGTTTAAGAACAACATTTCTCAACCAGCTTTTGCAAGGAATTTAGGGATTTCACCATCCACGGTCCGTAATATCATCAAAAGCTTCAGAGAATCTGGAGAAATCACTGCACAAAAGCGATGGTATTACCGACCTTTGATCCTTCAGGCGGTACTGCATCAAAAAGTGACATCAGTGTGTAAAGGATATCACCACACGGGCTTAGGAACACTTCAGAAAACCACTGTCAATCGCTACATCAGTAAGTGCAAGTTAAAACGCGACTATGCAAAGCCAAAGCCATTTATCAACAACACCCAGAAACGCCACCGGCTTTGCTGCGCCCGAGCTCATCTAAGATGGATTGATGCAAAGTGGAAAAGTGTTCTGTGGTCTGACAAGTCCACATTTCAAATTGTTTTTGGAAAATGTGGAGGAAAAGAACCATCCAGATTGTTATAGGCGCAAAGTTCAAAATCCAGCATCTGTGATGGTATGGGGGTGTATTAGTGCCTAAGGCATGGGTAATTTACACTTCTGTGAAGGCACCATTGATGCTGAAATGTAGGTTTTGGAGCAGTGGTTCTTAACCTGGGTTCGGTGAGTCGGCCTCAGGAGTTCGGTAGAGTCAAGACACACCCGACTCATTGCGTAAATAAAAGCCTCTCCCTATCGGCGAATTATGAATACCCCCCCAAACGATGTTCCCTATAATTTTCCATCTGATTTACATGTGTGTAATTTGTTGTGAGTTCAGGCACTGTTTTGGTTTTGTTCTTTGAACAAGGTTCTTTGTTTTGGTTCTTTGTTTTATTTTTGCAAAAATGCATACAGTATATCTATTTTTATATTGCTATTTTTATCTTTGGTATGAAAATTATCATGTAACAACATTTATTAGTATTTTTTGGTTCTTTGTTGTTGCTTTTTTTGTATTATGACAATTTATTATTGGATCATGTTGTACTGCATTTTAATCGTTTGTTCTGTGGTTGTGTGATGTTTTTTGCCTGGACCCCAGGAAGAATAGTCTCCACTGCGGTGTAGACTAATGGGGATCCTTAATAAACTAATAATGTACGCTTCATTTTGTGCACCAGTAAAAGAAAAACAACTGTCTTAAATTTGAAAAAAATATATATATAGTTTTTTCACTAAAGAAGGGTTTGGTGAATGCGCATATGAAACTGGTGGGGTACCATTCCTCCAACAAGGTTAAGAACCACTGTTTCGGAGCAACATATCATGGACACCCCTGCTTATTTCAGCAAGACAATGGTGAAATAAGCATTACAACAGCGTGGATTCATAGTAAAAGAGTGCGGGTACTAGACTGTCCTGCCTGTAGTCCAGACCTGTCTCCCATCGAAAATGTGTGGCGTATTATGAAGCCTAAAATACCACAACGGAGACCCCGGACTGTTGAACAACTTAAGCTGTACATCAAGCAAGAATGAATAAAACAACAACACTATCTTAACACAGAATGCATGCTGAGCAAAGGTTTTGCATACCAACAAAAAAGGCAGATGAGTGCGTTATAAAGTTTTATGCCGTGGGTAAAAAGGAACGGCAGCACCGTGGATGTAACAGGAAATAGCTTTTTCTCCCCAAAATAGGCGATTTTTTGGCTATCCATTCAGCTGTTTCTGAATTGACATTTACAGTTGTGCTCATAACTTTACATACCCTGGGAGAATTTAAGATTTCTTGTCCATTATTCAGAGAATATGAATGGTTACACAAAAATCTTTATTCCCCTCATGCTTAATGGTTGTGTGAAGCTCTTTATTGGCAAACAACTGTGTTTACTCTTCTTAAAGCAAAATGACAAAAGAAAGTACCCAAATGACCCTGATCAAAAGTTTACATACCCAAAGTTTACATACCCCAGTGACAATAATCTATTTATACTAACTAAAACAGACTAAGAACCAAAAACACTTGCTCGAAGGCACTAACAAACAAAACAGAAAGCGCTAGCATGAGCTAGGGACAAACAACTGAAATAGTATGGAAGCTAATGTACACGAAAGTAGTTACGACAAGGCTGGAAAGAGCGACGTCAACTGCAGCATGAAGCAAACAAGAGTCCCGGAAAGAATGTCAAACAAAGGCGGTCTTAAATAGGGAGATAGCTAATCAAGGGCAGGTGCGCGTGATCAAAGGAGAGACAGGTGACACTAAATGGGTAACTATGACAACGGAACAAAACCAGGAAGTGCCACAAATAACTGAGGAAGACAAATACTAGACATAATGTGATAAACAGAACCAAAACCAGAATATGCCATGATCCGAGACGTGGATAATGACAATTTACTAGGATAATTCTGGAAGATCCCTTATCTGCTTATTGTTTTAATAGTGTTTTAGTGAGATTTTAAAGACTGTAAAGGCATACCTTGAGGTCGGATGGCTGCGGTGAACACGCAGTGTCTCAGAGAGAAGCCGAGGAGCCGAGCTCACAGCTGCCTTTTTTGACATGACAGCGGCTGCAGGATGACGAGTAATCCATTGATGTCTCCGGTAAGATATACATCACAATTTCATCATCCAAAAACATGCTGGTTGATGTAGAGAAAACATATTCGCATATCCTACTAAATAAGACCTACACTGTCCACATTTCTCTGTTGATGCAATTGTTGATGACTGAAGTTCTGATATCAACCAAAGCTCCCCTCCCTCCCCCCGGATTGTAAATAATGTAAATAATTCAATGTATATACTATGATGATTAACTTGTGTGATGACTGTATTATGTTGATAGTATATATTCAATCCAATCCAATCCACTTTATTTATATAGCACATTTAAACAACAATAACGTTTCCAAAGTGCTGCACAGCCGTGTTAAAAACAATTGTAAAAAAATAAAAAATAAATAAATTAATAAAATAAAATAAAAAAAGTATATATATATATATATATATATATATATATATATATATATATATATTATGCTCCACCAATGACTGAATAAAAACAAAAAATAAATAAATATAAAACCAATAAAAACAATATAAAAACAAATATGATTAAAAACTATTTTAAAGGGTAAAATCAATTAAAAGGGTAAAATAAATTAAAACAGTAAAATCAATTAAAAGGGTAAAATCAATTAAAACAGTAAAATATTTGTAGCATGAATTGATTAACGTGGACCCTGACTTAAACAAGTTGAAAAACTTATTTGGGTGTTACCATTTAGTGGTCAATTGTACGGAATATGTACTGTACTGTGCAATCTACTAATAAAAGTATCAATCAATCAATTAATCAATCAAACCGCTCTGTGTTAAAGCTTCACAACAAGCAAAGAAACACCGGCTGTGTCTCGGTGCTAAAAACAGCCGCAATCCACCGCTTTCCACCGACAGCTTTCTTCTTTGACGTCTCCATTATTAATTGAACCAATAGCAATTTAGTGAACTAAAATGGCCTTATTGGCATGTGTTGCAATGTTAATATTCCATCATTGATATATAAAGTATCAGACTGCATGGTGGGTAGTAGTGGGTTTCAGTAGGCCTCTAAGACGGCGATTATTATATAAGACAGGCGAGGACATCGTCCTTGTTGACTGTCTCTTCCTGCCTGTACACACCACAAAAAGGCTTCTATACGAGCCGAGGGAGCCATGGCGCTAATGATGTTGATGGCGTGCCAAGCCCAGCTGGCGGTGCCCAGCACAGGGCACCGAGTGTCTGCTCTCCACAGTCGGCGTCTTTAAAAAGCCTCTCTCTCACTCTCTTCCTTCTCACCGGTACTGCACTACCCTTACCCTCCCCGCCATGCAAAAAAATGAAGCAACATGTTTTTCTGGCAAAGTTGGCCACGGTGACACATCACCAACCTGGACTAAACACTGCATAATTAGCACGAGGATGTTGTCCTTAACCTGATATTTTATAGCATACGGCTGGCAAGGCGAGGGTGTTCTCACTCCCGAGCTGACAGGGTGCAAAATACGATAAGCTTCGAGGGTGATAGCGGCGCCGAGCTGCCAGTCAAGCTCTGCCCCCCCCCCCCCCCCCCCCCCACCTAATGGCTGCGGAATTATATTACGTGTGGAAGTGTCACCTGAGCACACCCTGTGCCGACTAAAACTTAATTTAAGCTGCGAGATTTGAACAAATAAAATAAATCCCCCCTACCAGATGCCAAATGTAATATGCAGTAAATCGTATTTGTGCATTGATTCATTTCGGGCAAAATTGCAGAGTGTGTGCTCTTCTGACCGTGGAAAACGGGCTAACCACCCACAGAGGACCGTGATTCGCTTGATTCGTGTCATTGTCAGATCCCAGGAAGCCAAACACGGGACCCGTCGGTAAGCCACACGCCACGAAATTGCATTGAGTGTGGCGTTTGTGGCCGTTTGTCCCCTCGCACGTTGGGGGTGAGCCACGGTTTCCGCACTGAGCAGTATGTGCTTTGACGAGAGTAACGCAGTCGATTACGTTTCCTCCCCGGGCTAATTTGCCACGGACCAAACTCGGTATATATTCAAACAAAATTGGTAGTGTAGTCAGGAAAAATTGTGCTGTTTGATTTTGATTAATCAATTAATTTTATAGGATAGGATAGATCTTTATTGTCATTGCACAAAAAAAAATGCGAAATTTCATTTTCGGCACAGTCCCGCTAAGAGCAGATATACGTTACAGGGGGGGGGGGGACAAGACGAGACCGCCAACGGATCAGCCACTTACGGCGCTCCTTAAAAAGGTGAGAAAAGGGTGACATTGGGGGGGAGTAAAAAAAAAATATCAGTCTAAGGCTAGACCTTTTTGGCTGAAAGTGCCAAGAAGCCAAATATTTTAAAATGTATTTCCCTAAGAGCCATATATATATACATATTTTAACACTAAACACAAATAAACACGTGCATTTTTAAGTAAGACCAACATTTCCAGAGTATAATAGGTCTCTTATTCTTTATAATAACATTGTTATTCTGAAGCTAACTGTGGAGGGGGGCGTGGCCTGCAGCAAAGCAGGATGTTGCCAGGACCGGCCTCAAAATCAGCGACAGGTGTGTAGACGGCCCACCCGGGCCTTGTTATCTAATCACCTGTCGCTCTGTTATAAGCAGCAGCCAGGAGGAGAGACAGGGTTAGAGCTGGAGCCAGAGCGTGAGTGAGGACGAAAGAGAAAAAGACAATTGCTGGAAACCAACTGAGAGGAAAATAAAATAAAACAATATTGTAACCCTAAAACAGGCTCTTGGTGGTCTGAAGAACCCCCAGGAGGGCAAGCCCCACACTAACCAATAATAAATAAATCACTTCTTACCATTAATGCAACGTCTTGAACATAAAAAAGCATAAGAATGTTTTATATTTTGAACGTTATTTTTAACACCGTGATTACAAGTGGAATTATTCATTACTTATCGTGTTAAGCAATGTCAGCTCAGATTTATCCGAGAGCCAGATGCAGTCATCAAAAGAGCCACATCTGGCTCTAGAGCCATAGGTTCCCTACCCCTGGGCTGGACCCTCGGGAGGGGTCCAGACTGAGTCCAAGGAAAAAAAACCTCACATAGCATGGCACACATTAAACATGGTGCATATATCACACCAACTTGCAACAGAGGGAGGGGTGGGTTTGAGGAGACACCGCTGCCGCTTTTAAGTCCTGCTCAGCCATCCACAGCCCCAGAGGAATTAAGCGGTGGTGAAGGCGTTAATTTGAGGGTGGGGGTCGTGTGTGCATATGTACTAGAGATGCGCAGATAGGCAATTATATCATCCGCAACCGCATCACTAAAGAGGTCATCCACCCGAACCAACATTTTATCAAAGCCACACCCACCCGCCCGTTGTTATATATCTAATATAGACGATGCAAGGCACTAGTGAGGTTAGAAAGTGTAACTCCCTCCAAATAGCACAGACAATGGCTTTCTTGAACTGATTTATTTGAAGGATTCCTTTCCCTTCAAATTCACCGTGAAAACTGTAATAAATAAAGCATGTAACAAACGTAAAAATAACAACATGCACAGCATGGGGATCAAACATTTTACCGCATAAAATACCAACAAATGCCAAACAAATACCTCGTTGGCCTGCATGCTTCTTTTAGGAGGAAATTGTGATCTTCTGGCTCTTATAGCCCAAACGCTTAAAGTCCTTGTGACACTTTTCAGTCTTTCGCCCTTCTCATTACATCAAAAAAAAAGTGTACTCATACCCGGAAGTAGCTTCCTTACATCCGTCGACAGACCAAACGAGACACTTCAAAATAAAAGCATGCCCACACACTTTTTCAAAGAGTGCTGCTTGTTTTTCGTATGTGGGCAACAACATTTAACTATTTATAAATGCTTGATTTCTATAGGCCCCAGAGGAATTAAGCGGTGGTGAAGGCGTTCATTTGAGGGTGGGGGTCGTGTGTGCATATATACTAGAGATGCGCGGATAGGCAATTATATCATCCGCAACCGCATCACTAAAGAGGTCATCCACCCGAACCAACATTTTATCAAAGCCACACCCACTCGCCCGTTGTTATAAATCTAATATAGACGATGTAAGGCACTAGTGAGGTTAGAAAGTGTAACTCCCTCCAAATAGCACAGACAATGGCTTTCTTGAACTGATTTATTTGAAGGCTTTCTTTCCCTTAAAATTCACCATGAAAACTGTAATAAATAAAGCACGTAACAAACGTAAAAATAACAACATGCACAGCATGTGGCTCAAACATTTTACCGCATAAAATACCAACAAATGCCAAACAAATACCTCGTTGGCCTGCATGCTTCTTTTAGGAGGAAATTGTGATCTTCTGGCTCTTATAGCCCAAACGCTTAAAGTCCTTGTGACACTTTTCAGTCTTTCGCCCTTCTCATTACATCAAAAAAAAAGTGTACTCATACCCGGAAGTAGCTTCCTTACATCCGTCGACAGACCAAACGAGACACTTCAAAATAAAAGTATGCCCACACACTTTTTCAAAGAGTGCTGCTTGTTTTTCGTATGTGGGCAACAACATTTAACTATTTATAAATGCTTGATTTTTTTGTATTACATCTTGTGCAATAAAGACAAGACAAATGAAGAAGTTGTATGAGCCTACATTCCTGGGATTATTACAAAATATATTTCCGAATTGGTTAAACCGCCACCCGCCCGAATCTATTTAAAATCTATTTTTTCGTCATGTCACCCGCCCGACCTGGACTCCGCGGTTGTGACCGCAAATCGCGCATCTCTAATATATACCCAATTAACTTGGGAGATACGATGAAAAGTTTTTATATGGACTGAGGCCGATTTCAAAGTTCGACCACAGGTGTTTTGGACAAAAAGGGAGGTCAAAAGCGTCGATCTCTGAGGGGTCCTCTGGAGAGTTTCTTCAGAACAGCCTGTTCCTGATTGTGTCAAGGCCATTTGAGGGAGTCAAATCATAGATTAAGAAGTTGTTTTTCTTCGAGAAGACAAAATAGTGAATTATCATGCTGGATTTCTTCAATTCCAATTTAATTATTCCTATATGTTCCTATATGGCTGTCTCGAGTTTCCAATCATTTTTTTTTTTGTGATAGAGTGATTACAACCCTTACTTGTTGGTCAGATAAAAAACATTCATGAAGTTTGGTTCTTTTATGAATTTATTATGGGTCTACTGAAAATGTGAGCAAATCAGCTGGGTCATAATGTTAATATTTGGTTACATGTCCTTTGGCAAGTTTCACTGCAATAAAGTGTTTTTGGTAGCCATCCACAAGCTTCTGCTTGAATCTTAAACCAGTCTTATAGACAACATTGGTGCAGTTCAGCTAAATGTGTTGCTTTTCTGGCATGGACTTGTTTCTTCGGCATTGTCCACATGTTCAAGTCAGGACATTCTAAAATCTTAATGCTAGCCTGATTCCTTTACCACTTTTGACGTGTGTTTGGGGTCATTGTCCTGTTGGAACACCCAACCCACCCAAGACCCAACCTCCGGTCTGCTGATTTTAATTTGGAGTTAATCCTCCTTTTTCGTTGTCCCATTTACTCTCTGCAAAGCACCAGTTCCTTTGGCAACAAAACAGGCCCAGGGCATAATACTACCACCACCATGCTTGATGATAGGCATGCTGTTCCTAGGATTAAAAAAGGCCTCACCTTTTCTCCTCCAAACATATTGCTGGGTATTGTTGTCAAACAGCTCAATTTTTGTTTCATCTGACATCACATGGACAAGATTGTTTGGCCCCAATACCCAGAAATATGTTCAGAGGAGAAAAAGTGAGGCCTTTAATCCCATAAACACCACGCCTTCCCAAAGTCCGGACTTAAAAGTGTGGACAATGCCGAAGAAACAAGTCCGTGTCAGAAAAACAACACATTTTAGCTGAGCTGCACCAATTTTGTCAAGAGGAGTATTCAAAAATTCAACCAGAAGCTTGTGGATGGCTACCAAAAGCGCCTTATTGCAGTGAAACTTGCCAAGGGACATGTAACCAAATATTAACATTGCTGTATGTATACTAACATTTTCAGTAAACCCATAATAAATTCATAAAATAACCAAACTTCATGAATGTTTTTTTGTGGCCAACAAGTATGTGCTCCGATCACTTTATCACCAAAAAATAAGAGTAGTAGAAATTATTGGAAACTCAAGACAGCCATGACATTATGTTCTTTTCAAGTGTATGTAAACTTTTGATCGCGACTGTATGGTGAATGTTTATATTCACCTTGGAGAAAGCGAAACCACCAGGTTTAAGTAAAAAAAATGGTTGGGCCCATTATTAAATTAAGAAGCCTTACTTGGACATTAGTATGAAGAGGCAGTAAATTCTGACTTCGGAAGACACAAGTGATAGCGCTATCCTGGAGGAGAGACTCCCTGTCCATCTTCACGCAAAAATTCAAGTTGCCAAATACAGAGGTTGTTTTTCGGTCAGGTTGTACTCTCCTCAATTAACACACACCCAGACAGAGAAAGAATGAATAAAAAGACTGTGGTTCGGCTCCTCCAAGTTATGAGTGCCCCATTTTTTTTTGACCTGGCCTCCTCCAGGAACTGCAGTCCTGTATTATGAGGCTCGCTTGTAATAAAGCAACTTTTGGGTCAACCTTCTGTCTGGATGACGATGACAAGACCAGAAATACTCATCAATTTAATGACATGAAACAACTACATGACGTAATGTCTACTGTGATAATTATCTATTGTTTGTATAAATGAGTTGTACTTGTATAGCGCTTTTCTACCTTCAAGGTACTCAAAGCGCTTTGACACTACTTCCAGATTTACACACACATTCACACACTGATGGAGGGAGCTGCCATGCAAGGCGCTAACCAGCACCCATCAGGAGCAAGGGTGAAGTGTCTTGCTCAGGACACAACGGACGTGAGGAGGTTGGTACTAGGTAGGAATTGAACCAGGGACCCTCGGGTTGCGCACGGCCACTCTCCCACTGCGCCACGCCGTCCCTACTACAATATAGGGAGGATATCAATACGGGACTAAACTCTTGACAAAGTCTGTATTGGGGTAAAAGTTGACGAGTAAGATCCTGCTTCTGAAAATATATGTAGCACGTGTGGGAAGTTGTGTAAGTAACTTAAAACAGCGTCATGGCCCTGTCAAGGCTGCATATCTGGGCTCTGACCATGCTTACAGATTTAGCCTGCTACACACCAATGTTGCTACACCAATTCGGTCAATGGCAATTAGCAGCGTCCTTAGCGTTGGCATAAACATGATATAACACAAACCATTGTATTTAATAAAGCCACGTCAGACACACATGTATGACAACAAACATTACAAACTCACAGAAGGCACTGCAGATACTTTTTTATTGGTTCTTTGGGCGAGCTAGGTGGCTAAAGCTAACAAGTAAGGTTTCGCGTTGTTACCATGCGGGTTGTTTTTTTTAAACACACATAGTGTGAGGATACCGATTAAAACCTCTCAAATGTGACATTTAACATAAACAAACAGAAAGTAGCGGGTCGTATCGCTGTTTCCGCAGCGAGCGGTGTCGCTAAAGTTAGCCTGCTAAATGTTAGCGAGTTAGCTCGCTAGCGTTAGCAGGTTAGCTGGCTAAGGCTACTCACTACTCACATATCGTGATTTTAACATCTGGGCAGCACTGCTACTTTGCGGGGACATTTTTACCTCACTTGAAAGTACTTGAAGAAATGGAAAGAGTTTATGGTTGAAGTTTATTTCGAAGATGCATAGTCACGATATTTACAGTCCGAAAAAAAGTAGGAAGAAGCACTGCTTGTTTAATCCTGTCTTTATTGTTAGATCCATAGACACTGAAGCTGCACAGTTTACGATGTACATATTGTAGCATTTTTGTCCTGGGCATGACGTTAAAGTGCATCAGGCAGTGGAAGCTCCTCTATGGGGTCTTGGAGCAATAGGCGGTTAACCCCTTTACTACTGTTACCCCAGGTGGTCCTTGGCAAAGGCCTAATACCTGACTGCCCCCTAACCAGGGATACAGTGTAGACCAAAAATGGCTGAGCAGACGAAAGACGGTAGATTTTAAGAACTACCACAACGGCTGGATTGCGGAAGAAGGCTGCAGCAGAAAAGGGACCCCAGTTGTCATGGACTCCATGCCACTGGACCCTGACCCGATTTCTGTCAAGGATCGTGTGGCAACTGTCTGTGCACCAGTCTCCCCACATTCAACTACAAACCCAGTTTCCTTATGAGTTGGGGAATTGTGTTAAATGTAAATATAAACTGAATACAATGATTTGCAAATCATTTTCAACCCATATTCAGTTGAATATGCTACAAAGACAACATATTTGATGTTCAAACTGATAAACATTTTTTTTTTTTTTGCAAATAATCATTAACTTTAGAATTTGATGCCAGCAACACGTGACAAAGAAGTTGGGAAAGTTGGCAATAAATACTGATAAAGTTGAGTAATGTTCATCAAACACTTATTTGGAACATCCCACAGGTGTGCAGGGTAATTGGGAACAGGTGGGTGCCATGATTGGGTAAAAGAAAAAGCTACCCAAAAAATGCTCAGTCTTTCACAAGAAAGGATGGGGCGAGGTACACCCCTTTGTCCACAACTGCGTGAGAAAATAGTCAAACAGTTTAAGAACAACGTTTCTCAAAGTAACGTTTCTCAATTTTGAGATTTCAACATCTAAGGTCCATAATATTATCAAAAGGTTCAGAGAATCTGGAGAAATCACTTCACGTAAGCGGCATGGCCGGAAACCAACATTGAACACTGGGTATTATCTTCGACCCAACTCTCTCCTTTGAGGCACACATTAAAAGCGTTACTAAAACGGCCTTCTTTCATCTCCGCAATATCGCTAAAATTCGCTCCATTCTGTCCACTAAAGACGCTGAGATCATTATCCATGCGTTTTTTACGTCTCGCCTCGACTACTGTAACGTATTATTTTCGGGTCTCCCCATGTCTAGCATTAAAAGATTACAGTTGGTACAAAATGCGGCTGCTAGACTTTTGACAAGAACAAGAAAGTTTGATCACATTACGCCTGTACTGGCTCACCTGCACTGGCTTCCTGTGCACTTAAGATGTGACTTTAAGGTTTTACTACTTACGTATAAAATACTACACGGTCTAGCTCCAGCCTATCTTGCCGATTGTATTGTACCATATGTCCCGGCAAGAAATCTGCGTTCAAAGGACTCCGGCTTATTAGTGATTCCCAAAGCCCAAAAAAAGTCTGCGGGCTGTAGAGCTTTTTCATTTCGGGCTCCAGTACTCTGGAATGCCCTCCCGGTAACAGTTCGAGATGCTACCTCAGTAGAAGCATTTAAGTCTCACCTTAAAACTCATTTGTATACTCTAGCCTTTAAATAGACTCCCTTTTTAGACCAGTTGATCTGCCGTTTCTTTTCTTTTTCTTCTATGTCCCACTCTCCCTTGTGGAGGGGGTCCGGTCCGATCCGGTGGCCATGTACTGCTCGCCTGTGTATCGGCTGGGGACATCTCTGCGCTGCTGATCAGCCTCCGCTTGGGATGGTTTCCTGCTGGCTCCGCTGTGAACGGGACTCTCGCTGCTGTGTTGGATCCGCTTTGGACTGGACTCTCGCGACTGTGTTGGATCCATTATGGATTGATCTTTCAGAGTATCATGTTCTCATATGTTCTCATAGTCATCAGTATCATCAGTATCACAGTATCATGTTCTCATAGTCATCATTGTCACCGACGTCCCACTGGGTCATTATTGTCACCGACGTCCCACTGGGTGTGAGTTTTCCTTGCCCTTATGTGGGCCTACCGAGGATGTCGTAGTGGTTTGTGCAGCCCTTTGAGACACTAGTGATTTAGGGCTATATAAGTAAACATTGATTGATTGATTGATTGAATGACCATGACCTTTGATCCCTCAGACAGAACTGTATCAAAAACCGACATCAATCTCTAAAGGATATCACCACATGGGCAAGGAACACTTCAGAAAACCGCTGTCACTAAATACAGTTCGTCGCTACATCTGTAAGTGCAAGTTAAAGTTCTACTATGCAAAGCGAAAGCCATTTATCAACAACATCCAGAAACGCTACGGCTCCTCTGGGCCCGAGATCATCTAAGATGGACTGATGCAAAGTGGAAAAGTGTTCTGTGGTCTGACGAGTCCACATTTCAAATTGTTTTTGGAAATATTCGACATAATGTCATCCGGACCAAAGGGGAAGCGAACCATCCAGACTGTTATCGACGCATAGTTGAAAAGCCAGCATCTGTGATGGTATGGGGGTGTATTAGTGCCCAAGGCATGGGTAACTTACACATCTGTGAAGGCACCATTAATGCTGAAAGGTACATACAGGTTTTGGAACAACATATGCTGCCATCAAAAGCGCCGTCTTTTTCATGGACGCCCCTGCTTATTTCAGCAAGAAAATGCCAAGCCACATTCAGCACGTGTTACAAAAGCGTGGCTTCATAAAAAAGGGTGCGGGTACTTTCCTGGCCCACCTGCATTCCAGACCTGTCTCCGATCGAAAATGTGTGGCGCATTATGAAGCGTAAAATACGCTTTTATATAACACTTATATAAGACTTGTAAAATCACTTTGATAGTAGGCTAATATAAACACTTGTATCATGTGTTGCCTTTGTTGTCTTCATTATAACACCTATATAAGACTTTTGAAGTCATTTTGATAGTAGGCTAGTATAGACACTTGTATGAAGTGTTGTCTTCATTATAAAGCTTATATAAGACTTGTAAAGTCATTTTGATAGTAGTCTAATATGGCTAATATAGACACTTACGTCATGTGTTGCCTTCATTATAACACTTATATAAGACTTTTTAATGTCATTTTGATAGTAGGCTAGTATAGACACTTACATTATGTGTTGGCTTCATTATAACACTTATACAGGACTAAGTCATTTTGATAATAAGCTAATATAGATAATATAGACACTTACATCATGTGTTGCCTTCATTATAACACTTATATAAGACTAAGTCATTTTGATAGTAGGCTAATATAGCTAATATAGACACTTGCATCATGTGTTGCCTTCATTATAACACTGTATATAAGACTTGTAAAGTCATTTTGATAATAGGCTAGTATAGACACTTGTATCATGTGTTGTCTTCATTATAAAGCTTGTATAAGACTTGTAAAGTCATTTTGATAATAGTTTAATATGGCTAGTATAGACACATCACGTGTTGCCTTCATTACAACATATAAGACTTTTTAAAGTCATTTTGATAGTAGGGTAATATGGCCAATATAGACACTTGCATCATGTGTTGCCTTCCTTATAAAACTTAAATAAGACTTGTAAAGTCATTTGGATAGTAGGCTAATATAGACACTTGTATCATGTGTTGCCTTCATAATAACACTTAAATAAGACTTGTAAAGTCATTTTGATAGTAGGCTAATATAGACACTTGTATCATGTGTTGCCTTCATTATAACACTTAAGACTTTTAAAGTCATTTTGATAGTAGGCTAGTATAGACACTTGTATCAAGTGTTGTCTTCATTATAAAGCTTATATACGACTTGTAAAGTCATTTTGATGGTAGTTTAATATGGCTAATATAGACACTTACATCATGTGTTGCCTTTATTATAACATATAAGACTTTTTAAAGTCATTTTGACAGTAGGCTAATATGGCCAATATAGACACTTGCATCACGTGTTGCCTTCATTATAACACTTAAATAAGACTTGTAAAGTCATTTTGATAGTAGGCTAATATAGACACTTGTATCATGTGTTGCCTTCATTATAACACGTATATAAGACTTGTAAAGTCATTTTGATAGTAGGCTAATATAGACACTTGTATCATGTGTTGCCTTCATTATAACACGTATATAAGACTTTTAAAGTCATTTTGATAGAAGGGTAGTATAGACACTTGTATCATGTGTTGTCTTCATTATAAAGCTTATATAAGACTTGTAAAGTCATTTTGATAGTAGTTTAATATGGCTAATATAGACACTTACATCATGTGTTGCCTTCATAATAACACTTAAATAAGACTTTTAAAGTCATTTTGATTGTAGGCTAATATAGACACTTGTATCATGTGTTGCCTTCATTATAACACTTCTATAAGACTTTAAAAGTCATTTTGATAGTAGGTTAGTATAGACACTTGTATCATGTGTTGTCGTCATTATAAAGCTTATATAAGACTTGTAAAGTCATTTTGATAGTAGTTTAATATGGCTAATATAGACACTTACATCATGTGTTGCCTTCATAATAACACTTCTATAAGACTTTAAAAGTCATTTTGATAGTAGGTTAGTATAGACACTTGTATCATGTGTTGTCGTCATTATAAAGCTTATATAAGACTTGTAAAGTCATTTTGATAGTAGTTTAATATGGCTAATATAGACACATCATGTGTTGCCTTCATTATAACACTTAAATAAAACTTTTAAAGTCATTTTGATAGTAGGCTAGTATAGACACTTGTATCAAGTGTTGTCTTCATTATAAAGCTTACTTGTAAAGTCATTTTGATAGTAGTCTAATATGGCTAATATAGACACGTCATGTGTTGCCTTCATTATAACACGTATATAAGACTTTTTAATGTCATATTGATAGTAGGCTAGTATAGACACTTACATTATGTGTTGCCTTCATTATAACACTTATATAGGACTAAGTCATTTTGATGATAAGCTAATATAGATAATATAGACACTTGCATCATGTGTTGCCTTCATTATAACACTTATATAAGACTATGTCATTTTGATAGTAGGCTAATATAGCTAATATAGACACTTGCATCATGTGTTGCCTTCATTATAACACTGTATATAAGAACTGTAAAGTCATTTTGATAATAGGCTAATATAGACACTTGTATCATGTGTTGCCTTCATTATAACACGTATATAAGACTTTAAAAGTCATGTTAATAGTAGGCTAGTATAAATACTTGTATCATGTGTTGTCTTCATTATAAAGCTTGTATAAGACTTGTAAAGTCATTTTGATAGTAGTTTAATATGGCTAATATAGACACTTACATCATGTGTTGCCTTCATTATAACATATAAGACTTTTTAAAGTCATTTTGATAGTAGGCTAATATGGCCAATATAGACACTTGCATCTTTTTTTGCCTTCATTTTAACACTTAAATAAGACTTGTAAAGTCATTTTGATAGTAGGCTAATATAGACACTTGTATCATGTGTTGCCTTCATAATAACACATAATTAAGACTTGTAAAGTCATTTTGATAGTAGGTTAGTATAGACACTTGTATCATGTGTTGTCGTCATTATAAAGCTTATATAAGACTTGTAAAGTCATTTTGATAGTAGTTTAATATGGCTAATATAGACACCTACATCATGTGTTGCCTTCATAATAACACTTAAATAAGACTTTTAAAGTCATTTTGATAGTAGGCTAGTATAGACACTTGTATCAAGTGTTGTCTTCATTATAAAGCTTATATACGACTTGTAAAGTCATTTTGATAGTAGTTTAATATGGCTAATATAGACACTTACATCATGTGTTGCCTTCATTATAACACTTAAATAAAACTTTTAAAGTCATTTTGATAGTAGGCTAGTATAGACACTTGTATCAAGTGTTGTCTTCATTATAAAGCTTACTTGTAAAGTCATTTTGATAGTAGTCTAATATGGCTGATATAGACACGTCATGTGTTGCCTTCATTATAACACGTATATAAGACTTTTTAATGTCATTTTGATAGTAGGCTAGTATAGACACTTACATTATGTGTTGCCTTCATTATAACACTTATATAGGACTAAGTCATTTTGATGATAAGCTAATATAGATAATATAGACACTTGCATCATGTGTTGCCTTCATTATAACACTTATATAAGACTAAGTCATTTTGATAGTAGGCTAATATAACTAATATAGACACTTGCATCATGTGTTGCCTTCATTATAACACTTATATAAGACTAAGTCATTTTGATAGTAGGCTAATATAGCTAATATAGACACTTGCATCATGTGTTGCCTTCATTATAACACTGTATATAAGAACTGTAAAGTCATTTTGATAATAGGCTAATATAGACACTTGCATCATGTGTTGCCTTCATTATAACACTGTATATAAGAACTGTAAAGTCATTTTGATAATAGGCTAATATAGACACTTGTATCATGTGTTGCCTTCATTATAACACTTATATAAGACTTTAAAAGTCATGTTAATAGTAGGCTAGTATAAATACTTGTATCATGTGTTGTCTTCATTATAAAGCTTGTATAAGACTTGTAAAGTCATTTTGATAGTAGTTTAATATGGCTAATATAGACACTTACATCATGTGTTGCCTTCATTATAACATATAAGACTTTTTAAAGTCATTTTGATAGTAGGCTATAATGGCCAATATAGACACTTGCATCTTTTTTTGCCTTCATTTTAACACTTAAATAAGACTTGTAAAGTCATTTTGATAGTAGGCTAATATAGACACTTGTATCATGTGTTGCCTTCATAATAACACATAATTAAGACTTGTAAAGTCATTTTGATAGTAGGCTAGTATAGACACTTGTATCAAGTGTTGTCTTCATTATAAAGCTTATATAAGACTTGTAAAGTCATTTTGATAGTAGTTTAATATGGCTAATAGACACTTACATCATGTGTTACCTTTATTATAACACTTAAATAAGACTTTTAAAGTCATTTTGATAGTAGGCTAGTATAGACACTTGTATCAAGTGTTGTCTTCATTATAAAGCTTATATACGACTTGTAAAGTCATTTTGATAGTAGTTTAATATGACTAATACAAACACTTACATCATGTGTTGCCTTTATTATAACATATAAGACTTTTTAAAGTCATTTTGACAGTAGGCTAATATGGCCAATATAGACACTTGTATCATGTGTTGCCTTCATTATAACACTTAAATAAGACTTTTAAAGTCATTTTGATAGAAGGGTAGTATAGACACTTGTATCATGTGTTGTCCTCATTATAAAGCTTATATAAGACTTGTAAAGTCATTTTGATAGTAGTTTAATATGGCTAATGTAGACAATTACGTCATGTGTTGCCTTCATTATAACACTTAAATAAGACTTTTAAAGTCATTTTGATAGTAGACTAGTATAGACACTTGTATCATGTGTTGTCTTCATTATAAAGCTTATATACGACTTGTAAAGTCATTTTGATAGTAGTTTAATATGGCTAATAAAGACACTTACATCATGTGTTGCCTTCAGTATAACATAAGACGTTTTAAAGTCAATTTGATAGTAGGCTAATATGGCCAATATAGACACTTGCATTATTTGTTGCCTTCATTATAACACGTATATAAGACTTGTAAAGTCATTTTGATAGTAGGCTAATATAGCTAATATAGACACATGTGTTGCCTTCATTATAACACTTATATAAGACTAAGTCATTTTGATAGTAGGCTAATATAGCTAATATAGACACTTGCATCATGTGTTGCCTTCATTATAACACGTATATAAGACTTGTAAAGTCATTTTGATAGTAGGCTAATATAGCTAATATAGACACATCATGTGTTGCCTTCATTATAACACTGGGTATAAAGACTTTAAGGGCTAATATAGCTAATAGAAACTTGCATCATGTGTTGCCTTCATTATAACACTTACATAAGGCTTTTAATTTTTTGCCGCTCTATACATATTTTTGTTCCAATATTGCTCTTTTTTGGTTGCCGGCCCCTGGTCTAGCAACTGGATAGCTCTGCAGATAACACCGCTTGATGTTTTAGTATTTATACTCCATTTTCTTTTTTAACAAAATATCATGATGTTCAATGTAAAAAAAAAATAAAAAACCTTTCTTGAGATGTACTTCAAAAATATGCCCCCGTATCCTAATTTCCGCACTTATTGTGGAAACGTGTTAAGTATCACATTAATTCATCTAACGGCGTTCCACTTTAGCGGCGTCCCATAGGATCCGAAGGAGGAGCCCCATCATGTCATATTTATTATTCAAATAACTGATCTCGATTAATGAGCCAGTCATTATAACGAGCTATTACACCAGAACTTCCCATTGTGCGGGCGACACTGGAGAACGTTCAGCTCGGTGGGTAATTATAGCTCAATGAAACCGACATAAGTGAAATGATGCAGATGAAGAAAATGGTCGGGCTTTAATCCTCCGCAAGGCGCACATCTGGGAATCTGGTTATTGTTTTCCTCAATTAAAACCAAGTATGTTCTGGGGGGATTTTAGAAGCATCCAAAATACCGAAAAGAGAAAAAAAAGGGGGTCTCATTAGCAGAAGGCAACAGAGAAAATAATCATCAGAATCAGAAACAATTAATCCCTGCGGGGAAATTAAAATTTTCAGCACAATCCCATTTAAAATCAAACAGGGAGACAGAACGGGATCGCTGACGAGTCTGCCAATTTATGGCACCCCTTACACACAAGGTGAGAAACAGGTAATTGCTGTGGGGTGAGAAAAAAAAATCAATCTAAGCTTAGGACCCTGTAGAGGGGGTCCAGACTGAGGCCAAGGGGAACAATCTCATAGCCATAGCACACATAAGCATGTGCGTAAGAGGGAATCATCAAACAACACAAAGCTGATGCAACCAGCCACTTCTACATACAGCTACAAAAGTAAAAACAACAGAAAAAAAATATATGGTGGTCCACAACATTGTATACTGGGGTGGGGGCAGCATAGCCAGAGAAAGGAGCAGACCCAACAAAACAACCAAGAAAGCCGACTCTACCCACGGCCGCCCACTAACTCTCCAGTCCGCATAGATGAGGGAGGATGCGTCGAAGGAGGTTGAGTTGTCCGATACCTGCTCATTCAGCCAAGACGCTGTGAAGCTTGTCCGTTCCCGGCGCTCAGCGCCAGCTCCACAGCCCTGTCTCTTCATCCATATCTGCTCCAGTGTCTCCAAACGCACTCTGGTGTGGCAGAGACCCAGCGGTGTTCCAAGTCATTGTGTGCTGGGGTGGGGGCAGCATGGCCAGAGACAGGAGCAGACCCAACAAAGCAACCAAGAAAGCCGACTCCACCCTTGGCCGCCCACTAACTCCCCAGTCCACATGGATGAGCGAGGATCTGTCAAAGGAGACCGACTTGTCCGATTCCTGCTCATTCAGCTTAGACGCTGTGAAGCTTGTCCGTTCCCCGCGCTCAGCGCCAGCTCCACAGCCCTGTTTCTTCATCCACAACCTCTCCAGTGTCTCCAAACGCACTCTGGTGTGGCAGAGACCCAGCGGTGTTCCAAGTCATTGTCTGCTGGGGTGGGGGCAGCATGACCAGAGACAGGAGCAGACCCAAGAAAGCCGACTCCACCCTTGGCCGGCCACCAACTCTCCAGTCCCCATGGATGAGCGAGGATCCGTCAAAGGAGACAGAGTTGTCCGATACCTGCTCATTCAGCCAAGTCGCTGTGAAGCTTGTCCGTTCCCGGTGCTTAGCGCCGGCTCCGCATCTCCTCCAGTCTCTCTGAACGGACTCTGGTGTGGCAGAAACCCAGCAGTGTTCCAAGCCATCGTCTGCTGGGGTGGGGGCTGCATGGCCAGAGACAGGAGCTGACCCAACAAAGCAACCAAAAGAGCCGACTCCACCCTCGGCCGCCCACCAACTCTCCAGTCCTCATGGATAAGCGAAGCTGCGTCTAAGGAGGCCGTGGTGTCCGAAACCTGCTCATTCAGCCAAGTCGTTGTGAAGCTTGTCTGTTCCCGGCGCCGGCTCCGCATATCCTCCAGTCTCTCCATACAGACTCTGGTGTGGCAGAGACACAGCGGTGTTCCAAGTCATCGTCTGCTGGGGTGGGGGCAGCGTGGCCAGAGACAGGAGCGGACCCAACAAAGCAACCAATAGAGCAGACTCCACCCTCGGCCGCCCACTAACTCTCCAGTCCGCATTGATAAGCAAGGATCCGTCAAAGGAGACCAAGTTGTCTGATACCTGCTCATTCAGCCAAGACGCTGTGAAGTTTGTGGGTTCCCGGACAAACTTCTAGATCAGCTCTGCGCCCCTGTCTATTCATCCACATCTCCTTTAGTCTGTCCAAACGGATTCTGGTGTGGCAGAGACCCAGCAGTGTTCCAAGCCATCGTCTGCTGGGGCGGGGGCTGCATGGCCAGAGACAGGAGCTGACCCAACAAAGCAACCAAAGGAGCCGACTCCACCCTCGGCCGCCCACCAACTCTCCAGTCCTCATGGATAAGCGAAGCTGCGTCTAAAGAGGCCGTGGTGTCCGATACCTGCTCATTCAGCCAAGTCGCTGTGAAGCTTGTCCGTTCCCGGCGCCGGCTCCGCATATCCTCCAGTCTCTCCATACAGACTCCGGTGTGGCAGAGACCCAGCGATGTTCCAAGTCATCGTCTGCTGGGGTGGGGGCAGCATGGCCAGAGACAGGAGCGGACCCCACAAAGCAACCAATAGAGCAGACTCCACCCTCGGCCGCCCACTAACTCTCCAGTCCGCATTGATAAGCAAGGATCCGTCAAAGGAGACCAAGTTGTCTGATACCTGCTCATTCAGCCAAGACGCTGTGAAGTTTGTCGGTTCCCGGACAAACTTCTAGATCAGCTCTGCGGCCCTGTCTATTCATCCACATCTCCTTTAGTCTGTCCAAACGGACTCTGGTGTGGCAGAGACCCAGCAGCTGCTCTCCATGGCATACTTGCCAACCTTGAGACCTCCGAATTCGGCAGGTGGGGGAGCGGGATTGGCGTGGCGGGGTTTGGTGGTAGCGGGTGGTGTATATTGTAGCGTCCCGGAAGGGTTAGTGCTGCAAGGGGTTGTGAGTATTTGTTCTGTTGTGTTTATGTTGTGTTACGGTGCGGATGTTCTCCCAACATTTTTGTCATTCTTGGTTGGTGTGGGTTCACAGTGTGGCACATATTTGTAACCGTATTAAAGTTGTTTATACAGTGTGACCTGTATAGGCTGTTGACCAAGTATGAATTGCATTCACTTGTGTGTTTGTTACAGCTGCATATAATGTGTGACTGGGCAGGCACGTTGTTTGAACGGAGGAAAAGCGGACGTGACGACAGGTTGTAGAGGACACTAAAGTGCCTTTTAGGGACATCCCCAATATTGTTGTCCTGGTGGGAATGGGGAGAAATTCGAGAGATTGTTTACCCGGGGAGATTTTCGGGAGGGGCACTGAAATTTGGGAGTTTCCCGGGAAAATCGGGAGGGTTGGCAAGTATGCTCCATGGCCAAAAGGCTACCGGGAGGAAGATCCAGAAGTTCTCCAAAAAACACATCAGAATTCACAAAAGTGCCAGCCCTTGTCGCATAGTCCCAGTTTGCAGTTTGTCGGAACCCTTTGGGACTGTGCGACAAGGGGGGCCACTTACGTGACTTCTGCGGTGCTTCTTCGTGGACTTCTAGATCTGCTTCCCGGGAGCCTTTTGGCCATGGAGACCAGGTGCTGGGTCTCTGCCACACCAGAGTCCGTTTGGAGGGACTGGAGGATAGGTGGATGAAGAGACAGGGCTGCGGAACAGGCGCTGAGTGCCGGGAACCGACAAGCTTCACAGCGTCTTGGCTGAATGAGCAGGTATCGGACAATTCGGTTTCCTTTGACGGAAACCTTGCTCTTCCATGCGGACTGTACGTACACTGACTGATAGTTAGTGGGCGGCCGAGGTTGGAGTTGGCTCTCTTGGTTGCTTTGTTGGGTCTGCTTCTTTTTCTGGACAGGCTGCCCCCACCCCAGAAGACGGTGGCTTGGAACACCGCTGTGTCTCTGCCACACCAGAGTCAGTTTAGAGACATTGGAGGAAATGTGGATGAAGAGACAGGGCTGCGGAGCTGGCGTTGAGCACCGGAAACGGACAAGCTTCACAGCGTCTTGGCTGAATGAGCAGGTATCAGGCACCTCGGTCTCCTTCGACGGATTCTCGCTCATCCATGCGGACTGGACACTGACTGAGAGTTAGTGGGCGGCCAAGGGTGAGGTCGGCTCTCTTGGTTGCTTTGATGGGTCTGCTCTTGTCTTTGGCCGGGCTGCCTCCACCCCTGAAGACCGCAGAGGCCACCAGAGTGTATAAGTTTGTTTCGTTTTTTTGTTGTAGCTGTATGTAGAAATGGCCTGTTGCATCAGCTCTGCTCGATTAATGTCTTCAATGTGTCCCTCCGACACACATGCTTATGTGTGCTATGGCTAAGAGGTTTTTTTTTATTCATTGGCCTCAGTCTGGGCTTGGACTGGATTTTTTTTTCTCACTGTATAACTACATAACTGTATGTAGAAGTGGCTGGTTCCATCAGCTTTGTGTTATTTGATATTTCCCTATTACACAGATGTTTATGTGTGCTATGGCTATGAGGGTTTTTTTTATTCATTGACCTCCGTCTGGAGCCCCTCTCCAGGGGCCCGGGCTTAGACTTTTTATTTTCTTACTGTATAGCTACATAGCTGTATGTAGAAGTGACTCTTTGCATCAGCTTTGTGTTCTTTGATGTTTCCCTCTTACACACATGCTTATGTGTGCTATGGCTAAGAGTTTTTTTATTCATTGACCTCAGTCTGGAGCCCCTCTCCAGGGGCCCAGAATTAGACTTTTTTTTTCTCACTGTATAGCTACATAGCTGTATGTAGAAATGGCTGGTTGCATCAGCTTTGTGTTCTTCGATGTTTCCCTCTTACACACATGCTTATGTGGCTATAATATTTTTTATTCATTTGCCTCATTCTACACCTCTTTTCCAGGGGCCCGGGCTCGGACTGGATTTGTTATTTTTTTCACTGTAAAGCTACATAGCTGTATGTAGAAGTTGCTAGTTGCATCAGCTTTGTGTTCTTAGATGTTTCCCTCTTACACACATGCTTATGTGTGCTATGGCTATAATATTTTTTATTCATTTGCCTCATTCTACACCTCTTTTCCAGGGGCCTGGGCTCGGACTGGATTTGTTGTTTTTTTCACTGTAAAGCTACATAGCTGTATGTAGAAGTTGCTGGTTGCATCAGCTTTGTGTTCTTTGAGGTTTCCCTCTTACACACATGCTTATGTGTGCTATGGTTATAATATTTGTTATTCATTGGCCTCAGTCCGGACCTCTTTTCCAGGGGCCCGGGCTTAGACTGGATTTGTTATTTTTCTCACTGTAAAGCTATATAGCTGTATGTAGCAGTTGCTAGGTGCATCAGGTTTGTGTTCTTTGATGTTTCATCCTTACACACATGTTTATGTGTGCTATGGTTATGAGCGTTTTTTTCCCCCTTGTCCTCAGTCTGGACGCCCTGTCCAGGGGCCCAGACTTAGACTTTTTTTTTTCACTGTATAGCTACATAGCTGTATGTAGAAGTGGCTGGTTGCATCAGCTTTGTGTTATTTGATGTTTCCCTCTTACACACATGCTTATGTGTGCTATGGCTATAATATTTTTTATTCATTGGCCTCAGTCCGGACCTCTTTTCCAGGGGCCCAGGCTTAGACTGGATTTGTTATTTTTCTCACTGTAAAGCTATATAGCTGTATGTAGCAGTTGCTAGGTGCATCAGGTTTGTGTTCTTTGATGTTTCATCCTTACACACATTTTTATGTGTGCTATGGTTATGAGCGTTTTTTTCCCCCTTGTCCTCAGTCTGGACGCCCTGTCCAGGGGCCCAGACTTAGACTTTTTGTTTCACTGTATAGCTACATAGCTGTATGTAGAAGTGGCTGGTTGCATCAGCTTTGTGTTATTTGATGTTTCCCTCTTACACACATGCTTATGTGTGCTATGGCTATAATATTTTTTATTCATTGGCCTCAGTCCGGACCTCTTTTCCAGGGGCTCAGGCTTAGACTGGATTTGTTATTTTTCTCACTGTATAGCTACATAGCTGTAGGTAGAAGTGACTGGTTGCATCAGCTTTGTGTTCTTAGATATTTCCCTCTTACACACAGGCCTATGTGTGCTAAGGCTATGAGTTTTTTTTTTATTCCTTGGCCTCAGTCTGGACCCCCTCTCCAGGAACCCAGGCTTGGACTGGATTTGTTTATTCTCTCATCCCCACAGTGTTTACCTGTTTCTTACCTTTTTTTTGTAAGGGGTGCCAGAAATTGGCAGACCCGTCAGCGATCCCGCTCCGTCTCCCTATAATTTTTGTCTGATCTTGAATGGGATTGTGCTGAAAATGTTAATTTCTTCTCTGGGATTAATAAAGTATTTATGATTCTGATTATGATTCTGGACCAAAAGGAAAAAAAAAACATTAAAAAAATACATGACATCAACAGGGAAACACAAACTATCAGACAGAATCCAGGCATACATAGGTTGTGGGTCTTCAATGGTGTTTAATTCACTTTTTATTGGATTATCTCTTGGGGTACTCTTTAGAAAAAAAAAATGCAGAATTGAAGCAGACTAATCAGCTTCGTCCTTGGTCAAACAGAGTTAAGAGGCAGCAGCAGAGCTTGTTTATGGCTGCAGGGTTGAAGAAGGGCTTCTCATTATGCACCCTTCACGGAGACAACACTCGGCCTCACCCAAGGCTTAGAGTGTCACTGAGATTATACACCTCTCTGTATAATTTCAGCCAAGTATTGGACAAAAAAAAACCCAAAATAAAACACAGCATGAAGTCTTTTGATGCTTGCAGCGCCCCGGCCCCCGTAAACGACTAACCCTCATCTCAGTCAATCAATCCTCGCCGAATCACTAAGGTGATATGGATGCTGGTTGCCCTGGCAACCTTCGCTATACAACTGTTGCCTGCACTCCAAGAGCCCGGAGAGGCTTTTAGCATGGCGGCAGAAAAAAAATATATATATATATATCACAATAAAAAGGCTGGGAGGGTGAAAGGTCCTGTTGCAGCTTCCACTCCAAGGTGGCTTCTTGTAGCTTTCTATGAGCTCTGCAGTATAGATGGAAAAAAAAGGAAACTACCTTTTTTTTTTCTTTTTTGACAATCTGGTGGAAAAACATTCCTTTTTCTAAATGCACATTTCTAATCATCTCCTCGGCAGCTGCTCCCCTATATATATTTAATATATCATTAAAAGTCCGGTTTTATAGTCACGCTCTTATCTCTTCATTATGAAGGGTGAAAAAAAAAAAAGAATAAAATACATGAGAGCCAGGATTTATAAATAGTCCGCACTAATGAACTACTCTATCAAACCCATAGAGCCCCCCGGACTTATGATTATTTAAAATCGGCCCGCAGAGTCTATAGTCCTCTGAGATGTGTCAATATGTGCCACAGAAGCATGACGAATGATTCAGGCTATGTTAATTCCTCAATTCGACACTATACTTATTTCGAGAGGAGGGGGAATTTTGAGCGGTTGGTACCTAGTAGACCCCTCAAATTAACACCAAGTGTGAATGACTTGTTTTAAAAAAAAAAAAAAAGCCACAATGCTATCCATCCATCTTCTTCCGCTTATCCGAGGTCGGGTCGCGGGGTCAGCAGCCTAAGCAGGGAAGCCGAGACTTTCCTCTCCCCAGCGACTTTGTCCAGCTCTTCCCGGGGAATCCCGAGGCGTTCCCAGGCCAGCCGGGAGACAAAGTCTTACCAAAGTGACAAAAAGACACAATGGGATCTCTTAATTCAAACACTGAAGTTTGCGGAATTATAAAGCTGACGTTTAAACTAGAGATGTCCGATAATATCGGCCATTATATGCTTTAAAATGTACAAACCCTGTTTGCATATGAGTTGGGAAATTGTGTTAGATGTAAATATAAACAGAATACAATAATTTGCAAATCATTTTCAACCCATATTCAGTTGAATGCACTACAAAGACAAGATATTTGATGTTCAAACTCATAAACTTAATTTTTTTTTGCAAATAATAATTAACTTAGAATTTCATGGCTGCAACACATGCCAAAGTAGTTGGGAAAGGGCATGTTCACCACTGTGTTACATCACCTTTTGTTTTAACAACACTCGATAAACGTTTGGGAACTGAGGAAACTAATTGTTGAAGCTTTGAAAGTGGAATTATTTCCCGTTCTTGTTTTACGTAGAGCTTCAGTCGTTCAACAGTCCGGGGTCTCCGCTGTTGTATTTTACGCTTCATAATGCGCCACACATTTTCGAAGGGAGACAGAGCTGGACTGCAGGCGGGCCAGGAAAGTACCTGCACTCTTTTTTTATGAAGCCACGCTGTAGTAACACCTGTCTTGCTGAAATAAGCAGGGGCGTCCATGATAACGTTGCTTGAATGACAAAATATGTTGCTCCAAAACCTGTATGGACCATTCAGCATTAATGGTGCCTTCACAGATGTGTAAGTTACCCATGCCTTGGGCACAAATGCACCCCCATACCATCACAGATGCTGGCTTTTCAACTTTGCGCCTACGACAATCCAAATGGTTATTTTTCTCTTTGTTCTGGAGGAAACCACATCATCGGTTTCCGAATATAATTTGAAATGTGGACTCGTCAGACCACAGAACACCTTTCCACTTTGCATCAGTCCATCTTAGGTGAGCTCGGGCCCAGCTAAGCCGGCGGCGTTCCAGGATATTGTTGATAAATGGGTTTGGCTTTGCATAGTCGAGTTTTAACTTGCACTTACAGATGTAGCGACCAACTGTACTTACTGACAGTGGTTTTATGAAGTGTTTCTGAGCCAATGTGGTGATATCCTTTACACACCGATGTCGGTTTTTGGTGCAGTACCGCCTGAGGGATCAAAAGTCTGTCATATCATTGCTTACTTGCAATGATTTCCCCAGATTCTATGAACTTTTTGATGATTTTACAGACCGTAGATGGTAAAATCCCTAAATTCCTTGCAATAGCTCGTTGAGAAATGTTGTTCTAAAACTGTTGGACAATTTGCTTACAAAGGGGTGTATCTCGCCCCATCCTTGTTTGTGAATTACTTAGCATTTCATGGTAGCTGCTTTTATACCCAATCATGGCACCCACCTGTTCCCAATTAGCCTGCACACCTGTGGGATGTTCCAAATAAGTGTTTAATGAGCATTCCTCAACTTTATCAGTATTTATCGCCACCTTTCCCAACTTCTTTGTCACGTGTTGCTGGCATCAAATTCTAAAGTTAATGATTATTTGCAAAAAAAAACAAAAAAAAACGTTTATAGGTTTGAACATCAAATATGTTGTCTTTGTAGCATATTCAACTGAATATGGGTTGAAAATGATTCGCAAATCATTGTATTCTGTTTATATTTACATCTAACACAATTTCCCAACTCATATGGAAACGGGGTTTGTAATATCGGAAATTATCGGTTTTCAAAAACTAAAATTATTGACTTTTTTTAAACACCGCCGTTGTACATTTTCGGTAAAACACTGATATAAACTCCGTCAACAGCCCCTGCCCTCACCCCTTCTCCCACACACAACACAGGAGTTGACGACCGCAGCATGAAAGGTTTACTGGCGACGTTTGATGACGTCATCAAACTGCTGTGAGCGCAGCATAACAACAACAAGAGTGTGTTGTTGCCGGTGCTGTAGCCGTGGCTAACAAGCCAGCTCGCCCGGTGACTGACTAACGACACCATGTCTAGATAGATAGATAGATAGATAGATAGATAGATAGATAGATAGATAGTACTTTATTGATTCCTTCAGGAGAGTTCCTTTAGGAAAATTAAAATTCCAGCAGCAGTGTACAGAGTTGAGATCAATTTAAATAAAAGTAAAAAGTAAATAATGGGGGTTTAAATGGAAACAAAATAGAGAAATATTACAATAAGAATAAAAACTAAAAAGCAACAATGGGAATAAAAATATAACAGTAAAATAAGAATATAACAAGACAAAGTAGGCAGTAGTGACCATGTTATGAAAACGTATTGCACTGTTATTGTTTTGCATCCCCTGTCATCCTAGTACCCCCTGCCCCCCGCCCCAGAGAGGAGTTGTACAGTCTAATGGCGTGTGGGACAAAGGAGTTTTTGAGTCTATTAGTCCTGCACTTGGGATGAAGCAGTCTAGAACTGAACAGGCTCCTCTGGCTGCTGATAACGCTATGCAGAGGGTGACTGGCATCATCCAGGATGCTCACTAGTTTGTCAACAGTCCTCTTCTCTGCCACCGTCACCAATGTGTCCAGTTTCATTCCCATTGTAGAACCGGCCCGCCTGATCAGTTTCTCAAGTCTGGAGCTGTCCTTCTTAGATGTACTGCCCCCCCCAGCACACTACCATGTAGAACAGAACACTGGCAACCACAGACTGGTAGTACATCCACAAGAGTTTTTTGCAGATGTTGAAGGAGTGCAGTCTCCTGAGGAATGGTTTGGGATTATTTTAAAGTGTGTCCGACCGATAAAAAAAACTGGCAATTTGCAATGACTGCAAAAAAGTCCGTTATGCGAGGAGGAACCAAGACGTCTTCCTTTAATACGAGCAATTTGATCTCCCGCCTCTTCAAGAATCATAAGGAGATACACGATGAATACAAGCGGAAGATGGATGATAAGCAAACATTGAAAATAAGCAACACCACACAGTTGTCGCTTAAAGAGTCCGCTGAAAGAAAACAAAAATACAACAAAAAAACACTGGTTGTGGTCAGGGACAACACAAGCAGTATGGCAAAAGCTACGTTGGAGTTTGGTGTGGCTAGTCTGCCTTGCATGGCGCACACTTTGCAGCTTGCAGTGAACGAAGCTGGCCTGTCTCAACGCAGCCTTTCAGAAGCTCTGACTGACTGCTAGGCCACTTCAAGCACTCACCACCAGCTTGCAGCACATTTGTGTTACTCATATAAATACGTTAGAGCAGGGCAGATTGAGCCCAGTTTATAATTCCCTGTTATACAGTACACCAGGCAGTCTTGCACTAAAGGAAGACTATGTTGTTGTTTACTTTATGACTCGAGTATACTCTGGACTGAAGCTGTGTGCCTTCATTGTTTTTTGTAGCTGTTGTTTTGAGGCATGTTTAAAAAAACATATAAAGAATTAGACTTGGTAAAAGTCAAAGTATAGTATTTCCCATAGTTGTAGTGGGTATCAGGATTATCTCAGGGATAGCATGTCGCAAAATCCAAGCTGCTGTTTTGAGGCATGTTACAAAAAAAAAAATAATGCACTTTGTGACTTCAATAAGAAATATGGCAGTGCCATGTTGGCAAATTTTTTTCCATAATTAGAGTTGTTCTATTTTGGAAAACCTTGTTACATTGTTTTAATGCATCCAGCAGGGCATCACAACAAAATAAGGCATAATAATGTATTAATTCCACTACTGTATATATTGATATCGGTTGATATCGGAATCAGTAATTAAGAGTTGGGCAATATCGGAATATTGGATATTCGCAAAAATCAAACCTTTATTCTATGTGTTGTCCTGATACCAATAATTTGGTGCAGGTACCAGTATCAAAATTTATTTTGATACTTTTCGAAAGGTTTCTAAAAAAGGGAGACCACATAAATGCCTTTATTGGCTTTATTTTAACACAAAATATTAAGGTACATGAAACATTTGTTCCTTATTGCAATTGGGTCCTTAAATAAAATAGTGGACATACTAGACAGCTTGTCTTTTAGTAGTAAATAAACAAACAAAG
>NC_084634.1:34658607-34683607 GCF_033978795.1 Nerophis ophidion
AGTCCATGCTGTCGCTCTCAAAATCAATTCAATCTTCCTTTGCAGCAATCTTCTCCATGATGTGATCCATCCTGCGATTTAGTTCAGAAATCGCCGCAGTCTGTGTTCCCACAGCCCTGCCCGAACCATACATTGCAACGAACAGCCTTTGGACTCCTTGAGTGGCTGTCATTGTCTTACGAATTTTACGGAACACCAGAGCAATGCCCAGCCTAATCAGCAGGTGCCCGCGATCCCGGTTCCAAATAGGTAGATGTCTTCCACGTCCTTGATGGAAAGGACTGAGAGACACATGATTCTCCATTTATCCCAGGAGTCTCTCACGTACCCCGCAGCAATGGTTCCTTCAGGACAGCCAGGCTTCCCCCCAACCTCTTTTCCTCGTCGAAAAGACTTTGTCAATTGCATCGAGAGTCCAGCTGATTATATCCATGTCTGATGTTTTAGATTTGAGAACAGTGCAAAGAAAGAGGCTTGAAAAAAGTTCAGACAAGACAAAAACGAAGAGAGCAAGCTGGGAAAGGAGGGAGCGTAGAAAAAATGCGACCACCCTCACCAGAGGCAAGAAAGAAATCTATACAAATATACAAGAAATACTTGAATTTCAGTGTTCATTTATTTACACATATACACAAACATAACACTCCTCTCTACTCATTGTTGTATTTGTGCAATGCTTTGAAGAAACATAGGTATGGGCAGCAGACGTCAACTTTAATTGGCAGGAAAGGAGTGAGTTTAGGGTTGAATTGTCCATCCTTACCCTGAGTTGTTTTAAGTGAACCCCGACTTAAAACAAGTTGAAAAACTTGTTCGGGTGTTACCATTTAGTGGTCAATTGTACGGAACATCAATCAATCAATCAATCAATGTTTAGTTATATAGCCCTAAATCACAAATGTCTCAAAGGACTGTACAAACCACTACGACTACTGTACGACATCCTCGGAAGAACCCACATAAGAGTAAGGAAAACTCACACCCTGTGGGCAAGGAGAATTCACAACCCAGTGGGATGCCAATGACAATGATGACTATGAGAAACCTTGGAGAGGACCTCAAATGTGGGCAACCCCACCCCCCCTCTAGGGGACCGAAAGCAATGGATGTCGAGCGGGTCTAACATGATACTGTGAAAGTTCAATCCATAGTGGCGACAACACAGCCGTGAGAGTTCAGTTCGAAGCGGATCCAAGACAGCAGCGAGAGTCCCGTCCACAGGAAACCATCCCAAGCGGAGTGGGATCAGCATCGTAGATATGTCCCCAACCAATACAATATGTACTGTACTGTGCAATCTACTAAGAACGGTTTGAATCAATCAATCAATCAATCCTCGTTCTATTCTCTGTCACTATCTTTTTTTGGACATTACTACTTGCCGTAGTTTTGAAGCAATGCATGATGGGATTCCGTATGTTGTGTGTCAGTGTATTGACGTGCCGACTGGAATAAACACACACTGTGCCTGCCTAATTTATGGGTTATAGATAAACCTATGGATAACGGAGACATATATAATAGTCTCCTTCTTGTTGGGTGTGCAGTTGTGCACTCTCCAAAAGCCGTAGATCAGGGGTGCCCACACTTTTTCTGCAGGCGAGCTACTTTTCAATTGACCAACTCGAGGGGATCTACCTCATTTATATATATCATTTATTTTTATTTATTTATGAAAGAGACATTTTTGTAAACAAGTTAGATGTGTTTAATGATAATACAAGCATGTGTAACACATATAGATGTCTTTCTTTCGCAAAGACAAGAATATAAGTTGGTGTATTACCTGATTCTGATGACTTGCATTGATTGGAATCAGACAGTAATGATGATAACGCCCACATTTTCAAATGGAGGAGAAAAAAAGTTGTCCTTTCTGTACAATACCACATGAAAGTGGTTGGTTTTTGGCATCTAATTCATCCAGCTTCCATACACTTTACAAGAAAAACATTGGCGGCAAATTCCGTAGCTTGCTTGATTGACATTCACGGCACCCGAGGGTCTTGTGAGATGACGCTGGCTGCTGCCAGTTCATTATTATGAAAAAATGACAGAGAGGAAGGCGAGAAACACTTTATTTCAACAGACTCTCGCGCCGTACCTTCCGTCAAAACTCTAAAGGCCGACTGCAGATTTCCTATCTTCACAATAAAAGCCCTGCTTCATGCTGCCTGCGCTAACTAAATACAGAGTCTCGGAAAGCTGGCGTGCACAAGTGATGTGCACGCCAGCTTTCCGAGACTCTTATTTTGTGTTTCTCGCCTTCCTCTCGGTCATATTTTCATAATAATGATCTTGCAACAGCCAGCGTCATCTCACAAGACCCTCCGGTACCGTGAATGTCATTTAAGTGACGTCTTGGTGAAGATTGATGATCACTAATTTTTAGGTCTTTTTTTTTTAAAAGCCTGGCTGGAGATCGACTGACACACCCCCTGCGGTCGACTGGTAGCTCGCGATCGACGTAATGGGCACCCCTGCCGTAGATATTATCATGTGCCTGGGCGGGACAATGGTTGTCCCGGGAGAGTTACCGAAATTCGGGAGTCACCCGGAAAATTCGGGAGGGTTGGCAAGTATCCCTGTTCCCCGAGCCCTAATCAGTAGCACTATTTAATACTTCCTTTTCCGGTCAGTCAGTCGGGCTTCCTAATTTGTATACTAGCTTCCACGCTAGTCTCCATTTGTTGCTAGCTTCCACGCTAGCCCCTTTGGTTTTCGCTTCCCAAGCTTTGAGCACGTTTTTGTTTGTTCCCGTCCGATTTAGTTCTTAAATAAATCATTTCCTACCTACACGCTATGTCTGAAATCTGTTTGCATCCTGGGAGAACAAACCCCGCATGGTTTACCTTATCCCAATAAACATCCGTTCAGTATTTTGACATAAAAGTGTTTAATTGTGAGGCATTACAAGCCACAAAATGCAACGGGTCCATCCGACCCATAAACGCTGGCTGAGTAACAACGATATGAACATCACACAAGGGTTAATATGCATTGGATATGGTGTAGTCTACATTTTGTGTTCATTTTGCTCCAGAGACATTTATAACCTACTTTCTGCATGCCTGCAAATGGTTCACTGTATGCAAAAACCCACCTTGCACCACCCTCTGAAAAATTATCAGAATGTATCTTTTAAAAATGCCCACTAATACATTTGAAGAACCAAACCACTGTTTTTTGTTTTTTTTTCCCCCCAGACATGGTCAAAAATAAACTTCTTGGATTCACCGGTCACAAAATGAGGTAGATAGTGTTACTATGCGCATGCCAAGATTGGATGGAAATAATACTTTATCCGACCTTCCGTTGTGTTTTCTCAAACCAAGTTGTAACTTCGCCGTCTTTTTCCGTCAGATTTTGAAGGCTAATCCAATTTAGTAGAGGCTCATTTGGACAAAAAAAGTCCCATATAAAAAAAGTGTCAAGGCATTTGAATACAGAAGTATTCTTTTTTTTCCAACTTTCGAGCAGGCGGGACGGCATGAGACGGGAAGGAATGACACGGGAGCAGCAGTTTCAGCTGTGATAGCTTGGCAGAGAGGGTGGAGCATGTCCAAGGATGGCCACACATGTCAATCAATCACCTCACAAAATGCCCACATTTAAAACAAGACTTCAAAACAGTGGTTAAATGAATCCAAACTAATAGTAAAACACAAATATCCAACATTGCTAAGCCAGGAAAGAGGAAAATTGCCAACTTAACCTTGTTCACACACATCAACGTGTACACTATGTATGGTAAGTTTGAAAATACCAATGAATATTCTGCTTCTTATCGAATAAGTGTACCGAAAAGCCGAAGAAAAAGCACAGGGTTAATTATTGAATGCTCGTGACATCATGCATAATGGCGGTTCAGAATGAGGTTTTGTGTGACTTGGTGTGTTTTTTTTTTTAAAGAAAATTGTACCACCGTACGTTTTTTTTCGGTACAATTTTCTTCCAGGTATGGAAGGCCAAATGGGCAAAAATTAAATAAATAGACAAACATTAAATTAATTAAAATTGTTATTCATTGATTATAATTGCAATTAAATACACAGGTGTTAAATGTATCAATAGTTTTAATTAGATTTAATCATTTGATAATTTCAACGTTTGATTAATTATTCAAAACTTTTTTTAAATTTAACTTTTTTATTTTTTAATGAATTTTTTCACAACTGAATTTGTGATTTGTGATTGCTGATTCAATCAAATATGTCATGATTTAATGATTTTTTAAATTAATCATGAAATAAAATATAAAATGGTTTAATAAATAAATCACAACACAAGGAATAATTACATTGCGAAATAATTGATAAATTCATGAAAAAAATAAAACCATTTTATTTTAATTTAAAAACAATTATTAAAAAAAACATTTTAATGATACAATAATTAATACATTATTTGATTCCAATACATGTATTGGAATTAAATACATACATATATTATTAAATGTGTAAATTGCATTTAATTATTATTTTAATAATTTATTCATTATTGTATCATTAAAATGTTTTTTTATTTATTTTAAACTTAAAAGAAAATGGTTTTATTTTTTAATTAATTCA
Organism: Nerophis ophidion; assembly: GCF_033978795.1. Taxonomy (NCBI): domain Eukaryota; kingdom Metazoa; phylum Chordata; class Actinopteri; order Syngnathiformes; family Syngnathidae; genus Nerophis; species Nerophis ophidion. The sequence continues at coordinate 34,663,179 of NC_084634.1, forward strand.
TCAATTAAATTAGGATTTAATTATAATTTGTTTAAATATTTTTAAAATATTTTTAAAATAAATCGTAAAATAATTGATGAATTCATGAAAAAATTCAAACCATTTGATTTTAATTTAAAAAAAATAAAATAAAAAAACATTTTAATGATACAATAATTAATAAATTATTTAATAAATCGTAAAATAATTGATAAATCCATGAAAAATTAAAACCATTTTATTTTAATAAAAAATAAAAACATTTTAATGATACAATAAATGATTTAATTCCAATACATATATTGGAATTAGATACATACATATATTGTTAAATGTGTAAATTGCATTTAATTAATATTTTAATAATTTATTCATTATTGTATCATTAAAATCTTTTTTTATTTATTTTAAAATTAAAATGGTTTTATTTTTTTTAATGAATTTATCATTTATTTTAGGATTTAATTAACATTAGTTTGAAATATTTTTAAAATATTTTTAAAATAATTGATGAATTCACGAAAAAATTAAAACCCTTTTATTTTAATTTAAAAAAAAACAAAAAAAACCCATTTAATGATACAATAATTAATACATTATTTAATAAATGGTAAAATAATTGATACATTCAAGAACAAATTAAAACCATTTTATTTTAATTAAAAAAAAAACATTTTAATGATACAATAATTAATAAATTATTTTATTCTAATACATATATTGGAATTAAATACATACATATATTATTAAATGTGTAAATTGCATTTAATTATTATTTTAATAATTTATTCATTATTGTATCATTAAAATCTTTTTTTATTTATTTTAAAATAAAATGGTTTTATTTTTTTAATGAATTTATCAATTATTTTAGGATTTAATTAACATTAGTTTTAAATATTGTTTCATATTTCATTTAAAATAAAGTACAAGTACATTTTTGAAGATGTATTTATTTAATATATCTTGTGGTATTTGGCTAGTCGTACTATTTTGGACTTGAAAGTATGGCAGAATCAAGCAAAAGTTTTAGTCCTACCGTCATGAATCCATCCAGCAGGCCCGAGTCCGGTTTGGGCGGGGCCTGTAGCCGCTCCATGGACCACTTCTCGATGATAGACGACACCTGAGAGTTTTCCGTGTTGAGGATTCGGAAGCCGGTCATGTTGACGCCACTGTAACGATACGGCTCCATGTCCAAGGCGAACAGGTCCTGGAAGCACAAAACGGCAGTCAACAAACCTGTGCATGTACGTCTCAGCTGCACTCATGAAACAAAAGCAAAAGTAAAGAACTTGAGAGTACAGTTGAAGGTTTTTCCGGTGATTACGTTGCCTCTCGCTGAGGCGCTGGCTATTTTGTTGTTGTTGTGTTTTCAAGGTCACAGGCAGACGTTTGGTCCTTTGCCATTTATCAAACACGAGTGGAAGGACGACCCGATTGTCCTGCTTTCTGGCATCCGAGTCGACAACAGAGTTGACGGCGCGGCGGAGAACGGAGCGCCACGGTCAATGTTTGCTGCCGGAACCTGAAAGCAGCGTGGTGCGTTGGCTGCCGACCAGCAGTACAGCAGTTGGCCTTCAAACCTGCCACACAGCCAGCCCACTGATGATAAAGACGACATGCAGTCCTATTCTGCCATCCAAGACAATGAGGGTGTCCAAAGTGTGGCCCCCGGGGGCCATTTGTGGACCGCAGCTCGTTTAAATTGACACCGACGAACACACAATTTGTGCTTTGGAAAAATTGGACCATTTTCAATTGATGAAGACTAATTATAAGATAAATAATTGAGTGAACCACATTAAATTACTTTTTGTTACGTTTCGTTTTATGTAAGCACTCCGGGACGCAGAGACAGCAGGCAAGTGCAGAAAATAATGAAATTGGTAAGATTTTGAGTGTGCTAAGCCTTTTAATGTAAAAATCATACTAATATTGATAAAGAATAGTAATAAGAATAAATAATTCAACTAAATTGTATTAGTTTGTGTTAAGTTATGCACTCCGGGATGCAGAGACGGCAGGGAAGTGCAGAAAAGAATAATAATAGTAAGATTTTGAGTGTGCTATGGCCTATAATGTAATAATCATACCAATATTGATAAAGAATAGTAATAAGAATAATTAATTAAACTACATTGTATTAGTTTTTGTTATGTTACGCACTCCGGGATGCAGAGACGGCAGGCAAATGCAGAAAAGAAAGACAATGGTTAAATTTTGAATGTGCTAAGCCTTATAATGTAATAATTATATCAATATTGATAGAGAATAGTAATAAGAATAATTCATTCAACCAAATTGTATTAGTTTTTGTTACGTTTGGCACTCCGGGATGCAGAGATGGCAGGCAAGTGCAGAAAAGAAAGAGAATGGTAAGATTTTTAATGTGCTAAGCCTTATAATGTAAAAATCATACTAATATCGATGAAGAATAGTAATAAGAATAATTGATTCAACTACATTGTATTAGTTTTTGTTACGTTACACATTCCGGGATGCAGAGATGGCAGGTAAGTCCAGAAAAGAATAATAATAGTAAGATTATGAGTGTGCTATGTCCTATAATGTAATAATCATACCAATATTGATAAAGAATAGTAATAAAAATAATTAATTACACTACATTGTATTAGTTTTTGTTATGTTACGCACTGCGGGATGCAGAGACGGCAGGCAAGGGCAGAAAATAATGATAAATGGTAAGATTTTGAGTGTGTTAAGCCTTATAATGTAATAATTATACCAATATTGATAAAGAATAGTAATAAGATTAATTGATTCACCTACATTGTATTAGCTTTTGTTGCGTTACGCACTCCGGGATGCAGAGACGGCAGGGAAGTGCAGAAAAGAATGATATTGGTAAGATTTTGAGTGTGCTATGTCCTATAATGTAATAATCATACCAATATTAATAAAGAATAGTAATAAGAATAATTAAACTACATTATATTAGTTTTTGTTATGTTACACACTCCGGGATGCAGAGACGGCAGGCAAATGCAGAAAAGAAAGACAATGGTTAAATTTTGAATGTGCTAAGCCTTATAATGTAATAATTATACCAATATTGATAGAGAATAGTAATAAGAATAATTCATTCAACCAAATTGTATTAGTTTTTGTTACGTTTGGCACTCCGGGATGCAGAGATGGCAGGCAAGTGCAGAAAAGAAAGAGAATGGTAAGATTTTTAATGTGCTAAGCCTTATAATGTAAAAATCATACTAATATTGATGAAGAATAGTAATAAGAATAATTGATTCAACTACATTGTATTAGTTTTTGTTACGTTACACATTCCGGGATGCAGAGATGGCAGGTAAGTCCAGAAAAGAATAATAATAGTAAGATTTTGAGTGTGCTATGTCCTATAATGTAATAATCATACAAATATTGATAAAGAATAGTAATAAAAATAATTAATTAAACTACACTGTATTAGTTTTTGTTATGTTACGCACTCCAGGATGCAGAGACGGCAGGCAAGGGCAGAAAATAATGATAAATAGTAAGATTTTGAGTGTGCTAAGCCTTATAATGTAATAATCAAACCAATATTGATAAGGAATAGTAATAAGAATAATTGATTCAACTACATTGTACTAGTTTTTGTTACGTTACGCACTCCAGGATGCAGAGACGGCAGGCAAGTCCAGAAAAGAATGACAATGGTAAGATTTTGAGCATGCTAAGCCTTATAATGTAATAATCATACTAATATTGATAAAGAATAGTAATCGGAATAAATGATTCAACTATATTGTATTATTTTTTGGTACGTTACGCACTCCAGGATGCAGAGACGGCAGGCAAGTGCAAAAAATAATGATAATGACTACTGCAACGCACTTCTTGTCGGAATTCCCAGCAAGAACATCCAGAAGCTGCAGTACATAACAAAATAGTGCTGCGGGGATCCTGATGAGAGTGCGAAAACATGACCACATCACACCAACTCTCAAATCCCTTCACTGGCTTCCTGTTCCACTCAGGATTGAATTCAAAATCTCCCTCCTAACTCACCAGTGCCTCCAAAGAACTGCCCACCCCCAAATCCTCCACACCACATCTCCGCTCCAAACAGGCTAACCTCCTCTAACATCCACGGACAAAGCTAAGAACTACTGGAGACCGGGCTTTCTGCTCCGCTGCTCACAGTCTGTGGAACGCTCTCCCTGACCACCTGAGGGCACCTCAGACTGTGAATGCTTTTAAAAAAGGCTTAAAAACCCATCTTTTCTAGCTATTGGGCTGTTTCTAGTTTTATATATTTTTTTATTTTTATTATCGTTTTATTATTATTAATATTTTTTTTTACAATGTGGCACTTTGAGGTTGTTTGCTCAACGTAAAGTGTTTTTTTTTTTTTTTACGAATAAAATGTATTATTATTATTATTATTATCATGGCATAATAATAACAATGTGGTAAGGGGTCTTTTGACGAGTTGAGCCAAGTTCTTCCACAACAAAGCGTGGACTTTATTTTTGTGCACAATGGTATCCTCGTACTATAACTCAGTAGCCTTGGACCACAACAAGTCTGTTGTTTTTGTGACTTTAACCACAGTAGTCGTTTTGATGAAGTGCAACAGTAAATAGACGAGCATAAAATACGGCTGTAGGGCCGGGGTCATTTTAAAGTGTTGCACACTCAGCCTGCACTACGAGAAGATAAAAGGGCTTCTACTACCAGAAAAACATATTTGGTTGAACTCTTTTGGATTTTCTGGTCAAACCAGACCGTGTACTTTTATCTTACAAACAAGAAATAAATATACCCATATTTTTCGGACTAAAAGACGCACTTAAAGTCCTTTCATTTTCTCAAAACTCGACGGTGCACTTTATAACCCACCTAATGTACGGAATAATTGGTGTGCTTACCGACCTCGAAGCTTTTTTATCTGGTACTTGGTGAATTGATACATGTGACCAGTAGATGGCAGTCACACATAAGAGATACGTGTAGGCTGCAATATGACTGAAGTAAACAACACCAAAATGCTACATGTTCCATTGAAAATATTGAACATTAATTACTGTATTTTATAGACTATAAGGCACACTTAAAATTCTTTCATTTCCTCAAAACTCGACAGTGTGCCTAATGTAAGGAATAATTTTGGTTGTGCTTACCATCCTCAAAGTAATTTTTTCTGGTAAATGGTGAAATAATAAGTTTGACCAGTAGAAGGCTGTCATACATAAGATATGTGTGGACTGCGTAATAATGGCAGTCACATGTAAGATACGTATAGACTGCAATATGACTCAAGTAAACACCAAAATGTTATATGTTCCAATAAAAATATAGAACATTATTTACCGTATTTTTCGGACTATAAGGCGCATTTAAAATCCTTTAATTGTCCTCAAAACTCGACAGTGCACTTTATAACCCGCCTAATTTACGCAATAATTGGTGTGCTTACCTACTTTGAAGCCATTTTATCTGGTACATGGTGAAATGATAAGTGTGTCCAGTAGATGGCAGACACACATAAGACATACGCGTGGACTGCAATATGATGTCAGTCACACATAAGAGATACATGTAGACTGCAATATAACTCAAGTAAACAACACCAAAATGTTATACGTTCCATTGAAAATATTGAACATTAGTTACCGTATTTTTCGGACTATAAGGCACATTTAAAATCCTTTAATTGTCCTCAAAACTCGACAGTGCACTTTAAAACCCGCCTAATGTACGGAATAATTGGTGTGCTTACCAACCTCAAAGCCATTTTGTCTGGTACATGGTAAAATGATAAGTGTGACCAGTAGATGGCAGACACACATAAGACATACGCATAGACTGCAATATGATGGCAGTAACACATAAGAGACACGTGTAGACTGCAACATGATGGCAGTCACACATAAGAGATACGTGTAGGCTGCAGTATGACTCAAGTAAACAACACCAAAATGTTATATGTTCCATTGAAAACATTGAACATTACCGTATTTTTCGGACTATAGAGGCACATTTAAAATCTTTTAATTGTCCTCAAAACTCGACAGTGCACTTTATAACCCGCCTAATGTACGGAATAACTGGTGTGCTTACCGACTTCGAAGCCATTTTATCTGGTACATGGTGAAATGATAAGTGTGACCAGTAGATGGCAGTCACATATAAGAAATGTGTATAGACTGCAATATGATGGCAGTCACACATAAGATATACGTGTAGACTGCAATATGACTCAAGTAAACAACACCAAAATGTTATATGTTTCATTGAAAATATATAAAAGATAAATTCCCATATTTTTCGGACTATAAGGCACACTTAAAATCCTTTCATTTTCTCAAAACTCGACAGTGCACTTTAAAACCCGCCTAATGTACGGAATAATTGGTTGTGCTTACCGACCTCGAAGCCATTTTACCTGGTACATGGTGACATGATAAGTTTGACCAGTAGATGTCAGTCACGCACAAGAAATGTGTACGGACTGCACTATGATGACAGTCACACATAAGAGATACGCCGTAGACTGCAATATGATGGAAGTCACACATAAGAGATACGTGTAGCCTGCAATAAGATTCAAGTAAACACCAAAATGTTCCATTGAAAACATTGAACATTAATTACCGTATTTTTCGGACTATAAGGCACACTTAAAATCCTTTAATTGTCCTCAAAACTCGACAGTACACTTTAAAACTCGCCTAATGTACGGAATAATTGGTGTGCTTACCAACCTCAAAGCCATTTAGTCTGGTACATGGCAAAATGATAAGTGTGACCAGTAGATGGCAGACACACATAACAGATACGTGTAGACTGCAATATGATGGCAGTCATACATAAGAGATACGCGTAGACTGCAATATGATGGCAGTCACACATAACAGATACGTGTAGACTGCCATATGATGAAAGTCACACATAAGAGATACACGTAGACTGCAATATGATGGCAGTCACACATAAGAGATACGCGTAGACTGCAATATGATGGCAGTCACACATAAGATACACGTAGACTGTAATATGATGGCAGTCACACATAAGAGATACGTGTACACTGCAATATGACTCAAGTAAAAACCAAAATGTTATATGCTCCATTGAAAATATAGAACATTAATTACCTCATTTTTCGGACTATGAGGCACACTTAAAATCCTTTCATTTTCTCAAAACTCGTAAGTGCGTCTTATAACCCGCTGCGCCTAATCTTGAACAGGTGCGGTAGGAAACGGATGGATGGATTCAAAATGCATGAGAATTTTTTATATTTTGAGCGTTATTTTTTAACAATGTCATTACAAGTGGAATTATTCATTACTTATCGTGTTACGCAATGTCAGCTCAGAATTATCCGAGAGCCAGATGCAGTCATCAAAATAATGAATAAATAAATGGGTTGTACTTTTATAGCGCTTTTCTACCTTCAAGGTACTCAAACCGCTTTGACAGTATTTCCACATTTACCCATTCACACATTCACACACTGATGGAGGGAGCTGCCATGCAAGGCGCTAACCGCAATACACCGCTTCCCACCTACATCTTTCTTCTTTGACGTCTCCATTATTAATTAAATAAATAAATGGGTTGTACTTGTATATCGCTTTTCCACCGTCAAGGTACTCAAAGCGCTTTGACAGTATTTCCACATTTACCCATTCACACACACATTCACACACTGATGGAGGGAGCTGCCATGCAAGGCGCTAACCGCAATACACCGCTTCCCACCTACATCTTTCTTCTTTGACGTCTCCATTATTAATTAAATAAATAAATGGGTTGTACTTGTATATCGCTTTTCCACCGTCAAGGTACTCAAAGCGTTTTTGACACTACTTCCACATTTACCCATTCACACACACATTCACACACTGATGGAGGGAGCTGCCATGCAAGGCGCTAACCGCAATACACCGTTTCCCACCTACATCTTTCTTCTTTGACGTCTCCATTATTAATTAAATAAATAAATGGGTTGTACTTGTATATCGCTTTTCCACTGTCAAGGTACTCAAAGCGCTTTGACACTACTTCCACATTTACCCATTCACACACACATTCACACACTGATGGAGGGAGCTGCCATGCAAGGCGCTAACCGCAATACACCGCTTCCCACCTACATCTTTCTTCTTTGACGTCTCCATTATTAATTAAATAAATAAATGGGTTGTACTTGTATATCGCTTTTCCACTGTCAAGGTACTCAAAGCGCTTTGACACTACTTCCACATTTACCCATTCACACACACATTCACACACTGATGGAGGGAGCTGCCATGCAAGGCGCTAACCAGCAACCATCAGGAGCAAGGGTGAAGTGTCTTGCTCAGAGCCACATCTGGCTCTAGAGCCATAGGTTCCCTACCCCTGTCCTATCCTAATGTTTATTACGTTCCCAGCTGACTCTTTAAATAGCGACACCTGGAGTACCCCGGGTGCGTTTCTTACAGATTTGAGACGAACGGGTCCGTCTCAGAGTGGAGGGCTTGAGTGTGTTCTTGAAAGTTTGAGAACCGTTGGAGGTGTTTGCATGTATTTTTAAAATGTTTCTATCAGATATTCCATTTTCTCTAGCGGCGTGTCAGTTCTAGGTCAGCCTTGTCCTTCTTTTAGAACGCATTCAAGCGACACAATGTTTATTATTAGGGTTTTAATGGACCTAATGGCTGACAGAATCCTCGACTCAGGGCTATTAGCCCCAGCTCGTTGTTGTCTTCTCTTCTTTGGAGTTCATCTGCGGTCGTCTTTGTAGAAGCCTGATCAAACGGCAAACGCTGTCAGAAGCCGTGTAAAATATTTCTGAACCGCTTTTGTCTCCTCCTCTCGGAGGTTCTTGACCGCGGGTCCGGGTGCGGAGGGGTCGGCGCAGATTTGGGAAAATCCATTGAAGTCGAGTGCATTTTTAACACCGGTAATATTTATAGTACGCCGCCCGCTGCTGGGAAAGTTCAACCTTGTCAATCACAACAACGTCGGGTGAGGGTTGAGGTTTGAATAATTGGAAGTCGTCTTTGAAAACCGGCGTGAGTTATTCTCAGAGACCAAACGCACGGCGGGTAAACAGACCGGGAATTGGACGAGCAATTCTACTAATGGAGCGGCGCAACAATAACAACAACAAAACACATCATTTAATCACGGCGACATAAAAAGAAAATAAAGTGTCAGTCGACTCACCAGGGTGGTAAAAATGTAGTGATAGTACTCCGTCATCATCCCCATGGCCAGAGCCTGCAAGGAGAAAGAGAGCAGAATGAATGAAGAGCTTTATGAACTTAGATAAACTCTTTGTTCGTCCATTTGATTCCACCTGGAGAGAAACAGTTGGAAAAAGATACCCCATCACTTCTTACATTTATAGTCACAAGAAATGCAATTATTTTACTGGAAAAATATGTGAAATTCAGATGGATGACACTTTAATTTTTTTTGGGCCTGTTCTATATGAATTTAACCATAAAATTATTTATTTTACATTCTACAATTTGATTGTTTATTTGTTTTGAAATCATAAGTCAGGCAGATATTTAAAGGCCTACTGAAAGCCACTACTAGCGACCACACAGTCTGATAGTTTATATATCAATGATGAAATATTAACATTGCAACACATGCCAAAACGGCCTTTTTAGAAAATAAAGGAAACCCATTTAAATGAAGAGGTGTGTCCAAAATTTTGGCCTGCACTGTATGTGCCAAATAAATGCACATGAAGCCAATCAAAAAGATGATTAAAATGTGAAATTAAATCACCCAAATGTGGAAAAAGTAAATAAATGGTTCATTTGCAATTGAAAGTGTAAAATGTAATCTGAAATAATATTGAATCGAACTTTTCTCAAAAAGTATTTCATGACATACATACACACACACACATATATACATACACATATACACACATATACATATATATACACACATATGTATATATATACATATATATACACACATATGTATATATATATACATATATATACACACACATATATATATATATATATATATATATATATATATATATATATATATATATATATAAAAATCTCCTGATGATTGTGGGAACCCCTCATGAAACAGTTCTGTAGAGCTGAAGTAGTCTTGTGATTTTTCCCACACCTACATATATATAAAAATATTATATATTATATATATATATATATATATATATATATATATATATATATATATATACACATACATATATATACATATATATAAATACACACACATATATGTATGTATACATACACGTCTTTACACATATATACATATATATATACACACACATATTTTTACACACACACACACACATATATATATATATATATATATATATATATATATATATATATATATATATATACATATATACACACACACAAACATTTTTCCATACACAAACACATATATATAAACACACACACATATTTTTCCATACACACACACACACATACATACATACATACATACTTATATATATATATGTGTGTGTGTATGGAAAATATGTATGTATGTGTGTATGTATATATATGTATGTGTGTGTGTATATATATATATATATATATATATATATATATGTGTGTGTGTAAAAATATGTGTGTGTATATGTGTGTATATATATATGTGTATAGACATGTGTATGTATACATACATATATCTATATATGTGTGTGTATGTATATATATGTATGTGTGTATGTATATATATATATATATACATATATATATATATATATATATATACACACATATTTCAGTTTTTTTTGTTAAGTACATAACGCCACATGTGTTCATTCATAGTTTTGAAGCCTTCATTCATATATCCATCCATCCATTTTCTACCGCTTATTCCCTTGTGGGGTTGCGGGGGGCGCTGGCGCCTATCTCAGCTACAATCGGGCGGAAGGCGTATATATACATTATACACAAAAGGGAATAAGCGGTAGAAAAAATGGATGGATGGATATATGTATATATATATATATATATATATATATATATATATATATATATATATATATATACATGAATGAAGGCATCAAAACTATGAATGAACATGTGGAGTTATGTACTTTTTTTGTGAAGTATATAACTCCACATGTGTTCATTCATAGTTTTGATGCCTTCAGTGACAATATATCTATATATACATAAATAAAACTATGAATGAACACATGTGGAGTTATGTACTTCACAAAAAAAAGTTGAAATAACTAGAAACATCTTTTATATTTTATTTTCTTCTTTATTTTTTTGGGAATTTTCTTAGTTTATTTCAAACATGACATACCTACAACATTATACATAAGGCAATTTCATCATTTCAATATACATCATGTCCGAAAAGGAGTAGGAAGAAGCAAAGCTTATTTAATCCTACCCCTTTTCCACTTCAGAGCGCCAACAAATATATACATTCATTCACTGACCTTTTTTACAGCAAAATATCAAAATAGCAAAATGACATCCGTGAAGGGGTATCACTCTTTTTTTAACATGTACTTAATCAATTCAGTCATTATTAACATACTGAGATGAAGAATATCTTATTTTCAATAAGTTTGAAAGTGTTTCTCATAATTCTTCTTCTTTGTACTTTGTAAGCAGAATTTATTTGAAGATCCTATTAAACTGGATCATATCAGTACAATGTTTACCTTCTTTACTTAATCCATTCCATAATTTAATTCCACATACTGATATGCTAAAGGTTTTAAGTGTTGTACGTGCATACAAATGTTTTGAATTAGATTTTGCTCTAAGGTATGTTTCTCCTTTTTAGTTGAGAAGAATTGTTGCACGGTGTTGCTTCATGGTGGCAGAGGGGTTAGTGCGTCTGTTTCACAATACGAAGTTCCTGCAGTCCTGGGTTCAAATCCAGGCACGGGATCTTTCTGTGTGGAGTTTGCATGTTCTCCCCGTGAATGCGTGGGTTCCCTCCGGGTACTCCGGCTTCCTCCCACTTCCAAAGACATGCACCTGGGGATAGGTTGATTGGCAACACTAAATGGTCCCTAGTGTGTGAATGTGAGTGTGAATGTTGTCTGTCTATCTGTGTTGGCCCTGCGATGAGGTGGCGACTTGTCCAGGGTGTACCCCGCCTTCCGCCCGATTGTAGCTGAGATAGGCGCCAGCGCCCCCCGCGACCCCAAAAAGGGAATAAGCGGTAGAAAATGGATGGATGGATGGATGAATTGTTGCACATTCTTTTGTAGCAGGTTATAATTTGCTTTGTACATCAATTTAGCTGTTTGCAATTTTACCAAATCACAGAACTTTAATATTTTTGACTCAATAAATAAAGGGTTTGTATGTTCTCTATATCCAACATTATGCATTATTCTAATTGATCTTTTTTGTATTTTCTTCAAAATAGCCACCCTTTGCTCCAATATTTGCTTTGCACACTCTTGGCATTCTCTCCATGAGCTTCAAGAGCTTCAACTGAAATGGTTTTCACCTCCACAGGTGTCATAGTTTTCATGCCTTCAGTGACAATCTACAATGTAAATAGTCATGAAAATAAAGAAAACCCATTTGAATAAGGAGAAGGTGTGTCCAAACTTTTGACCTGTACTGTTTTTCTGAATGGAAAGTAGTCATCTTTGTTTGTCCGCCTAAAAAAACGTCGTGTTGTGCAAGCCCTAACATCAGTGCGAACATTACGATTTTTTTCTTTATTTCCCTGACTCTATATTATATCGTTGCCAAGTTGTTCTCATGTTTTATTCATTGGCTTCAGCAGCACTTTGATTGGTATTTACTACTCTGGCTAAAAAAAAAAAATGAAAGCCAGAGCCCTGTAGCCAAAAACATATCCCTTTTCTGCCGCCTTCACTCCGCGATAAATAATCATTCTCGTTGCTTCCAACAGAACGGCGCTGTAAAGACAATCCAACCCACCACGCGCCGCTAAGTTTGGGAGTCCATTCATTAAGAAGCCCCGCGGTTCTCATAAAGAATGTGGCCCTATTAAACACATTTAGCATGCATGTGAGTGAGATTAGATATTCTAATTAAAACCCTTAACTGCGCGATGAAGACGGGTGGGTCCGCCGTCGAGATCTCATATTTTATAAAGAGATTACAGATGCACGGGGCAGGATATTATCTGAACCATCAGCGCTTGAAGAGAGGAAAGTAATAACTGGAACTTGCAGCAGATTTAGAGTGTGTTTACATTGCATTCATCAAATTAAACCACAATCTCTTGCCTTTATGGTTTCAGGTTCAGAAAATGGTGCTAAACCCACACAGAACTGCAGATATCTTTTATAGGCATGACAAGGTAATGTGTAATATTGACGTATTCTCCGTTTTTTTTTTTTTTTTTCATACAAAAGGCGTAAGGAGTTTACTGACTGTTATAACAACTTTACTTTATTTGAGAAATGGCAACAGCGTATGACAAATGTCCCATATCAAGAAGATAGAGAAGAGGAAGAAGCTTAGCGACTACAAAGGCGGATGCGCGCAAATTTTTTAGGACTTATGCAGATCCCAAACACAGATCAGCAGGTACCACAGGGTAAGAAACGTTGCTTCTGCATAATATTGTGAAACAAAACGCCGTATAAAACTACTGGAACTCTCTAATAACTAAAGTTCCTTGGTTGAATAATGTAAACTCACTACACCGGTATGTTTTAGCACTTTCATGGCGAGTTTACTGGCAGATATAAGTAAGAACTTTACACTACTTTATATTAGAAATGGCAACAGTGGAGGATGAATGTCCCATAACAAGAAGATAGAGACAAAAAATAAGCTTATTGACTACAAAGGCAGATGTACACAACATTTCAGGACTTATGCAGATCCCAAATACAGATCAGCAGGTACCAGAAGGTAAGAAAAGTTGCTTTTGCATAATATTGCAAAACAAAATGACAGATAAATTTGTCCGACCGGAACACTCTAATAACTAAAGTTCCTTGGGTGAATAATGTAAACTCACTACACCGGTATGTTTTAGCACTTTCATGTCCAGTTTAGTGACAGATATAAGTAAAAACTTTACACTACTTTATAAATGGCAACAGCGGAGGATGAATGACCCATAACAAGAAGATAGAGACAAAAAATAAGCTTATCGACGACAAAGGCGGACGTGAACAAATTTTCAGTACTTATGCAGATCCCAAATACAGATCAGCAGGTACCAGAAGGTTAGAAAAGTTGCTTTTGCATAATATTGGGAAACAAAACGCCGGATAAATGTGTCCGACTGGAACTCTCTAATAACTAAAGTTCCTTGGTTGAATAATGTAAACTCACTACACCGGTATGTTTTAGCACTTTCATGGCGAGTTTACTGACAGATATAAGTAAGAACTTTACACTACTTTATATTAGAAATGGCAACAGTGGAGGATGAATGTCCCATAACAAGAAGATAGAGAAAAAGAAGACGCTTATTGACTACAAAGGCGGAAGCGCGCACATTTTTTAGGACTTATGCAGATCCTGTATTCAGATCAGCATATACCAGAAGGTAATAAAAGTTGCTTTTGCATAATATTGCAAAACTAAATGCCGGATAAATGTGTCCGACCGTAACACTCAAATAACTAAAGTTCCTTGGGTGAATAATGTAAACTCACTACACCGGTATGTTTTAGCACTTTCATGTCCAGTTTACCGACAGATATAAGTAAAAACTTTTCACTACTTTATATCAGAAATGGCAACAGCGGAGGATGAATGTCCCATAACAAGAAGATAGAGACAAAAAATAAGCTTATCGACGACAAAAGCGGACGTGAACAAATTTTCAGTACTTATGCAGATCCCAAATACAGATCAGCAGGTACCAGAAGGTTAGAAAAGTTGCTTTTGCATAATATTGGGAAACAAAACGCCGGATAAATGTGTCCGACTGGAACTGTCTGATAACTAAAGTTCCTTGGTTGAATAATGTAAACTCACGACACCGGTATGTTTTAGCGCTTTCATGTCCAGTTTAGTGACAGATATAAGTAAGAACTTCACAGTCCTTTATATCAGAAATGGCAACAGCGGAGGATGAATGTCCCATAACTAGAAGATACAAAAAAAGAAGAAGCTTATAGACTATGCGGTCGACACCGACTACAAAGGCGGACGCGCGTAAATTTTCAGGACTCATACACATCCCTAATTCAGATCAGCAGGTACCAGAAGGTAAGTAAAGTTGCTTTTGCATAATATTGGGAAACAAAACGCCAGATAATATATCTTACCTTATACACACACCATAATAATACTCCTATGTTGAAGCACAGTACAATCCATCAAGCGGTGCGGCTTCATAGCTTACCAAAGTCGTATTAAAACGTTTTGATAGATTTTTGAGCACCGTGGGTAATGTTCTATATTTTCAATGGAACATATACAATGTCGGTGTTGTTTACTTGAGTCAAATTGCAGTTTACACATAACCCTTACGTGTGACCGCCATCGTATTGCAGTCTACACGTATCTCTTATGTATGACTGCCATCTATTGGTCACGCTTATTTCATCATGTACCAAATAAAATTCCTTCGAGGTCGGTAAGCACAACCAGAATTATTCCATACTTTAGGAGCACCGGGTTATAAGGCGCACTGTTAATTTTTGAGAACTCAAAAGGATTTTGGTGCGCCTTACAGTCCGAAAAATACGGTATTAAGACAGCAGAAGGATGAAATGTCTCTTTTTTACCCCAAAAAGCCCTCATACCTGTTTCAGTATCCAGGCAGCCATCTCGTGTCCGCAATCGAAGATGACGTGGAACTCTTTCGCTTTCTTCATCTCCTTCAGCAGCGGCTTGGCGTCCTTGGTCTCGGTGGGCAGCTGTCGGATCTTCAAACGAATGTTGTACCGCGACGGCGCCTTGATCAGCTCCTGCAGTCGGATGAGTCCTGCAGACAAAAAAGGAGACGCAACAGAGCGCAAATGTTTAAAAGACGGGAGTGTTTGATCGGCCGCCATTTGGAAGCGGTCGCAACAAAACAAGCGGTTCGCCGGGGCTCATATGTATGCGTCCGGCCGATTCTCACTTCATTGATCTTCTTCATACCAATGCAAACCTGTCAAAAGAATTCCACGCCAAGCCAGCATGTTTCTCTCCTTTATTCCAAAAATAGAAAAATAGTACAGAGGAAGTTTCAAGCCTCATAAATAGTGATTTGCTTTTGGTCTCGGAGCACGTTGAATTGACTCCTGCTGGTCTATCCAAACACGCTTTGATTAGCCAGGTTCTGTTTTTCCCTTTTGCCACTCCTGTCTTCCGTAGGCCGCACCACATGCTCGGGTCGAAAGCTACCCTGTGATGAGATCACAATGAGTCTCCCCCCCGGTGAGAGGAACTTCAGAGTCTGGTGATGAAAGCAGAGGGATTGATGGGAGAGATGATTACTTGTCATGGCTATAAAAATGGACGGGGGAAGTGGAGCGAGATAAGGTTTTCTTTCTTCATGGAACCACTTCAACATAGCTGAGCCCTAGTTCTTAAGTTGAATTGGACTGCTGTGTGAGCCCATCAATGGAGTTTGGGGCGAGGTCCCCATGTGAAGTGTGAAACAGGAACACGGGTCTTGTTGTGAACCATTATATGGAAGGAGAGCGAATATCCGCAAACCTCTCCAAAAGGTGATTCTAATAGATTCCCATACTTGGTTAGTGTCAGGACGTGGACTATGGGGTGTTTGTTTTCCCGAGATGCACGAATAGAAGTGGACATGGCGTGAAGGTTCGAACACTGATGAAAAAGGCAAAAGATCAAAGAGAGACATAATTAAATTTAGACTTGGATCCATGGAGAGGCATGGCCACTGTACACCCTGTACAGTCCTCCACCATGCTCTACCCCAAGACCGTGCTCCTCCTTCTTTATTTGGATTTCCCCCCCTCCTTCCCACAGCTTCTTCCTCATTGAAGTGGGTCGTGACCAGCTCCTACCTTCGGTTCCCGAACAGATTAAGGAAAGTCCCATAAAATTGTTCAAAGAGGGTCCCATAAAATAGATCAAAGAAAGAGTTTGTAAAAATACTTCAAAAAGAGTTCCTGTGGAAGTTGGGCAGATCTGCCATCTGTCCCCTTGGAAGTCCAGCATTCTTCTTGGAAAGTTTCAGCCTTTTGTGTTCTTAAAGTTAGAGTTAAAGTACCAATGTTTCTTGTCCGGAACACAATGTAACACAAAGTTTTATTTCCAGACATGTCTCCCATCGAAAATGTGTGGCGCATTATGAAGCGTAAAATACGACCCCGGAATGTTGAACGACTAAAGCTCTACATAAAACAAGAATGGGAAAGAATTCAACTTTCAAAGCTTCAACAATTAGTTTCCTCAGTTCCCAAACGCTTATTGAGTGTTGTTAAAAGAAAATGTGATGTAACACAATGGTGAACATGCCCTTTCCCAACTACTTTGGCACGTGTTGCAGCCATGAAATTCTAAGTTGCTTATTATTTGGGAAAAAAATAAAGTTTATGAGTTTAAACATCAAATATCTTGTCTTTGTAGTGTATTCAACTGAATATGGGTTGAAAAGGATTTGCAAATCATTGTATTCCATTTTTATTAACATCTAATACAATTTCCCAACTCACATGGAAACGGGGTTTGGATATATATATATATATATATATATATATATATATATAACAAATCATTGTACATAAATCTCCTGGTGTCTGTTGCCGTCATCTCCCCTCAGTTAAACCATAACAGTCCTATGTGGAAAATGCTGAAGAAAGAAGTCCATATCAGAAAACCAACACATTTAGCTGAACTGCACCAATTTTGTCAAGAGGAATTCAGCCAGAAGCTTATGGATGGCTACCAAAAGCGCCTAATTGCAGTGACACTTGCCAAGGGACATGTAAGCAAATATTAACATTGCTGTATGTATACTTTTGACCCTGCAGATTTGCTTACATTTTCAGTAGACCCATAATAAACTCATAAAAGAACCAAACTTCATGATTTTTTTTTTTTTTGTGTGACCAACCAATATGTGCGCCAATCACTCTGTCAGAAAAAAATAAAGAGTTGTAAAAATTACTGCAAAATCAAGACAGTGTATGTAAATTTTTGATTATGACTGTATGTTAAAATGTCACAGGCTTAAAAAAACAGGCATTTAAAAATGAAACATCTTCAAGACGAAATCCATTTTTTTAGGACAGGGGTCACCAACCTTTTTGAAACCAAGAGCTACTTCTTGGGTACTGATTAATGTGAAGGGCTACCAGTTTGATACACATTTAAATAAATTGCCAGAAATAGCCAATTTGCTCAGTTTACCTTTAATAAATAAATCTATAAATATTAAAAAAATGGGTATTTCTGTCTGCCATTCCGTCGTACATTTTTTTTCCTTTTACAGAAGGTTTTTTTGTAGAGAATAAATGATGAAAAAACACTTAATTGAACGGTTTAAAAGAGGAGAAAACACCAAAAAATTTTAATTTTGAAACATAGTTTATTTTAATTTCGACTCTTTAAAATTCAAAGTTCAACCGAAAAAAATGAAGAGAAAAACTAGCTAATTTGAATCTTTTTGAAAAAATTTAAAATAATTTATGGAACATCATTAGTAATTTTTCCTGATTAATATTAATTTCAGAATTTTGATGACATGTTTTAAATAGGTTAAAATCCAATCTGCACTCTGTTAGAATATATAACAAATTGGACCAAGCTATATTTTTAACAAAGACAAATTATTATTTCTGCTAGATTTTCCAGTACAAAAAATGTAAGACTTTGAAATAAGCTTTAAATTTGATTCTACAGTTTTTATAGATTTGCCAGAATAGTTTTATTTTATTTTAATCATAATAATTTTGAAGAAATATTTCACAAATATTCTTTGTCGAAAAAATAGCAGCTAAAATCCATCCATCCATTTTCTACCGCTTATTCCCTTTCGGGGTCGCGGGGGGCGCTGGCGCCTATCTCAGCTACAATCGGGCGGAAGGCGGGGTACACCCTGGACAAGTCGCCCCCTCATCACAGGGCCAACACAGATAGACAGACAACATTCACACTCACATTCACACACTAGGGCCAATTTAGTGTTGCCAATCAACCTATACCCAGGTGCATGTTTTTGGACGTGGGAGGAAGCCGGAGTACCCGGAGGGAACCCACGCATTCCAGGGGAGAACATGCAAACTCCACACAGAAAGATCCCGAGCCTGGATTTGAACCCAGGACTGCAGGAACTTCGTATTGTGAGGCAGACGCACTAACCCCTCTGCCACCGTGAAGCCCCGCAGCTAAAATGAAGAATTAAATTAAAATGCATTTATTATTCATAACAATAAAAAAAAAAAAAAAAATACTGGAACATTGATTTAAATTGTCAGGAAAGAAGAGGAAGGATTTTAAAAAGGTAAATGTGTTTAAAAATCCTAAAATCATTTTTAAGGTTGTATTTTTCTCTAAAAATTGTCTTTCTGAATGTAAAATAATAAATGAATTTATTTAAACAAGTAAAGACCAAGTCTTTAAAATATTTTCTTGGACTTTCAAATCCTATTTGAGTTTTGTCTCTCTTAGAATTAAAAATGTCGAGCAAAGCGAGACCAGTTTGCTAGTAAATAAATCAAATTAAAAAAATAGAGGCAGCTCACTGGTAAGTGCTGCTATTTGAGCTATTTATAGAACAGGCCAGCGGGCGACTCATCTGGTCCTTACGGGCGACCTGGTGACCCCTGTTTTAGGATATGACTGAGAACCTTCACACACCTATCCTGATAATACCACTCTGGGAGGGTTTAGTTTAAAATGGGGGCAGGAGGGGGGGGGGGGTCTGTCAAGGGAGTTGAACGTTTGCGAAACACTGTCAGTGTAGATATTTGTGGGTTCTAGCTAATGCCTTCAGACGTTCCCCCTGGATCTTCTAACGGCTGTGTGTGAATATTTTATCCCCTCCGATAGTCTTCCCCGCCAGCCGTCAGATAGGCTCCGAATCAGTAGCTAAGGGCCCCGGAGCATGAAGCGGCGTGATCTGCCAGCCGGGGGCCAGGTGGAGGCGGCGGCAGCAGCAGCATGGCGTGGAGGCTGCACGGCGGTCACGGTTTTCAGGGCGTCAGGTGTGTGTCCAATGCGTGCAAGGGACGCCCTACCCTGGGCGAGTCTCCCTTTGGGGGGAGGGACTGTGGCTGGAAGTGACGGGAGGTCAAGGAGACACTCCAGATAAATGCGGCCATCGGGACGGGATATATCATCCGAGGTTAACGTGCGAGGGGCCGGCATGCTGGGACGCTGGCACTCAGCATTAGCTTCACCTCCACAGCTGGTGACGCCTCGAAGAAAAGCTGCGACATATATTCAGCCTTTGCAAAGATAGGTGGAAGAGAGCTGAGAGGGATGCTAACTGAAGTGGGAATCTTCATTAAATTTTATAACAATTCTTAAGCCCACACGTCGATACTGAATGGATACTTGATTCAATACCACTCTCATAAC
>NC_084634.1:34688607-34698607 GCF_033978795.1 Nerophis ophidion
AAGAAAGTAAG
Organism: Nerophis ophidion; assembly: GCF_033978795.1. Classification (NCBI taxonomy): domain Eukaryota; kingdom Metazoa; phylum Chordata; class Actinopteri; order Syngnathiformes; family Syngnathidae; genus Nerophis; species Nerophis ophidion. The sequence continues at coordinate 34,688,619 of NC_084634.1, forward strand.
CAACCTCATCATAGCCGCCGATAAAACCACAAACTTCTACAGAATGGACATACCAGAACATAACTCTTTACTGGACAAAAGCATCACCAAATCATACAAAAAAGCGCAACCCAACACTTTACAGAACATCCACTTGGAAAACAAGCGGATCGCAACCGAACTGGACATTGAGGACAGGGTGGACGCCACAGCCAACAAAGAAGCCTTCATCACATTGAAGGACCACAAACCCAACTTCGCAAATAACCCAACATGCCGACTAATAAACCCAACTAAATCCGAAATAGGAAAAATCAGCAAAATAATCCTGGACAGAATCAACACAAAAATCAAGGACAAAACACCACTCAACCAATGGAGAAATACAGCAGCAGTAATCAAATGGTTTAACAACATCCAAGACAAACAACAACACAACTTTATCTCCTTCGACATCGAAGAATTTTACCCTTCCATCACGCAAGACCTACTGACCCAAGCACTAAACTTCGCCTCGGACTACGACTCAATCACGGGCAACGAAAGAAACATCATCATCCACGCAAAGAACTCCATACTCATCCACAACAGTACACCATGGCAAAAAAAGAACAATTCAACATTTGACGTCACTATGGGGAGTTTTGACGGAGCAGAAACGTGCGAACTCGTTGGGAGTTTCCTCCTCTCCCAGCTTGCTAGCCTCAACCTGAACCTTGGTATTTACCGTGATGATGGACTGGCAGTGTGCCGCGCCTCGCCAAGGAGCAGCGAGAACACCAAGAAGCGCATATGCCAAATCTTCAAAGAAAACGGCCTACGGATCACGATTGAAGCCAACAAGCAAACCGTCAACTTCCTCGACGTCACTTTCAACCTGAGAAATAACAGCTACCAACCATTCACGAAACCCAACACAACACTCCAATACGTGCACCACGACAGCAACCACCCACCCACCACCACGAAAAGAATACCTACCGGAATTAATAAAAGGCTATCGATGCTGTCATCCAGCAAAGCTGAATTCGACCAAGCAACCCCCCCGTACCAGAAAGCACTTGATGAAAGCGGATACAACTTCACCCTCACCTATGAACCCACTCCAGGAAACCAACCAAAAAAGAGCAGAAAACGAAACAACATCATCTGGTACAATCCGCCATTCAGCAAAGACGTCTCAACCAACATCGGCCGCAAGTTCCTCTTTCTGATCGACAAACACTTCCCCAAAGGCAACACCCTAAGAAAAATATTCAACAAGAACAACATTAAATTGAGCTACAGCTGTATGAATAACATGCAACAAATCATTTCAAACCACAACAAAGCAATTGCAAAAGGACTGCCTACCCCCAGACTAAACGACTCTGAAACCAATAATGAATGTAACTGTCGCAAGAAACCTGATTGCCCTCTCAACGGAAGGTGCTTACAGACATCAGTCGTTTACCAAGCAAAGGTAATACGCAAGGACATTAACACATCCGACACGTACGTAGGATTAACCGAAGGAGCGTTCAAAACAAGATGGAATAATCACAACGACTCCTTTAGAAACCAGACTTTGCGGAATTCTACAGAACTCAGCAAACACATTTGGAACCTCAAAGACAATAATGTTGAATATTCAATAACATGGCAAATTCTTGCATCCAGCTCACCTTACAACAGTGGTAATAAAAGATGCAACCTATGCTTAAAAGAGAAACTGTTTATTATATATCATCCAGATTTATCATCCCTCAACAAGCGCAGTGAAACCATTTCAACATGCCGCCATAGACGGAAACACCTCCTAGGTAACACATGAGCCAATCACCACACCCTACGCCTGCTTGTACCCACCCACTCTGTGCTCTATATAAACCATTGTATGTGAATGCTTCCATTAAAAATCTCCTGATGATTGAGGGAACCCCTCATGAAACAGATCTGTAGAGATGAAGTAGTCTTGTGATTTTTTTCCCACACCTACATATTGCGCTCTACCACGGTATCGAGCACTATTCTCTGGATAATCCAATCAAGACATACATACATATATATATATATATATATATATATATATATATATATATATATATATATATATATATATATATATAACACATTTTGGGAGAACATCCGCACCATAACACAACAAAACAAATTCCCAGAACCCCTTGCAGCACTTACTCTTGCGGGACGCTACACTATACACCCCCGCTACCACCAAACCCCGCCCCCCCCAACCCTACCCACCTCAACCTTAGTTGGCAAGTATGCCGGTAGCAAATGCATTCGGTGTGCCCTATGACCAGAAAAATTAAAAAAAATCCTGCTCAGTTGCTTTGTGGTTAGAGTGTCCGCCCCGAGTCTGAAAGGTCGCGAGTTCAAACCCCGTCCGAGTCGTACCAAAGACTATACAAATGGGACCCATTACCTCCCTGCCTGGCACTCAGCATCAAGGGTTGGAATTGGGGGTTAAATCACCAAAAATTATTCCCGGGCGTGGCCACCGCCGCTGCTCACTGCTCCCCTCACCTCCCAGGGGGGTGAACATGGGAATGGGTCAAATGCAGAGGATAATCTCACCAGACCTAGGGGGACTTTAACTTTACCTTGAAAGTAGAAATGCGCTATATAAATATACCCTAAGGTACCTAAAAAAATACTGCTAAATACAATGAAAGCATTGATGCATTTTGAGCGGGAAACATTGAATAAATTCAAAGTGTCACTTGTCAACCGCCGCGGAACTTAAGTCTATTTCCCTTGCATTAAGCTGCCACCTCGCCGAAAAGCTCGTAAATTGTGTACTATTTGAACGCCGCTACCTTCGCCGGAGCAATTACCTTTTGCGCTCGTAAAAATATCACGCGGCTAAAATACAACTGGGCTCTTAAAAACGCACATTATGAGGGCCTTCATAAAGCGTACGGGGAGACAAAAATGGCTCGTAGCTCGCCGCCCCCCTCGGAGATCAAGTGTCTGCGCGTTATTAATGGCGGCTGTCACGGCGCACACAGAGCAACGCCGCGTTGCATTAATCGGAAGAGACACTGGCTCATTCTGCGTAATGTGTTTCGCTCTCTTTTTTTTTTTTTTGCTTCTTGGGGTTATGCCGCCGCCTTCTTTCCAGGAAGACTGATACGTGCTGCACCTGCAGCACCAAGGTGGAAGAGTAAGCTATTGATTTTTGAATTAGTCTGACAGGTCGCAAAGAACTCGCCGGACTCTGAGCGTCCACGTTGCTCTTTTTTTTTTGTGTGTTATTTTTACCCTTACCCTTGTTAGCGCTTCCAACCATCAATGGATAACGCAGACCCCCTGACATAAAAAAATAAAAATACAATATAAAGAACTGACCAAACAATCTTTTTTTCTCCAAACATGTCCTCTTTTGCAGGGCTGTCCGGGTGGAGTTCCTTAAATGCCTCAAAAAAAAAAAAAAAAAAAAAAAAAAACTGACCGCACGTCCTCTTTTCCCCAAACATGTCCTCTTTTGCAGGGCTGTCCAGGTGGAGTTCCTTAAATGCCTCAAATGTCCGGCATTTTGAGTTAGGGCTGCGTGTATTTTCAACATACGTTAAGGGTTAAGAAGGGGTTAAAAACAAATCAAATATAAAAAACTGACCAAACAATCTTTTTTTCCCCCCAAACATGTCCTCTTTTGCAGGGCTGTGCGGGTGGAGTTCCTTAAAAACCTCACAAAAAAACAAAAAAAAAACTGACCATACGTCCTCTTTTCCCCAAACATGTCCTCTTTTGCAGGGCTGTCCGGGTGGAGTTCCTTAAATGTCTCAAATGTCCGTCATTTTGAATTAGGGTTGCGTGTATTTTCAACGTACGTTCAGGGTTAAGAAGGGGTTAAAAACAAATCAAATATAAAAAACTGACCATACGTCCTCTTTTCCCCAAACATGTCCTCTTTTGCAGGGCTGTCCAGGTGGAGTTCCTTAAATGCCTCAAATGTCCGGCATTTTGAGTTAGGGCTGCGTGTATTTTCAACGTACATTCAGGGTTAAGAAGGGGTTAAAAACAAATCAAATATAAAAATCTGACCAAACAATCTTTTTTTCCCCAAACATGTCCTCTTTTGCAGGGCTGTTCGGGCGGAGTTCCTTAAAAACCTCACAAAAAAACACAAAAAAAAACTGACCATACGTCCTCTTTTCCCCAAACATGTCCTCTTTTGCAGGGCTGTCCGGGTGGAGTTCCTTAAATGTCTCAAATGTCCGTCATTTTGAGTTAGGGTTGCGTGTATTTTCAACGTATGTTCAGGGTTAAGAAGGGGTTGAAAACAAAACGAATTGTGAAGGTGTGTGCAGGCATTAGCATTCGTGAGGGAGGGGCAGAGACGGAGAGAGCGAGAGAGTTGTGATGAACGCGTATGCATCGCTAGGCTCTGCTATTTATCGATAGATTTACAGTATTTGTCATGTTCTGTGTGTCATAATCCGCTACTCGGATCATGGCATATTCTGGTCTAGTTCTGTTTTGTATATCACATCCTGTTTGTTATTTGACTTCCTTAATTCCTGGTGGCACTTCCTGTTTTGTTCCGTTGCCTAATTACGTATTTGTGTCACCTGCCTTGTGTTTCGCACGCGCACCTGCTTTTTGATCAACTCCCTATTTAAGCCTGCTTTTGTTTGCCATTCGGTCTCACAGTGTAAACTTATTTTCTCTGCAACAGGTGACGTCGCTATCCCCGATCGTGGTAAATAACTTTTGAACTCCACACTGTTTGTGTGTTTATTTTCCTAGCTCACATGCTAGCGTCCTTAGTTCTGTCCAGCTCACATGCTAGTTCTGTTTGTTTTGTCTACAGTGCCTTTGTGCAAGTCTTTTTGGTCTTAGTCTACTTTTGTAGTTGTAAATAAATCATCGTCCTTACTTTCACGCTCTGTCCATTCCGCATTGCATCAACGAGAGAACGCAACCACACCAAGATGCCAGCTAAGCGTCACACTGCGGTATGGAGTATGTTTTTATTTTTTATGTTCTGTTGTTTTGAACTGGCTCTAATCATGAGACTATTTAGACTGCCCTTGCCAGTCAGTCGGTCTGGCGACATTGCTAGTTTTTTCATGCCGTAGTTCATGCTGCTCGTTTTTCATGCCAAGTAAGTTTTTGTTTATTCATGCCAAAGTTTAGTGAGTTTTGTTTCTAGTCCATAGTTCTGTCTAAGTTGTGTTTTGGCCTCGTGCGCCTTTTTTTTTTGTTCCTATTTTGATAGTTCCATCCATCCATCCATCATCTTCCGCTTATCCGAGGTCGGGTCGCGGGGGCAACAGCCTAAGCAGGGAAACCCAGACTTCCCTCTCCCCAGCCACTTCGTCTAGCTCTTCCCGGGGGATCCCGAGGCGTTTCCAGGCCAGCCGGGAGACATAGTCTTCCCAACGTGTCCTGGGTCTTCCCCGTGGCCTCCTACCGGTTGGACGTGCCCTAAACACCTCCCTAGGGAGGTGTTCGGGTGGCATCCTGACCAGATGCCCGAACCACCTCATCTGGCTCCTCTCGATGTGAAGGAGTAGCGGCTTTACTTTGAGTTCCTCCCGGATGGCAGAGCTTCTCACCCTATCTCTAAGGGAGAGACCCGCCGACCCAAAGCTCATGACCATAGGTGAGGATGGGAACGTAGATCGACCGGTAAATTGAGAGCTTTGCCTTCCGGCTCAGCTCCTTCTTCACCACAACGGATCGGTACAACGTCCGCATTACTGAAGACGCCGCACCGATCCGCCTGTCGATCTCACGATCCACTCTTCCCCCACTCGTGAACAAGACTCCTAAGTATTTGAACTCCTCCACTTGGGGCAGGGTCTCCTCCCCAACCCGGAGATGGCATTCCACCCTTTTCCTATTTTGATAGTTATTCATTAAAAATGTTCCTACCTTCACGCCTGGTCCAGAATAGTCAGTTTGCATCCCGGGAGAAAAAAACCCCGCAGCGAGCTGCAAAAACCCCCACGTCACGACATAATCAGATTTCATTTTTTATTATCTATAGCAGGCGTTTCAAAAGTGTGCCCATTGCAGCCAACAGCTAATGTTTTAAAGGCCCGTGGCAAATTCTGAAAAAAATTTGGGCTCCAGTACTCTGGAATGCCCTCCCGGTAACAGTTCGAGATGCTACCTCAGTAGAAGCATTTAAGTCTCACCTTAAAACTCATCTGTATACTCTAGCCTTTAAATAGACCTCCTTTTTAGACCAGTTGATCTGCCGCTTCTTTTCTTTCTCCTATGTCCCCCCCTCCCTTGTGGAGGGGGTCCGGTCCGATGACCATGGATGAAGTACTGGCTGTCCAGAGTCGAGACCCAGGATGGACCGCTCGTCGGGACCCAGGATGGACCGCTCGCCTGTATCGATTGGGGACATCTCTACGCTGCTGATCCGCTTGAGATGGTTTCCTGTGGACGGGACTCTCGCGGCTGTCTTGGATCCGCTTGAACTGAACTCTCGCGGCTGTGTTGGAGCCACTATGGATTGAACTTTCACAGTATCATGTTAGACCCGCTCGACATCCATTGCTTTCGGTCCCCTAGAGTGGGGGGGTTGCCCACATCTGAGGTCCTCTCCAAGGTTTCTCATAGTCAGCATTGTCACTGGCGTCCCACTGGATGTGAATTCTCCCTGCCCACTGGGTGTGAGTTTTCCTTGCCCTTTTGTGGGTTCTTCCGAGGATGTTGTAGTCGTAATGATTTGTGCAGTCCTTTGAGACATTTGTGATTTGGGGCTATATAAATAAACATTGATTGATTGATTAAACAAAAACATAACAAATGTGAAATTAAAAAGCTTAAAGTTGAAATGTAATTTCGAAAAAAGTTGCAATGTTGACTAATAACATTGGCGTGCTGCCTTCCTTGGCCCACACACATGTGTCTTCTTTTTGGGATTTGAGACTATGGTCAGCCTATAAAAAAAGGAGATGAGCAGTTACCTGTACCTGTGCTGTCGTCATACACCACAGTGACGGTCCGCCACTTGAAGAAGTGCACCAGGTCCAGGATGGCTCGGCTGAGAGAGGAAAAGTCCGGGTACAGGCTGACGTAGTACGAGTCCCGGTTGTCCGACACTTGGTGTTTCCACTTGGTCTGGATATGCGGCACCCCCAGAGCGTTGCAAATGGACTGGACGGCGTTGGCCGACGAGCTGTGGGACGGCCCGAAGATGGCCGCCACTCCCAGGGACAGCTGGTCGCATGCTAGTGAGAGGATTGAAAGAAGAACGGAAATCTGTGAAGTGTCTTGATGTAATGTTACTTACTGTGGGCCACAGAAAGACCCAAAGACCCATTTTGGACCCATCTGTACATGTACAGTATACAGCAGACCTGGGCGAATTAAGGCTAATGGCCCGTTAAGCTTTTCAACCTGGCCCGCCGGACATTCCCAAATATTTGTTTAGATCTTTAAGATAGCTCCATCCTATCTTGCCGATTGTATTGTACCACATGTTCCGGTAAGGAATCTGCGTTCAAAGAACTCCGGCTTATTAGTGATTCCCAGAGCTCAAAAAATGTCTACGTGCTATAGAGGATTGTTGCGAGGATTGTTCTCCCAGGATGCAAACAGACGTTTCCGGACAATGGTAGAAGGTAGGAACATGTTTAATTACCAATTATTCCGACTCATCAGACAAGACAGGAACCGAACCAAAGAAAAGCGTGCCGATCACACGAGAAGCTAATGAAAAAAAAAACGTAATGCAGGAAACATAGAAGCTAAACACTTTGCATGGCATGGAACAACATGAAACTGTGGCATGAAACCAATAGCACTTACGTGGACACGGCATGCATCAAACAATGACGCCTGGCCGACTGACTGGCAAAGACAAGCTTAAATGCTGCCTCTGATTAGTGCTCGGGAAGCTGGTGAGCCCTAATCAGATACAGGTAAACACAATGAATAACTATAGCAACCAAAACAAAAAGGAACTAAAGGAGTCCAAAACTATCAAAAAATACAAAATCATGACATATAGAGCGTTTTCTATTTGAGCTCCAGTACTATGGAATGCCCTCCCGGTAACAGTTAGAGATACTACCTCAGTCGAAGCATTTAAGTAATAATAATAATAATAATAATAATGGATTAGATTTATATTGTGCTTTTCTATTGTTAGATACTCAAAGCGCTCGCAGAGAGGTGGGAACCCATCATTCATTCACACCTGGTGGTGGTAAGCTACATCTGTACCCGCCGCTCTCCTGGGGTAGACTGACGGAAGCATGGCTGCCAGTTTGCACCTACGGCCCCTCCGACCAACACCAATCATTCATTCACCAGTGTGAGCGGCACCGGGGGCAAAGGGTGAAGTGTCCTGCCCAAGGACACAACAGCAGTGATTTTTTTTGGATGCTAATAGGTGGGAAGCGAACCTGCAACCCTCAGGTTTCTGGCCGGCTGCTCTACCCACTACGTCATGCTGCCCCCAAGGACAAGTGGTAGAAATGCATTATTAATCTACTTGTTCATATCTGCTTACTTTCTCTCTTAACATGTTCTATCTACACTTCTGTTAAAATGTAATAATCATGTATTCTTCTGTTGTTTGGGTACTTTACATCAGTTTTGGATGATACCTCAAATTTGGGTATCAATCAGCTACCAAGTAGTTACAGGATCCTACATTGGTCATATTCAAAGTCCTCATGTGTCCAGGGACACATTTCCTGAATTCAAAAACAATATAATTTTTTTTTAAACAAAAGAAGATATGATGCCAAAAATACTTTTCAGCGGCGGTATAGTACTGTTTTGATTGATTAATTGACACTTTTATTAGTAGATTGCATAGTACAGTACATATTCCGTACGATTGACCACTAAATGGGAACACCTGATAAAGGTTTTCAACTTGTTTAAGTCGGGGTCCACGTTAATCAATTCATGGTAAACCTGACCCGGAGTCGAACCCGGGCCGCGCCAAATCCTAACCACTAGACCAGTAGGGAACATGATCCATTAGTATTGCGGTACTATAGAAATGCCGGTATACCATACAACCCTAATATATATATATATATGATGAGGTGGTGACTTGTTCAGGGTGTACGCCGCCTTCCGACCGATTGTAGCTGAGATAGGCGCCAGCACCCCCCGCGAGCCCAAAAGGGAATAAGCGGTAGAAAAATGGATGGATATATATATATATATATATATATATATATATATATATATATATATATATATATATATATATGTAGGTGTGGGAAAAAATCACAAGACTACTTCATCTCTACAGATCTGTTTCAAGAGGGGTTCCCTCAATCATCAGGAGATTTTAATGGAAGCATTCACATACAATGGTTTATATAGAGCACAGAGTGGGTGGGTACAAGCAGGCGTAGGGTGTGGTGATTGGCTCATGTGTTACCTAGGAGGTGTTTCCGTCTATGGCGGCATGTTGAAATGATTTCACTGCGCTTGTTGAGAGATGATAGATCTGGATGATATATAATAAACAGTTTCTCTTTTAAGCATAGGTTGCATCTTTTATTACCACTGTTGTAAGGTGTGCTGGATGCAAGAATTTGCCATGTTATTGAATATTCAACATTATTGTCTTTGAGGTTCCAAATGTGTTTGCTGAGTTCTGTAGAATTCTGCAAAGTCTGGTTTCTAAAGGAGGCGTTGTGATTATTCCATCTTGTTTTGAACGCTCCTTCGGTTAATCCTACGTACGTGTCGGATGTGTTAATGTCCTTGCGTATTACCTTTGCTTGGTAAACGACTGATGTCTGTAAGCACCTTCCGTTGAGAGGGCAATCAGGTTTCTTGCGACAGTTACATTCATTATTGGTTTCAGAGTCGTTTAGTCTGGGGGTAGGCAGTCCTTTTGCAATTGCTTTGTTGTGGTTTGAAATGATTTGTTGCATGTTATTCATACAGCTGTAGCTCAATTTAATGTTGTTCTTGTTGAATATTTTTCTTAGGGTGTTGCCTTTGGGGAAGTGTTTGTCGATCAGAGTGAGGAACTTGCGGCCGATGTTGGTTGAGACGTCTTTGCTGAA
>NC_084634.1:34703607-34713935 GCF_033978795.1 Nerophis ophidion
TGAGCTTTAAGCACACCTGTGAAGTGAAAACCATTTTTGACTACCTCTCGAAGCTCATGGTGCGAATGCCAAGAGTGTGCAAAGCATTAACCAGAGCAAAGGGTGGCTATTTTGAAGAAACTAGAATATAAAATATGTGTTCAGTTATTTCACCTTTTTTTTTTTGTTAAGTACATAACTCCACGTGTTCATTCATAGTTTTGATGCCTTCAGTGACAATCTACAATGTAAAAAGTCATGAAAATGAATAACAGGCATTGAATGAGAAGGTGTGTCCAAACTTTTGGCCTGTACTGTAATTCATAATTTCTACAGCCAGTAAAATAATTTACACCTGTACCATAATTAAAGACGTAGTGTGTATGAAATCTTCAGCTCCTCTTTGTATTAAGAAAGCCAGTGAAGCACAAACAGCTAGAAGTTATGAAGAAACTTTCCAACTCTAGAGCCAAATACTATCATAATGTCAGGCTTGGTCTAAGGAATGGACTCAGATGCAGAGATTGGATTCTTAGTCGGGCTTTTATTTTGACAACTCTTTAACCTCCAGAGCCAAAATCTATAAATAACAAAAACGGTCAGCGAAAAAGCTTCCAAAAAGGGAACAACCGATGAACACTCCTAAAGAGGAGGAAAATACAAAAATAAAGACGAACTATAATTAGCGCCGTATCTGCTATCTATCTTAATAAAAATGATATATTTTGTTTGTAAAAAGCACTTTACGTTTAGCAAACAACCTCAAAGTGCCACAGTGTAAAAAATAGTAGTAATAATAATGATAATAGTAAAAATATAATAGAAATAAATAAAATATACATTTAGAAACAGCCCAATAGCTAGAACCAGCATTCATGTTTATAAAAAGGCTTTTTTTTAAAAAAGATGGATTTTTAAGTCTTTTTTAAAAGCATCCACAGTCTGAGGTGCCCTAAGGTCGTCAGGGAGAGCGTTCCACAGACTGGGAGCAGCGGAGCAGAAAGCCTGGTCTCTTAACAAAACACGCTCCACTCTAAATTCTAATCTAATAAAGGTAAACGAAAAATCACACAAGAAGTTTTGAAGAAACGGGCTATAGAGCGTTTTCCGTTCGGGCTCCAGTACTCTGGAATGCCCTCCCGGTAACAGTTCGAGATGCTACCTCAGTAGAAGCATTTAAGTCTCACCTTAAAACTCATCTGTATACTCTAGCCTTTAAATAGCCCTCCTTTTTAGACCAGTTGATCTGCCGCTTCTTTTCTTTCTGGCTTTCATGGCTCTCTCAGCCAAAAAGGTTCCCGACCCCTGCCCTAAGTTGTCTACATGAAACATGCGGTTGACTGGTTTGGGTCATCTTTTTTGGAACAATACAATGGCAAAACCCAATTAAGGCTCAATACTTATTTAGCATGTTTATGAATGGACTTGCCTTTGTGTTGCCCGGCAACCGTAAGCCGACTTTATGCAGATGACGCCATTAAATATACACCAGCCAAGTCACCCAGAGAGGCTGCAGAAGTCCTAACAAGATGCCTTGAGGATCTAAATCAATGGCTGCAAAATAATCACCTTACACTTAATTAGCAGCAACTCTCTGTTTGGGATTTTCTGTTCAAAACCCAAGTGTAACCTTGGCATTCATTATGACTTTGCGAAATAGTGAAATACAGAAGTCACTGGATTGAAAGTTCTAGGGATAATCCTCGACCCACAACTTAAACTTGAAAGGCACAAAAGAGAGTCTCAAACGTAGTCTCAATTGTTTTAAACTAATGACAAATGCGGCTAAAATGTTAATAGATGCCATGATTTACCAACAGAAATCAAATTAACAGTGGCTCAGTGCCAGCAATGAGAGGGTTCCAGGTTTGATTCTAGATTCCGCCACCCGAGTTTCTACTGTTGTGTCCTTGGGCAAGACACTTTACACTTGCTCCCGTGAGTGCCACCCACATTGGTTTAACCCTTGTGTAATGTTCATATTGTTGTGACTCAGCCAGCGTTTGTGGGTCTGATGGACCCGTTGCATTTTGTGGTTTTAAATCCCTCACAATCAAACACTTTTATGTTAAAATACTGAACACGTATGAACAATATGAATGTTGCACGGAAAATATCTCTGCCAGTTTCTGCATCCCACAGGGATTCTTCTTTTGTGTTTCTGCACCTTTCGGTTCCCACACAAAGTTGCAACATTGTTTGTCAACACTGTCTGCTCTCATTTTGTCGCACATTTGACCTTCTGATGTTCTGTGTACCTACACTCTGTCCTCTTCCTGTTTAGGCCTGCTGTGTGTGTGTGTGTGTGCTTGTGTGTGTGTGTGGTACACAGAACATCAATGTACACACTTTTATTAGCCCCGGGTCCATCTTATACCCGGACATCTTGATTGTAATATAAAAGTTTAGGGGGGTGTATGGTTTAAGGTCATTAAATATGTGTTCTGATATATGTTCTTCACAGAAAATGAACCAAAGTCAGTGAGTCTCAGTTTGAAAATTTAAATAATTGGAACATTTTTCTTTTAATAAAAAATCTAAACGGGTACCACAGACCCGGACACCACAAAGGGTAGATATCAAACACTTTTATGTTAAAATACTGAACACAAATGAACAATATGAATGTTGCACGGAAAATATCTCTGCCAGTTTCTGCATCCCACAGGGATTCTTCTTTTGTGTTTCTGCACCTTTCGGTTCCCACACAAAGTTGCAACATTGTTTGTCAACACTGTCTGCTCTCATTTTGTCGCACATTTGACCTTCTGATGTTCTGTGTACCTACACTCTGTCCTCTTCCTGTTTAGGCCTGCTGTGTGTGTGTGTGTGTGTGTGTGTGTGTGTGTGTGGTACACAGAACATCAATGTACACACTTTTATTAGCCCCGGGTCCATCTTATACCCGGACATCTTGATTGTAATATAAAAGTTTAGGGGGGTGTATGGTGTAAGGTCATTAAATATGTATTCTGATATATGTTCTTCACAGAAAATGAACCAAAGTCAGTGAGTCTCAGTTTGAAAAATTAAATAATTGTAACATTTTTCTTTTAATAAAACATCTAAAAGGGTACCACAGACCCGGACACCACAAAGGGTAGATAGTGGCTTTCACTATGTGAAGTGCTTTGAGTATCAATAAATATAATTCACTTCACATTTCATTTATGTAAAAGTTCAGTAAAAATAGCAATATCAACAAACAAAAAAACAAAACTATCAAACTCGCTCGAAACGAAACTAGCTTTTTGGGATGGTGTGTTTAAAAAGTTCCCCACTGGTATTTTGTTGATTATTGATTAACTCCTGGCATGGTTGACTAACTAAAAGACTAATTTATAGAACTGTGTTGGTTAAATCTTAATATTTTAGCAATCTAATAGATTCTACAATTAATCTTATGATACTGGCACAATAACCCCTAATATTTTATGTAAGTGTGTGTGTGTGTGTGTGTGTGTGTGTGTGTGTGTGTGTGTGTGTGTGTAACATCATCAAGGAAAAATACTTTCCGTATGAGGACCAGTGATCAAGTTAGGGCCAAAACAGTTGCATCTAATAGAGAGCCAAATACTAGAGTCCGAGAACATTGCTCCAAAGTCAGGATTTTTTTTTCTTGATTTAGTTTGCATACTAAGTCAACATTGACAAGTGTAAAGGCAGCAATATATGATAAAACAAGGACTTCCCTACTCATCTCCGGAAAAAAACGGCCAGGTGAACAGCTGGTTTTACGACTTCAGCTGCTAACGTAAGAAAAACTGCGTCCCATATGTGACCATAGGATGAACAAATACACTACGGTACTAAGACTACAGTGGCCATTAACAGTTAGCTTCTACAGCTGGGTTGCCCAACGTGCGGCACAGGGACCATCTGTGGTCTGTGACTCATTTGTCATCGGCCTTGAGCACATTACAAAAAACAAAACAATAAAGATCTCATTTGCACCCCTGGTGGTGAAATCTATCAAAATGAGGGTGGGATTAGGAGGGATTTTTCAAATTGACTGTGTGTCGGTTTTAAAAGTGTCCCGCCTTTGGTCAACATATGAAATAACAAGTACGTATAAAATACTTTAAATACTTCCCCTCTGGCCAAAATATGTAACAAGTGTATGTAAGAAATTGAAATGCGCCCCCTTTGACCAAAATGTAATCAAACAAAATAAATTAAATATATATCCATCCATTTTCTACTGCTTGTCCCTATATATATATATATATATATATATATATATATATATATATATATATGTGTGTGTGTGTGCGTCATACTGTAGTAACTTGAAGTAAATAATGAAGATTAAAAACCAATCAAAAAAATAAATAAACTAGAAGCTTACCTTTTTTTTATATTTGCATAGTGTGTATATATATTATTAATGTTGTAAATACAAATCTTTATATGTCTAAAAAGGGCTGTCCTAAAGAGATAGGCATTCTTCAGAGGTTTCGAGAAGGTAACACATACACAAGTGTGTGTGTGAAGTGTCTTGCCTGAGCAAGACACTTCACCCTTGCTCCTGATGGGTGCTGGTTGGCGCCTTGCATGGCTGCTCCCTCCATCAGTGTGTGAATGTATGTGTGAATGGGTAATGTGGAAGTAGTGTCAAAGCGCTTTGAGTACCTTGAAGGTAGAAAAGCGCTATATAAGTACAACTCATTTATCATTTATTTATTTAAATGTGTCTAATAACATCTGAAACGCTCACACTGCTGCCGCCCGGCGTCGTCGCTTTTTTTTCTTTTTTTTTTTAAATTAGTGCCTCACTCTAACTTTCCTCATCCACAAATCTTTCATCCTCGCTCAAATTAATGGGGAATTTGTTGTTTTCTCGGTCCAAATAGCTCTTGCTGCTGGAGGCTATGATTATAAACAATCTGAGGATGTGAGGAGCCCTACAACCCGTGACGTCACGTGCACATCGTCTGCTACTTCCGGTACAGGCAAGGCTTTTTTTATCAGCGACCAAAAGTTGCAAACTTTATCGTCGATGTTCTCTACTAAATCCTTTCATATCGCGAAATGATCAAGTACGACACATAGAATGGAGCTGCTATCCCCGTTTAAATTAGAAAATATCATTTCAGTAGGCCTTTAAACCCCGGAACTGATGAATTCTATGTACTCCATTACATATGGTGCGTTCAGGTGCGGAGTGGTACGTCGACATCCATCACATGAGGTTACCAGTTGATGTAGATGTGTGTGGCAGTCGTCGGTGCAATTAATGGCGTCGGAGGAAAGGTGAATTCAGTGGTGGGTGACCTTCTTTAACTTGCTCACTCAGCCTTGACAGGAAGGGCTGGCTTTTCTCATTTTCGACCACTGATTCCGATCAATCATCCAACGATGACGGGAAGCGCAGATTGCGAGACAAGTCAAGATTTAAGATTTTAGGTAAACCTCATTTCTAAATGTCATCACGCGCCGACGTTTCGTGGTAATATTCTTCTTACTTTGACGTCTGTGTTCGGAGAGGATGTTAATGAGGGGGCCGTGCTGTGTTGCTGCTCATTAATCGACAAAGTAAAAGCCCCACAACAATAAAGAACAGCCAATCCATGCTGTTTCAGACTAAATTATCACCGCGGAGGTGCAGTTAATTTTAAAACCGCTCCCGTCTGACGTGTTTATTATTTTCAGCTGAACTGGAGCGATTAAATCTCCAAATGGTCCCTCAGCGCCGATCGCAGTGTTAAATAAGCGAAAGAAATGTGAATTGATCTGCTTTGGATTTTTTTTTTTTTAACATTAAAGCAGGGTTCTACGGTATTAGTATAGTACTGTGATACTAATGAATCATATTCGGTATTATAACGCAGTGGTCCCCAACCACCGGGCCGCGGGTGGCCCTATTGGTACCGGGCCGCAGAAGAATTTTTCATTCATTTTTCCATCCATCCATCCATTTTCTACCGCTTATTCCCTTTCGCGGTCGCGGGGGGCGCTGGCGCCTATCTCAGCTACAATCGGGCGGAAGGCGGCGTACACCCTGGACAAGTCGCCACCTCATCGCAGGGCCAACACAGATAGACAGACAACATTCACACTCACATTCTAAATCAACATAAAAAACACAATATAAACTTACAATTAGTGCACCAAACAAAAAAAACTCAATTTTTCATGACAAAAATGTCCCCTTTTTCATGACAAATAGAAAATTAAAATAATAGTCCCCCCCCGCCCCCCCCCCCCCCACCCAGGCCGCGGGACAAATTATTAAGCGCTGACCGGTCCGCGTATACAAAAAGGTTGGGGACCACTGCTATAACGAGTCTGTGGAGAGGCGGAGTAGACGGTCTGACAGAGCGGCAGGGTACGCTGGAGCCCGGCCCAAGATGGCGGCCGGGGGGCGGAGATTGCGAGCGAGCGGCGAGGCGGGGCGTGCGGGGAGTGACGCCACAAGCGGGATCAGGTGCGTGGATCGCGCACCTGGATACACTAGTTAAAAGGGCGGCAGCCATGAACGTCGGGGAGAGAGGCGTGGAGAGGGGGAGGAGCTGGAGTGCAGCTGACGCAGAGCGAGAGAGGAGGAGAACCGAAGACAGACGACGAGCGAGCGGAAAAGAGAAGCGGGAAAAGCGAACTGGAATGAGGTGTTTATTAAAAAAATAATCAAAGTCAATCTGCTCGAAGTCATGTCCTTCCTTGGTGGTCCATGGAACCCGCAAGGCGACGGCTTGAGACCGTCACAGAGTCTAAAAAGTACTTGTAGTACACCCCCCCCCCCCCCCCCACTCCCTCTGCCCCTCGTCGTCGTCACGCCGTGACATTGCCGGTTTTATAAGCAGAGGAGCTAGTTAAAGGGTTAAAGTAAAGGGAAAAAAAGATCAAAGGCGACAGCTTTATGATAACCGCACTAAAAGTACAGGCTTTTGTGTTACACATGTTAATGGGTGAGCTGCAGTAATGAGTTTTTTTTCCTCCACATTTTAGCGATCAGAACCTTCTCAGCTGACACATTTTTATTAGAAAAAAAAGGTCTGAATGTCACCATGGAAATGATTGGAATCCCGTCGGTCTCGACCTAATAGACAATCATTACAGCAGGGCTCTATTGGTGAGTGCAGTCAGACTTAAAATGAGCATCGTTCTACATTCTACACCTAGAGGACAAAAGTAGAGAGTGGCAAATTATTGGCAAATTTCCTGAAAGCTCTCGATATTAAAATAGATTTATACAGTGGGCCAAAAAAGTATTTAGTCGGCAATCGATTGTGCAAGTTCTCCCACTTAAAATGATGACAGAGGTCTGTAATTTTCATCATAGGTACACTTCAACTGTGAGAGACAGAATGTGGAAAAAAAAAACAGGAATTCACATTGTAGGAATTTTAAAGAATTTATTTGTAAATTATGGTGGAAAATAAGTATGTGGTCAACCATTCAAAGCTCTCACTGATGGAAGGAGGTTTTGGCTCAAAATCTCACCATACATGGCCCCATTCATTCTTTCCTTCAATCGTCCTGTCCCCTTAGCAGAAAAACAGCCCTGAAGCATGATGTTTCCACCCCCATGCTTCACAGTAGGTGTGGTGTTCTTGGGATGCAACTCAGTATTCTTCTTCCTCCAAACACAAGGAGTTGAGTTTATACCAAAATGGATACATGGATGATACAGCAGAGGATTGGGAGAATGTCATGTGGTCAGATGAAACCAAAATAGAACTTTTTGGTATAAACTCAACTCGTCGTGTTTGGAGGAAGAAGAATACTGAGTTGCATCCCAGGAACACCATACCTACTGTGAAGCATGGGGGTGGAAACATCATGCTTTGGGGCTGTTTTTCTGCTAAGGGGACAGGACGATTTATCCGTGTTAAGGGAAAGAATGAATGGGCCAACATCTTTATTTTGTATTAATTATACTACTTATACCAGTTTAAGGGACGGCGTGGCGCAGTGGGAGAGTGGCCGTGCGCAACCCGGGGGGCCCTGGTTCAAATCCCACCTAGCACCAACCTTGTCACGCCCGTTGTGTCCTGAGCAAGACACTTCACCCTTGCTCCTGATGGGTGCTGGTTGGCGCCTTGCATGGCAGCTCCCTCCATCAGTGTGTGAATGTGTGTGTGAATGGGTAAATGTGGAAGTAGTGTCAAAGCGCTTTGAGTACCTTGAAGGTAGAAAAGTGCTATACAAGTACAACCCATTTAATTATATGCGTTTGTCAGTATTGTAGTAATTTAAGTAACTTGTGCACTATATTTGATGAAACATGAACATTTTAAACGAGTGTTTTAAATTTACTGCACACCAGGGATGTACGGTATACATAGTATAGTATCCCGGTACTAATGAATCAAAAAATTGTACTATACTTTGTTTGAAAAGTAACGGTTCCTGTCGTGACATTGCTGGTTTTAAGAGCAGAAGAGCATGTTTGGCAGTGCGCAATCACAGAGTACTTACAAGCAGACCTAAAAACTGACAATAAAGGTGAAGTTATAACACTGAAACGCCCTCACAGGAAGAGGTGCTTGGAGACATGGCCATCTAGTTTCAAGTCTCAAGTTGAAGTTTAGAATTATAACAGTAGGGAATATCCAATGTTCTTTGTGGACTTGGACAAGGAATTTGACTGTGTCTCTCGGGAAGTCCTGTGGGGAGTGATCAGAGAGTATGGGGCCTCGGACTGTCTGATTGTGGCGGTTTGCTCCCCGTACGATCAGTATCAGAGCTTGGTCCGCATCGCCGACAGTAAGTCGGACACGGTTCTAGTGAGGGTTGGACTCCGCCAAGGCTGTCCTTTTTCACAGATTCTGTTCAGAACTTTTATGGACGTTGAGGAGATCCAGTTTAGTGGCTGCAGGATTAGGTCTTTGCTTTTAGCAGATTTTCTGGTCCTGATGGCTTCAACTGGCCAGGATCTTCAGCTCTCACTGGATCGGTTCGCAGCAGAGTGTGAAGCGACCGGGGATGAGAATCAGCACCTCCAAGCCAGAGTTCATGGTTCTCCTCCCAACTCCGGGTTGGGGAGGAGACCCTGTCCCGAGTGGAGGAGTTCAATACCTAGGAGTCTTGTTCACGAGTGAGGGAAGAGTGGATCGTGAGATCGACAGGCGGATCGGTGCGGCGTCTTCAGTAATGCGGACGTTGTATCGATCCGTTGTGGTGAAGAAGGAGCTGAGCCGGAAGTCAAAGCTCTCAATTTACCAGTTGATCTACGTTCCCATCCTCACCTATGGTCATGAGCTTTGGGTCATGACCGAAAGGATAAGATCACGGGTACAAGCGGCCCAAATGAGTTTCCTCAGCCCAGGTGGTGGGGCTCTCCCTTAGAGATAGGGTGAGAAGCTCTGTCATCCGGGAGGAACTCAAAGTAAAGCTGCTACTCCTCCACATCGAGAGAAGCTAGATTAGGTGGTTCAGGCATCTGGCCAGAATACCACCCGAACACCTCCCTCGGGAGGTGTTTGGGGCACGTCCAACCGGTAAGAGGCCACGGGGAAGACCCAGGACACGTTGGGAAGACTATGTCTCCCGGCTGGCCTGGGAACGCCTCGGGATCCCCCGCGAAGAGCTGGACGAAGTGGCTGGGGAGAGGAAAGTCTGGGTTTCCCTGCTCAGGCTGCTTACCCTGCGACCTGACCTCGGATAATCAATCAATCAATCAATGTTTATTTATATAGGCCTAAATTACAAGTGTCTCAAAGGGCTGCACAAGCCACAAGGATGGTGGTAAGTGAAGGAGTCCCCCAGATAAGGTAGAAGAAGCTTTTGGTAGGGGGTCCAGAGGACAGTATATGCATAGAATGCTGAAAAGTGGTGGTAAGCACAAAAGCGCTATATGATAAACACAAAATAGGAAGTACTAAAGCATACATACAGTCGTTAAGATAGGTGTAGTAGTTAGATTTATTATTTATAGGCTTATTAGTGATTCCCAAAGCCCAAAAAAAGTCTGCGGGCTATAGAGCGTTTTCCGTTCGGGCTCCAGTACTCTGGAATGCCCTCCCGGTAACAGTTCGAGATGCCACCTCAGTAGAAGCATTTAAGTCTCACCTTAAAACTCATTGTATACTCTAGCCTTTGAATAGACTCCCTTTTTGGACCAGTTGATCTGCCGCTTCTTTTCTTTTTCTTCTGTGTTCCACTCTCCTTTGTGGAGCGGGTCCGGTCCGATCCGGTGGCCATGTACTGCTTGCCTGTGTATCGGCTGGGGACGTCTCTGCGCTGCTGATCCGCCTCCGCTTGGGATGGTTTCCTGCTGGCTCCGCTGTGAACGGGACTCTCGCTGCTGTGTTGGATCCGCTTTGGACTGGACTCTCGCGACTGTGTTGGATCCATTATGGATTGAACTTTCACAGTATCGTGTTGGACCCGCTCGACATCCATTG
>NC_084634.1:34713955-34831455 GCF_033978795.1 Nerophis ophidion
CTTCACTACACAACGTAGCCACCGGCCTCACAATGTAAACAAACGCCATTGGTGCATCTACACTTGACTTCCACTGTAATGATACCAAGTCATGATTCGTGGTCCCAGATCATGTTTTTGTTTTGTTCTGTTATTTTTGGACTCCCTAAGTTCCTGTTTTGTGCACCTCTGGGTTTGTTTATGTTTCTATGGGGATTAATTGGGTTCACCTGCCTCTGATTAGTGGTCGGCAAGCTCACCTGCAGTCGACCACTAATCAGAGAGCTATTTTTTTCACTTCTCTCGCCACACTCGTCCTAGCTTCTTTGTTTGCTTCACGCTTCTATTACGTGAGTACTCCTCGTCTTTAGTCCCGTCGGTTTGTTTTCTGTTTTTTGTGCCTCTTTGAGCTGTCAAGAATAAACCATGTTCCTACCTGCAAGTCCTGTCCGGAGTGATCCGTTTGCATCCCGGGGGAACAAACCTTGCAGCAAGCTGCGACGCCCCCCAACCGTAACAATTATATTCTGTTTGAAAAGTACAATGTAAACAAATGCTATGGGGGTATCTACACCTGACATCCACTGTAATGATACCAAGTACAAGAGTGTATCTTGTCGATACTACTATAGGGCCCCATTTTGTCTGCTGGAAGACCCCCCACTAATATAACCAGGACACTGCTCACTAAGATTGTACGGTATACCGATACTAGTATAGCACTGCGGTACTACTGAATAAAAAACTGTATTATATTCTGTTTGAAAAGTACCGATTCGCCATAAAAAAAATTTTACAGGCATGATGATGCGTCATTGTCATGTCGTGACTGATTGATTGATTGATTGATTGAGACTTGTATTAGTAGATTGCACAGTACAGTACATATTCCGTACAATTGACCACTAAATGGTAACACCCCAATAAGTTTTTCAACTCGTTTAAGTCGGGGTCCACGTCAATCAGTTTATGAGCAGAGGAGCATGTTCGGCAGCGCACATTCATGGAGTACTTACAAACATACACAGTGTGTAGACCGTAAAGGGAAAATAGACACATTTTGGCTTAAAAACTAACGATAAAGGTGAAGCTATAACACTGAAACACAAAAAAATATGGCTAGCTAATTAGCGGCTAATTTCCATCCGCAGTCGGCAGTGTTGTAGCTACTTCTAAATCATTAATCCTCGTCTCCATGGCGACGAGTAAAGTAAGTTTCTTACAAGTATCATCCCTGCAGGATCAAGAATAGCTAAACATGCTTCACTACACAACGTAGCTCACCGGCGTCACAATGTAAACAAACGCCATTGGTGCATCTACACTTGACTTCCACTGTAATGATACCAAGTCATGATCCGTGGTCCCGGATCATGTTTTTGTTTTGTTCTGTTATTTTTGGACTCCCTATGATCCTGTTTTGTGCACCTCTGGGTTTGTTTAGGTTTCTATGGGGATTAATTGGGTTCACCTGCCTCTGGTTGGTGGTCGGCACGCTCACCTGCAGTCGACCACTAATCAGAGAGCAATTTTTTTCCACTTCTCTCGCAACACTCGTCCTAGCTTCTTTGTTTGCTTCACGCTTCTGTTACGTGAGTACTCCTCGTCTTTAGTCCCGTCGGTTTGTTTCCTGTTTTGTGTGCCTCTTTGAGCTGTTAAGAATAAACCATGTTCCTACCTGCAAGTCCTGTCCGGAGTGATCCGTTTGCATCCCGGGGGAACAAACCTCGCATCAAGCTACGACGCCCCCCAACCGTAACAATTATATTCTGTTTGAGAAGTACAATGTAAACAAATGCTATGGGGGTATCTACACCTGACTTCCATTGTAATGATACCAAGTACAAGAGTGTATCTTGTCGATACTACTATAGGGCCCCGTTTTGTCTACTGGAAGACCCCCACTAATATAACCAGGACACTGCTCACTAAAATTGTACGGTATACCGATACCAGTATAGCACTGCGGCACTACTGAATAAAAAACTGTATTATATTCTGTTTGAAAAGTACCGATTTGCCATAAAAATAATTTTACAGGCATGATGATGCGTCATTGTCATGTCGTGACTGATTGATTGATTGATTGAGACTTGTATTAGTAGATTGCACAGTACAGTACATATTCCGTACAATTGACCACTAAATGGTAACACCCCAATAAGTTTTTCAACTTGTTTAAGTCGGGGTCCACGTCAATCAGTTTATGAGCAGAGGAGCATGTTCGGCAGCGCACATTCATGGAGTACTTACAAACATACACACCGTGTAGACCGTAAAGGGAAAATAGACACATTTTGGCTTAAAAACTAACTATAAAGGTGAAGCTATAACACAAACACAAAAAAATATGGCTAGCTAGTTAGCGGCTAATTTCCACCTTTTTGTCTCCTGGAAGCCCACCCACTAATATACAGTAAACAGGACACTGCTCACTAAGATTGTACGGTATACCGATACTAGTATAGTACTGCGGTACTACTGCATCAAAAACATAGGTTCAATGAATATAGGTTGGAAATGATTTGCAAATCATTGTATTATGTTTTTATTTACCATTTACACAACGTGCCACAGTTCAACTAATATATGACATCCTCTGCACTAACCAGGACGTACAAACCCCGTTTCCATATGAGTTGGGAAATTGTGGTAGATGTAAATATAAACAGAAAACTATCATTTGCAAATCATTTTCAACCCATATTCAGTTGAATATGCTACAAAGACAACATATTTGATGTTCAAACTGATACTTTTTTTTTGTGCAAAAAATCATTAACTTTAGAATTTAATGCCAGCAACACGTGACAAAAAAAGTTGTCAAAGGTGGCAATAAATACTGATAAAGTTGAGAAATGCTCATCAAACACTTATTTGGAACATCCCACATGTGTGCATGCTAATTGGGAACAGGTGGGTGCCATGATTGGGTATAAAAACACCTTCCCAAAAAATACTCAGTCTTTCACAAGAAAGGATGGGGCGAGGTACACCCCTTTGTCCACAACTGCGTGAGCAAATAGTCAAACAGTTGAAAGAAATTTAGGGATTTCAACATCTACGGTCCATAATATCATCAAAAGGTTCAGAGAATCTGGAGAAATCACTCCCCGTAAGCGGCATGGCCGGAAACCAACATTGAATGACCGTGACCTTCGATCCCTCAGACGGCACTGTATCAAAAACCAACATCAATCTCTAAAGGATATCACCACATGGGCTCAGGAACATTTCAGAAAACCACTGTCACTAAATACAGTTCGTCACTACATCTGTAAGTGCAAGTTAAAGCTCTACTATGCAAAGCGAAAGCCATTTACCAACAACATCCAGAAACGCCGCCGGCTTCTCTGGGCCCGAGATCATCTAAGATGGACTGATGCAAAGTAGAAAAGTGTTCTGTGGTCTGAAGAATCCACATTTTAATTTGTTTTTGGAAATATTCGAAATTGTGTCATCCGGACCAAAGGGGAAGCGAACCATCCAGACTGTTATTGACGCAAAGTTCAAAAGCCAGCATCTGTGATGGTATGGGGGTGCATTAGTGCCCAAGGCACGGGTAACTTCCACATCTCTGAAGGCACCATTAATACTGCCGTCTTTTTCATGGACGCCCCTGCTTATTTTAGCAAGACAATACCAAGCGTCATTCAGCACGTGTTACAAAAGCGTGGCTTCGTTAAAAAAAAGAGTGCAAGTACTTTCCTGCCCCGCCTGCAGTCCAGACCTGTCTACCATAGAAAATGTGTGGCGCATTATGAAGCGTAAAATACGACAGCGGAGACCCCGGACGACTGAAACTCTACATAAAACCAGAATGGGAAATAATTCCACTTTCAAAGTTTCAACCATTAGTTTCCTCAGTTCCCAAACGTTTATTTAGTGTTGTTAAAAGAAAAGGTGATGTAACACAGTGGTGAACATGCCCTTTCCCAACTACTTTGGCACATGTGGCAGCCATGAACTTCTAAGTTAATTATTATGTACGAAAAAATAAAGTTTATGAATTTGAACATCAAATATGTTGTCTTTGTAGTGCATTCAACTGAATATGGGTTGAAAATGATTTGCAAATCATTGTATTCTGTTTATATTTACATTTAATACAATTTCCCAACTCATATGGAAACGAGGTTTGTACATTTGCACTAACCAGGACTTAAATAGCAAGTAGTTATGTTAAAATGCAGAGTTTATACCACAGTTAGTAGTTATGAGAAGAGAGTGGAATGCTTCTTTTTTTTTTTTTTTAGAAAGAACACAATTCCTCCTGTCTGTCTCAAGCATTTTGACACCGAGCTCGACCGTCCCCTGACACTCGGGGACGCTAAGCCTCCAGCTGACTCACACACTCCAAGTGACACATGCGAGCGCACACAATCACGCACTGGCAGGATTGAGCCTAAACCGAGCTGTCAGGCGGAAAACAACGGAGTCTGGGGACAAGGCGAGGGCTTTAAAGCCCACACCTGTGGCATTAAACGCAGCCTAGATATGCACTTCGGGGGGGCCCCGTAATAGGCTCAACTTCTGCCAAAACGACCCTTCTCATCAATTCCCTAATAGGCCGGCGTGTGCACTTCAATTAAAAAATGCACGCCGCCAAGCTGACCCGGCTCCAAGACGCGGGACCGGTGATCATATAACTTGTATTCACCGGGAGCGCCGGCAACAGATGTGCTCATTTGCGGCGCTCTCCCCGCTCCCAATAATGTGCCAGCTAAAACCTCTAAATACGTGCTAATTTGCGAAGGGGCTCGCTGTGGATGTGCTAAACTACCAGCTGACATTTTTGTGTGCTAATTCGTCAAGCAGGGACCCCTTTTGGTGCTAATTGTGCCAAATTGTGAGTACACTTCCACCGGCCTTGAATTGCCAGAGTCCCGAATGACTGCTTGCAACCTCATCACCGCATTCAGATTGCGAACGTTGCAGAATATTAAAAAAAAAAAGCCAAAGATGCGGCGGGCGCGATTAGAAGAGCTTGTAAAGAAACACTACAGTTTTGCGGTCCTAATTTAACACATATATAGACGCAGAATGTCAAGTTCACTATTTTAGACAGCAAACACCCCAAAGTTTTCCTGGGCCCCGAGTTAAAACTCTACTATGCAAAGCCAAAGCAATTTATCAACAACACCCAGAAACGCCGTCGGCTTCGGTGGGCCCGAGCTCGTCTAAGATGGACTGATGCAAAGTGGAAAAGTGTTGAATGGACTGAAAAGACCAGATATTTAATGTCCGAACTGGTAAATGTTGTTATCTTTTGCAAATATTAGCTTATCCGGAATATGATGCCTGCAACATGTTTCAAACAATCATTCCAATAAACAAACTAAAGACTTTGTAAACAAGTTGTGGCAACATTCACGTAACCTCAAATAGTTTTTTCCTTCGTTGTATACTTTTAGTGTAGGGACAAGTGCGTTTGATCCAATATTGTCCACACTTGTCTCCACCTAAACACAGCGGTGTGCCCTTAAATGGAGGGAAAATGACGATAAACCAAGCGCTTGGCTGCGTTTACTCCAAGGGGAAATCTCCGGAGCAAAGTCCGTGTAGTTAGTCCATCGTGATAATCAAGCCAAACAACAATAGTGTGCATACGCCTGACTTTGTGTTGTCTAAAATACATTAATAAATGAGTCTTGAATTTCCGGAGTCCCGAATGACTGCTTGAAACCTCTTCATTGCATTCAGATTGCGAGCGTTGCAGAATATAAAAAAAGAAAGCCAAAGATGCGACTAGCGCGGTCAGAAGAGCTCAAGAAGAAACACTACAGTTTTGCGGTCCTGATTTAACACACATATAGACGCAGAATGTCAACTTCACTTTTTTAGACAGCAAGCACCCCAAATCTTCACTGGGCCCCGAGGTAAAACTCTACTATGCAAAGCCAAAGCAATTTATCAACAACACCCAGAAACGGTGTCGGCTTCGGTGGGCCCGAGCTCATTTAAGATGGACTGATGCAAAGTCGAAAAGTGTTGAATAGACTGAAAAAACAAGATATTTAATGTTCGACTTGGTAAACTTTGTTATTTTTTGCAAATATTTGCTCATTTGGAATATGATGCCTGCAACATGTTTCAAAAAATCATTCCAATAAACAAACTAAAGACTTTGTAAACAAGTTGTGAGAACATTCACGTAACTTCAAATAGTTTTCTCCTTCGCTGTATACTTTTAGTGTATGGACAAGTGCGTCCGTCTCCAATATCGTCCACACTTGTCTCCACCTAAACACAGCAGTGCGCCCTTAAATGGAGGGAAAATGACGTTAAACCAAGCGCTTGGCTGCGTTTACTCCGAGGGGAAATCTCCGGAGCAAAGTCCGTGTAGTTGGTCCATCATGATAATCAAGCCAAACAAATATAGTGTGCACACGCCTGACTTTGTGTTGTCTAAAATGCATTAATAAATTAGTCTTGAATTTCCGGAGTCCCGAATGACTGCTTGAAACCTCTTCACCGCATTCAGATTGCGAGCGTCGCTGAATTTAAAAAAACAGCCAAAGATGCGACTGGCACGATCAGAAGAGCTCAAGAAGAAACACTACAGTTTTGCGGTCCTGATTTAACACACATATAGACGCAAAATGTCAAGTTCACTTCCTGACATTCAGAATTAACCGAATATAAAAAGGCAATGAATTAATATGCTCACACGGGTGAAGCGGACTTAAAGCTTTTCTTTCAGTAAGTAACCTATCAAAGAGGTTAGGATTTATTTAGACAGCAAATACCCCAAAGCTTTGCTGGCCCCCGAGTTAAAACTGTACTATGCAAAGCCAAAGCAATTTATCAACAACACCCAGAAACGCCATCGGCTTCGGTGGGCCCGAGCTCTTTCAAGATGGACTGATGCAAAGTGGAAAAATGTTAAATGGACTGAAAAGACAAGATATTTAATGTCCGAACTGGTAAATGTTATTTTTTGCAAATATTAGCTTATCCGGAATATGATGCCTGCAACAAGTTTCAAACAATCATTCCAATAAACAAACTAAAGACTTTGTAAACAAGTTGTGGCAACATTCACGTAACCTCAAATAGTTTTTTCCTTCGTTGTATACTTTTAGTGTAGGGACAAGTGAATCCATCTCCAATATTGTCCACACCTGTCTCCATCTAAACACAGCAGTGCGCCCTTAAATGGAGGGAAAATGACGATAAACCAAGCGCTTGGCTACGTTTACTCCGAGGGGAAATCTCCGGAGCAAAGTCCGTGTAGTTGGTCCATCATGATAATCAAGCCAAACAACAATAGTGTGCATACACCTCACTTTGTGTTGTCTAAAATGCATTAATAAATGAGTCTTGAAGTGCCTGAGTCCCGAATGACTGCTTGAAACATCTTCATTGCATTCAGATTGCGAGCGTCGCTGAATAAAAAAAAACAGCCAAAGATGCAACGAGCGCGATCAGAAGAGCTCGTAAAGAAACACTACAGTTTTGCGGTCCTGATTTAACACACATATAGACGCAAAATGTCAAGTTCACTGCCTGACATTCAGAATTAACTGAATATAAAAAGGCAATGAATTGAAATGCTCACACCGGTGAAGCAGACTTAAAGCTTTTCTTTCAGTAAATAACCTATCAAAGAGGTTAGGATTTTTTTTAGACAGCAAACACCCCACAACTTTGCTGGGCCCCTTGTTAAAACTCTACTATGAAAAGTCAAAGCAATTTATCAACAACACCCAGAAACGCCGTCGGCTTCGGTGGGCTCGAGCTCGTCTAAGATGGACTGATACAAAGTGGAAAAGTGTTGAATCGACTGCAAAGACAAGATATTTAATGTTCGAACTGGTAAATGTTATTTTTTGCAAATATTAGCTCATTTGGAATTTGATGCCTGCAACAAGTTTCAAAAAAACATCCCCAATAAACAAACTAAATACTTTGTAAACAAGTTGTGAGAACATTCACGTAACTTCAAATAGTTTTCTCCTTTGCTATATACTTTTAGTGTAGGGACAATTGCGTTTGATCCAATATTGTCCACACCTGTCTCCACCTAAACACAGCAGTGCGCCCTTAAATGGAGGGAAAATGACGATAAACCAAGCGCTTGGCTGCGTTTACTCCGAGGGGAAATCTCCGGAGCAAAGTCCGTGTAGTTGGTCCATCATGATAATCAAGCCAAGCAAATATAGTGTGCACCTGACTTTGTGTTGCCTAAAATGCATTAATAAATGACTGCTTGCAACCTCTTCACCGCATTCAGATTGCGAACGTTGCAGAATATAAAAAAAAAAACAGCCAAAGATGCGGCGGGCGCGATTAGAAGAGCTTGTAAAGAAACACTACAGTTTTGCGGTCCTAATTTAACACATATATAGACGCAGAATGTCAAGTTCACTATTTTAGACAGCAAACACCCCAAAGTTTTCCTGGGCCCCGAGTTAAAACTCTACTATGTAAAGCCAAAGCAATTTATCAACAACACCCAGAAACGCCGTCGGCTTCGGTGGGCCCGAGCTCGTCTAAGATGGACTGATGCAAAGTGGAAAAGTGTTGAATCGACTGAAAAGACAAGATATTTAATGTTCAGACTGGTAAAAGTTGTTATTTTTTTTCAAATATTAGCTCATTTGGAATTTGATGCCTGCAACAAGTTTCAAAAAAACATCCCCAATAAACAAACTAAATACTTTGTAAACAAGTTGTGAGAACATTCACGTAACTTCAAATAGTTTTCTCCTTTGCTGTATACTTTTAGTGTAGGGACAAGTGCGTTTGATCCAATATTGTCCACACTTGTCTCCATCTAAACACAGCAGTGCGCCCTTAAATGGAGGGAAAATGACGATAAACCAAGCGCTTGGCTGCGTTTACTCCGAGGGGAAATCTCCGGAGCAAAGTCCGTGTAGTTGGTCCATCATGATAATCAAGCCAAGCAAATATAGTGTGCACCTGACTTTGTGTTGCCTAAAATGCATTAATAAATGAGTCTTGAATTTCCGGAGTCCTGAATGACTGCTTGCAACCTCTTCACCGCATTCAGATTGCGAACGTTGCGGAATATAAAAAAAAAAACAGCCAAAGATGCGGCGGGCGCGATTAGAAGAGCTTGTAAAGAAACACTACAGTTTTGCGGTCCTGATTTAACACACATATAGACGCAGAATGTCAAGTTCACTTTTTTAGACAGCAAGCACCCCAAATCTTCACTGGGCCCCGAGTTAATACTCTACTATGCAAAGCCAAAGCAATTTATCAACAACATCCAGAAACGCCGTCGGCTTCGGTGGGCCCGAGCTCGTCTAAGATGGACTGATGCAAAGTGGAAAAGTGTTGAATGGACTGAAAAGACCAGATATTTAATGTCCGAACTGGTAAATGTTGTTATTTTTTGCAAATATTAGCTTATCCGGAATATGATGCCTGCAACATGTTTCAAACAATAATTCCAATAAACAAACTAAAGACTTTGTAAACAAGTTGTGAGAACATTCACGTAACCTCAAATAGTTTTTTCCTTCGTTGTATACTTTTAGTGTAGGGACAAGTGCGTTTGATCCAATATTGTCCACACTTGTCTCCATCTAAACACAGCAGTGCGCCCTTAAATGGAGGGAAAATGACGATAAACCAAGCGCTTGGCTGCGTTTACTCCGAGGGGAAATCTCCGGAGCAAAGTCCGTGTAGTTGGTCCATCATGATAATCAAGCCAAACAAATATGGTGTGCATACGCCTGACTTTGTGTTGCCTAAAATGCATTAATAAATGAGTCTTGAATTGGCAGAGTCCCGAATGACTGCTTGCAACCTCTTCACGGCATTCAGATTGCGAGCGTCGCTGAATTAAAAAAAAACAGCCCTAGATACGGCGGGCGCTATCAGAAGAGCTTGTGAAGAAACACTACAGTTTTGCGGTCCTGATTTAACACATATATAGACGCAGAATGTCAAGTTCACTTTTTTTAGACAGCAAACACCCCACAGCTTAGCTGGGCCCCGAGTTAAAACTCTACTATGCAAAGCCAAAGCAATTCATCAACAACACCCAGAAATGCCGTCGGCTTCGGTGGGCCTGAGCTCGTCCAAGATGGACTGTTGCAAAGTGGAAAAGTGTTGAATGGACTGCAAAGACAAGATATTTAATGTTCGAACTGGTAAATGTTATTTTTTGCAAATATTAGCTCATTTGGAGTTTGATGCCTGCAACAAGTTGGAGGACAAAAGCAGGTAAAAATAGGAGCGGGCTGATTGACACCAGGTGTGGGCAGGTGACAATCAGCCGCAGCTGAGGAGAAACAGCGCACAGGGAAAAAAACAGGAAACAGACAAAATAAGAGCGCTGAAAGGAACTAAAAACAGGAAATACTAAACACACACAGAGGGAAAAACTAAAACACAAACAAACTGTCAGTGGCAAGCCTGACAGCTCCATGTGTTCTCCTCATGAGCTAAATTGAACTCTGTCTCTGCATGATTCCTTGCTTCTTGTCTGTTTAATAGATGTCATCAGTGTTTGAACTTGAAAATGACACAGCTTTGCATCACTTGATATTCTATTTGCAAGCATGTTTTACTCAATAAAGGTCATACAATTTCAGCAGCAAGCTGTAGTATCTTACGGGGATCATTTAGGACCAAAACCTCGAACATAAAATCTGCTTAGTGAGAAGATGTATCTTATCAAACAGCAAATAAGCAAAAATCACCCTTATTTGAGATATTTCATCTCACTTAGATTTCAGTTTTTGCAGTGTGCAGAGTGTAACGTTGCATGCTGCAGTCTCACGCTTTTAAAGTTCAAGTAAATACCCGGACACAAATGTCAGTCATGCAGAGGGGAGATGCCAGAAGATACAAAAAACCTCACACTAGACAATCTGTACCATTCTTGGGCACACATGCCACCTAAAGCGGTTGGTCCGACTAGTGTCAGAAGGCTGGTCATAGGATTTGTTTGGCCTTAATCAAGATTTTGTATTATTGTACTATTATTAGACTCCCAAAGGGACCGAAACCCACTTCTAAACCTAACATAAACCCAACATCTGTGCACTTAAGATGTGACTTTAAGGTTTTACTACTTACGTATAAAATACTACACGGTCTAGCTCCGATTTTATTTTACCATAAGGCCCCGGCAAGAATCTGTTTTGAAAGATCTCTGGCTTATTAGTGATTCCCAAAGCCCAAAAAAAGTCTGCGGGCTATAGAGCGTTTTCTATTCGGGCTCCAGTACTCTGGAATGCCCTCCTGGTAATAGTTTCAGATGCTACCTCAGTAGAAGCATTTAACACCCAGCTTAAAACTCATTTGTATACTCTAGCCCAGGTCTGGGCAATTATTTGGACTCGGGGGCCACATTTAGAGATAAAAATGCATCTTGGGGCCGGTGTATCTATGTTTAAGAACACTTATACAAAACCTCAAAATAATGTCTGATTGAATGCTAAAAACGTTATGACAGACCGCCTTGTAAAAACTTAATGGAATTTTACATTTTTCTATGAACGATAAAACACTGAATATTAACTAATTAGATTACCATGGTAACTGGTATAGATTCCAACCATTGAAATACTTTGTATAGTTCAAGATTTCAGGCATTAGAAAACATCTTCAATCAATCAATCAATGTTTATTTATATAGCCCTAAATCACTAGTGTCTCAAAGGGCTGCACAAACCACAACGACATCCTCGGTAGATCCCACATAAGGGCAAGGAAAACTCACCCCAGTGGGACGTCGGTGACAGTGACAATGATGACTATGAGGAACCTTGGAGAGGACCGCATATGTGGGCAACCCCCCCGCCCCCCACTAGTGGACCGAAAGCAATGGATGTCGAGCGGGTCTAACATGATACTGTGAAAGTTCAATCCATAATGGATCCAACAAAGTAGCGAGAGTCCCGTCCATAGTGGACAAACAGGAAACCATCCCAATCGGAGGCGGATTGTCGATACACAGGCAAGTGGTCCATCCTTGGTCCCGACTCTGGACGAGCGGTCCATCCTGGGTACTTCATCCATGGCCACCGGACCGGACCCCCTCCACAGGGGAGAGTGGGACAGAGGAGAAAAAGAAAAGAAACGGCAGATCAACTGGTCTAAAAAGGGGGTCTATTTAAAGGCTAGAGTATACAAATGAGTTTTAAGGTGAGACTTAAATGCTTCTACTGAGGTAGCATGAAGATCTAAAAAAAATACTTGGGAATGTCCCGTTGGTCAGATTGAAAAGCTTAACGGGCCGCATGTGGCCCCCAGGTCTTAATTTGCCCAGGTTCTGCTCTAGCCTTTAAATAGATCCCCTTTTGAATACAAGTTGATCTGCCGTTTCTTTTTTTTTCTGCTCTGCCCCCTCTCCTTTGTGAAAGGGGGGGGGGGGCACAGGTCCGGTGGCATCGGATGAAGTGCTGGCTATCCAGAGTCGGGACCCGGGTTTTACCGCTCACATGTGCATCGGCTGAGGGCGTCTCTGCGCTGCTTACCTGTCTCCGCTCAAGATGGTCTCTTGCTGGACCCACTATGGACTGGACTCTCATTATATTAGATCCAATATGGACTAGACTTTCACACTATTATGTTATCACTATTATTTACGATCCACTATGGACTGGACTCTCACTATTATGTTAGATCCACAATGGACTGGATTCTCACTATTATGTTAGATCCACTATGGACTGGACTTTCACGATTATGGTGGATCCACTATGGACTGGACTCTCACTATTATGTTAGATCCACTATGGACTGGACTTTCACGATTATGTTGGATCCACTATGGACTGGACTCTCACTATTATGTTAGATCCACTATGGACTGGACTTTCACAATATTATGTTAGATCCACTATGGACTGGACTCTCACTATTATGTTAGATCCACTATGTACTGGACTCTCACACTATTAAGTTAGATCTACTATGGACTGGATTCTCACTATTATGTTCGCTCCACTATGGACTGGATTCTCACTATTATGTTAGACCCACTATGGACTGGACTCTCACTATTATGCTAGATCCACTATGGACTGGTCTCTCACTATTATGTTAGATCCACTATGGACTGGACTCTCACTATTATGTTAGATCCACTATGGACTGGACTCTCACTATTATGTTAGATCCACTATGTACTGGATTCTCCCACTATTGTGTTGGATCCACTATGGACTGGACTCTCACAATTATGTTAGATCCACTATGGAGTGGATTCTCACTATTATGTTAGATCCACTATGGACTGGACTCTCACTATTATATTCGATCTACTATGGACTGGACTCTCACTATTATGTTCGATCTACTATGGACTGTACTCTCACTATTATGTTAGATCCACTATGGACTGGACTCTCACTATTATTCTAGATCCACTATGGACTGGACTCTCATTATTATGTTAGATCCACTATGGACTGGACTTTCACAATACTATGCTAGACCCACTCAACGTCCATTGCATCTGGTCTCCCCGAGAGGGGGAAGGTCACCCACATCTGCAGTCCTCTCCAAGGTTTCTCATAGTTAGCCATATTGATATCCAACTGGGTTGGGAGTTTTTCCTGGGTTGTGACTTCAATAATAAATATGGCAGTGCCATGTTGGCCTTTTTTTACCTTTAATAAATAAATATATATGTATAAAAAAAATGGGTATTTCTGTCTGTCATTCCGCCGTACATTTTTTTTCCTTTTAAGGAAGGTTTTTGTAGATATTAAATGATGAAAAAAAACACATAATTGAACAGTTTAAAACAGGAGAAAACAGGACAAAAAATGAAAATTTTATTTTGAAACATAGTTTATCTTCGATTTCGACTCTTTAAATTCAAAATTCAAAACCAGCTAATTCGAATCTTTTTGAAAAAATTCAAAACATTTATTTTTAAACACCATTAATAATTTTTCCTGATTGAGATTAATTTTAGAATTTTGATGACATGTTTTAAATAGGTTAAAATCCAATCTGCATTTTGTTAGAATATATAACAAATTGGACCAAGATATATTTCTAACAAAGACGACTCATTATTTCTTCTAGATTTTCCATAACAAAAATTTTAAAATAAATTCAAAAGACTTTAAATTTTATTGTAAAGATTTTCTAGATTTGCCAGAATATTTTTGGGGAACTTTAATCATATAAAAATTTTGAAGAAATATTTCACAAATATTCTTTTTTGAAAAAACAGAAGCTAAAATGAAAAACTAAATTAAAATGTATTTATTATTCTTTACAATAAATAAAAAATACTTGAACATTGATTTAAATTGTCAGGAAAGAAGAGGAAGGAATTTAAAAGGTAAAAAGGTATTTGTGTTTCAAAATCCTAAAATAATTTTTAAGGTTGTATTCTTTCTCTAAATTTGTCTTTCTGAAAGTTATAAAAAGCAAAATAAAAAAATAAAAGAATTTATTTAAACAAGTAAATATTTTCTTGGATTTTCTAAATTCTATTTGAGTTTTTTCTCTCTTAGAATTAAAAATGTCGAGCAAAGCGAGATCAGCTTGCTAGTAAATAAATACAATTTTAAAAATAGAGGCAGCTCACTGGTAAGTGCTGCTATTTGAGCTATTTTTAGAACAGGCCAGCGGGCGACTCATCTGGTCCTTACGGGCGACCTGGTGGCCGTTAGTCTATACCTGTTCTAGATACCTGTGCGATCGGCAGGCTTTTCTTTTGTTTGCATCTGTCTTTTTGGTACGGGGTATGATTTATCATTAATAAATCATCTCCTACCTTCACGTTTTTTGTCCGGAGCCGTCCGTTCTGACAGTTACATTGTTTAATGCATCCAGCAGGGCATCACAACAAAATTAGGCATTCTAATGTGTTAATTCCACGACTGTATTCAGTATTCTTCTTCCTCCAAACACGACAAGTTGAGTTTATATCAAAATGGATACATGGATGATACAGCAGAGGATTGGGATAATGTCATGTGGTCAGATGAAACCATAATAGAACTTTTTGGTGTAAACTCAACTCGTCGTATTTGGAGGAGGAAGAATACTGAGTTGCATCCCGAGAACACCATACCTACTGTGAAGCATGGGGGTGGAAACATCATGCTTTGGGGCTGTTTTTCTGCTAAGGGGACAGGACGATTGATCCGTGTTAAGGAAAGAATGAACGGGGCCATGTATCGTGAGATTTTGAGCCGAAACCTCCTTTCATCAGTGAGAGCTTTGAATGGTTGACCAAATACTTATTTTCCACTATAATTTACAAATAAATTCTTTAAAATCCCTACAATGTGAATTCCTGGATTTTTTTCCACATTCTGTCTCTCACAGTTGAAGTGTACCTATGATGAAAATTACAGACCTCTGTCATCATTTTAAGTGGGAGAACTTGCACAATCGCTGGCTGACTAAATACTTTTTTGCCCCACTGTATATCGGTATCGGTTGATGTCGGAATCGGTAATTATGAGTCGGACAATATCGGAATATCAGCAAAAAAGCCATTATCGGACATCTCTACTTATCATTACACCATGTACCAAATATAGTAACTTCGAGGTCGGTAAGCACAATCCGAATTTTGCCATACCATAGGCGCACCGGGTTATAAGGCGCACTTTCCATTTTTTAAGTGCGCCTTATAGTCCGAAAAATACGATAATTAATGTAATTGCTCCACTCGGCAAGCATCACCTTACTTGAAATAAAAGATGCAGTAATATAACACGCACAATGAACTGATGGCTCCGCAGAGCCGGGTGGGACAGAGAAGGGAAAGGGATTAGCCTCCGAGTCCAGCACGGTCGAAATGGCCCAGTGTGAGTGCGCCCAAACACACATAAGCCACAAAGGAACAGGAATGACTGCAAGAATAATGTTCACACTTTGGCTGCCTTTCACCATTTCTGCTTGTACGCCCCATCTTTTCGTGTGTGTGGCCACATATGGTGCAAACACACACACACACACACACACACACACACATATACTGGTTATCATTTGGAATGGGGATCAAGTTTTTGATCATCTGGGGACCACCCTTTCTACGGGTTGTGGAGGCATAAAAAAATATGAGGTAAAATGGCCACGGCCCAGTTAGCTCATACACGTCTTTAAATCTCTGGATTGATGAAGTAATGTGCTGTTCCGTCTTTCTGGGGACCTTGGGAAAAAAGAGTTAATATGGTTCACAGGGTTTAAATTTAAATAATTTTGCATAATTCACACAAATTTGTACATGTTAGGGTCAACCCTAACCCTAACCCCTACATGTTTTTGTCATGACGTGGACTCTGGTGGGGTTTGTTTTCCTGGAATGAAAAGGAAGGTGACGGGACATGGCGTGAAGGTAAATACATGATTTTAATCTTAACTCAAAAGCTACAAACAAAAGGCACTCACAGTGGAGGCACAAAACGTAACACAGGGAAGAAAACTAACACCTAAACATAATCTATGAACATAAAAACAAACAACACTTTCTGTGACATGAGCAGAGCAGCATGAACAATGAACATCAGTACGAACAATGTCATGGACAGAGCAAAAATAGGAGTGATGACACCGGAACGACCGACAGAAAAATGACAGGCTTAAATAGTGACATGATTAACACCAGGTGCGTGAGTTCAAACAAATGAGGCAGTTGAAACTAATGAGGTGTCATGGAAACTAAAACAACCCAGGGTGCGCAAAAACAGGAACTAATGGAGTCAAAAACAAACAGAACTTAACTAAACAGAACATGATCACAAGACAAGACAGTTTTATGGGCCAAAGCTTAAACATCACTTAGGCATCTTCAGAATGGATCTGACTATCATTTAAAAAGGTTTCCCTTTAGGGGAGCTGTTATTTTGGTCCCCATACCGTCAGAAGTCCCCTAAAGGTGTAAACAGAGTGATGTCCCCACTATGCCGGAACACACACACACACACACACACACACACTGGTTGTGATTTGGAATGGGGACCAAGTTTTTGATCATGACTTGTGGGGACCACCCTTTCTACATTTGTGGAGGCATAAAAACATTGAGGTAAAATGGCCACGGCCCAGTTAGCTCATACATGTCTTTAAATCTCTGGATTGATGAAGTAATGTGCTGTTCCGTCTTACTGGGGACCCTGGGGAAAAAGAGGTAATATGGTTCAAATGTAAATAATTTTGTGTAATTCACACAATTTTGTATGTGTTAGGGTTTAACCCTAACCCTAACCCTACATGTTTTATGGGCCAAAGCTTAAAAATCACTGAGGGCATCTTCAGAATGGATCCGACAATAATTTAAAAAGGTTTCCCTTTTTTGGTCCCCATACCGTCAGAGATCCCCTAGAGGTGATTGTGTAAACAGAGTGATGTCCCCACTAAGTCAGAATTTCCAGAATACACACACCCACACACACCGACACACTCAAACACACACACACGCAGAGTGTACAGAGTGTGCGCCTGATGGCCTCTGCAGGTGACAGATGGCGACCTCACAGCACGGCTCACGGTAAACGTACTTTTAATCAAGACAGAGTTGCTAATTATCCACCGCAAGCGGCAAGCACAGGGAGTCCATTTACGGGTTTTTATATTTCCTATTTGTAATTTTTATCCGGGTGTTTTTTTTTTTATAATCACCGACCCCTCGTTGTTACGAAGGCATCAGAGTGCTGAGCTATTTATAGCCGGGCGAGAGAGTCTCTCGCATAGTACACCTCGAACGACAGAATAAATACAGATGGCAATTTGACTGGTAGTAAATCTCAAAAGTTTGAAAACAACCGGAAAGTTAAGCAGCGGGATTTCAACAAGGATCCGTGGTAGGCACACCAGAGCTAAGGGGGCTGCTACTTAACTTTACAATGTATGGGCCAGCCTTATGGTCTAAAGCGGTGTTTTTCAACCTTTTTTGAGCCAAGGCACATTTTTTTTCCGTAAAGAAAATACAGAGCCACACCACCTGCAGAAAAGGTTAAGAAATTAAACTCCGTAAGTTTGCCGAGCTTTATTTTGAGTTTGTTGTTGTTTCCTGTTTATAGTGCTTTAGTTCCTGTCTTGCGCTGTTATTTTGGTGACTCTTCCTGTTTTGTATGTGTTCCCCTGTAGCAGTTTCACCTGCTTTGTTTTCGAAAACAAGACTACTTCAGTTGTGCGTACATCCTTCTTTTCGGGGACATTGTTGATTGCCATGTCATGTACGGATGTACTTTGTGGACGCCGTCTCTGCTCCACACTGTAAGTTTTTGCTGTCGTCCAGCATTCTGTTTATGTTTACTTTGTAGCCAGTTCAGTTTTATCAATCAGTCAATGAATGTTTATCTATATAGCCCTAATTCACCAGTGTCTAAAAGGACTGCACAAGCCACAACGACATCTTCGGCTCAGAGCCCACATAAGTGCAAGGAAAAACTTACAACCCAGTGGGATGTCAATGTGAATGATTATGACAAACCTTGGAGAGGACCGCAGATGTGGCTGAAGTCGCTACATCTGTAAGTGCGAATAAAAACTTTACTATGCAAAGCGAAAGCCATTTTATCAGCAACACCCAGAAACACCGCCGGCTTCACTGGGCCGAGCTCATCGAAGATGGACTGATGCAAAGTGGAAAAGTGTTCTGTGGTCTGACGAGTCCATATTTCAAATTGCTTTTGGAAACTGTATACGTTGTGACCTCCGGACCAAAGAGGAAAAGGACCATCTGGACTGTTATCCGCTCAAAGTTCAAAAGCCAGCATCTGTGATGGTATGGGGGTGTATTAGTAACCAAGGCATGGGTACCTTACACATCTGTGAAGGCGCCATTGATGCTGAAAGGTACATGCAGGTTTTGGAGCAACATACTATTATGCAAAGCGAAAGCAATTTATCAACAACACCCAGAAACTGCCTTTGCTGGAAATGAAGTTTCTCAGTTCCAACATTAAATATCTTATCTTTGCAGTGTATTCAATTGAATATAAGTTGAAAACAAATTGCAAATCTTTGTATTCTGTTTTTATTCACGTGCCAACTTTACTGGTTTGGGGTTTTTAAATGTCCATTCTGTACAACATATATTATTCTGACCCTGTTAGAGCCATGTAGCAGGGGCATTAAAAAAAATGTATTCATGTTGCCATTAAGGGATAGTCTATTATCCTCTCTGTGCCCTTTTCTTTATTCCAATTCTCAGCGTTCCCCCCGCTCATGAAAGCTGCCATGTACTGCACCCCTCCCCATTGTAACCTGAACAAAATGGCTGTAAAATTAGACTTCCTTTCTTGTCGAGAAGCAGATGTTATCTTTCGTCGGAGCCAAGAGGTCAAGAATTAATTCAGGAGGAAGCTCTTTAATGTTCACTGCAGCTTTTTTCATCCTTTTTTTTGGGGGGGGGGACGTTTTAAAAGGATTCTGTCCGTCCTCATAACAGATCAAGCTATTTAAAATTGGGATGATAAGGTCTTGAAAATATTAGTAATGTCATATAATACTGTACAGTTCCCAGTTCTCACATTATACAAAGTGATGGCATAATCAAGGCAAAGACAAAAAAAAAACTGGAATAAACACCAATTATAGAGAAACCTTGCAAATACGTAGATTTCACTATAAAATATTTTCACCATTCATTTAAATATTGGCCTCTTGTTAAAATCGAAGCTCTAACACGATAATTAATGAATTATTCATCCAACGCCCTTGACGCGAATCCCTTAGAGGTGATGGACGGCTGGGCAGTGCCTGAGGAGCTGCAGCCCGCCACCGTAGCCCCCACTCCCTCCCCTCTGTTGCAAGTCTGGAGTTGTATGTTGTGATACGTATATACCGTATTTCCTTGAATTGCCGTCGGGGAGCTAATTCATTTAAAACCTCTTCTCACTCCGTCGTTTACCAAAGGCATGCGGTAAAGGCAAGCATGCGCTAATTATTTTAAAACCTCTTCTCACTTACCAAAGGCATGCGGTAAATTTAGGCTCGCGCTTATAAATTTGAGTGTGATGTAAGGATACCATCATGAAAAGCACATTTAATAAAAAAAACTTTATAATGGTCTTACCTTTACTTATAAATGAAGTTCATGCGCAGCTCCGTCTGATCAAAAGCATCGATAACTTGTTTAAGGAAGTCTTCCTTATCTTTCTTCAGTTGTAAAAGTCTCTGTCTCAATGGAGATCTTACTTTTTTACCTCCTGCATCGATTGAAAGTCCAGTTTAGAAAACGGTTTTATTTAAGATATGTGATCCTCCATGTTAAAAGTGCAGGCTAGAGGAAAAAATAAACGATCGTTGCTCACTCTTGCTGCTTGTTGTCACTTCTTCTGCAGCCGAGAAGTTGCAAGAAGGATCACTAGCGCCCTCTACCACCAGTAGGCGGGAGTCATTTAATGACTCATATTTGACACACGCAGCTGCGGTATATTAATAAAACAGAGCTGCTTACCGTTCTTTTTAGGATATTCAATAGCTCGGCCCTTAAATCATACTGATTAGCTCTTAATCTTCTTCCCTTTATGTGATTTCAAATTATTGAAATCAGCCTCCTCCATTTTGAAAATGACGACAGGTGAAGTGTCACTCGTGACGTGACGAGTTTGACCCGGAGGATATTCGAGGCATATGCTAATTATTTTGCGAAACGAGTTTGACCCGGCAGTAATTCTAGGCAGGCGCATACTATACACCCGGCGGCAATTCAAGGAAATATGGTATGCTTTGGTTTGGAGTTTTTTCCCATTGCTGTTCTGTGACCCTAAACACTGTTTGTTTGTCTAATCAAATCAATCAGTCATTTAACGAAGTTTTGTTGTACTTGGACAATAACAATACCAAAAGACCTACCTAATTACGCTGGTAATCACAGTCTCAAAATATCCGTTTTCTACCGCACCTGTTCAAGAAGTCGCATTCGTGGTAAGAAGTACTTTATTTATTATTGGTTAGCTTCAGAATAACAATGTT
Source organism: Nerophis ophidion (assembly GCF_033978795.1). Taxonomy (NCBI): domain Eukaryota; kingdom Metazoa; phylum Chordata; class Actinopteri; order Syngnathiformes; family Syngnathidae; genus Nerophis; species Nerophis ophidion. The sequence continues at coordinate 34,734,818 of NC_084634.1, forward strand.
ATTAAAAACAGTAAGAGACCTACAATACTCTAAAATTGTTGGTCTTACTATAGTTGCTTATTTTGTGTCTGGTAAGATAATTCTTCTCACTAAGCAGTGTTTTGGTCCTAAATGATCTCAGTAAAATATTACAGCTTGTTGCTAAGATGTGATGACCTATGTTGAGTAAAACATGCTTGAAACTAGAATATCAACTGTTGCAAAGCTGTGTCATTAACACTCACAAGTATAGAACTACTTTTTTAAAGTAATAATTTCTTACTTCAAGCATGGAAAAAAAAAAATCATGATGCCGAGCGCATATCATTATGTCAAGATAATGTTACTAGCATTTATTTAATTTAAGAATATTTTTCGGAACGCTAGCATGGGCTAGGCGGGTTAAGAGTGTAAATACTTGATTTTCAGTGAATTCTAGTTATATATATATCCATCCATCCATCCATCATCTTCCGGTCGGGTCGCGGGGGCAACAGCCTAAGCAGGGAAACCCAGACTTCCCTCTCCCCAGCCACTTCGTCTAGCTCTTCCCGGGGGATCCCGAGGCGTTCCCATGCCAGCCGGGAGACATAGTCTTCCCAACGTGTCCTGGGTCTTCCCCGTGGCCTCCTACCGGTTGGACGTGCCCTAAACACCTCCCTAGGGAGGCGTTCGGGTGGCATCCTGACCAGATGCCCGAACCACCTCATCTGGCTCCTCTCGATGTGAAGGAGCAGCGGCTTTACTTTGAGTTCCTCCCGGATGGCAGAGCTTCTCACCCTATCTCTAAGGGAGAGACCCGCCACACGGCGGAGGAAACTCATTTGGGCCGCTTGTACCCGTGATCTTATCCTTTCGGTCATGACCCAAAGCTCATGACCATAGGTGAGGATGGGAACGTAGATCGACCGGTAAATTGAGAGCTTTGCCTTCCGGCTCAGCTCCTTCTTCACCACAACGGATCGGTACAACGTCCGCATTACTGAAGACGCCGCACCGATCCGCCTGTCGATCTCACGATCCACTCTTCCCTCACTTGTGAACAAGACTCCTAGGTATTTGAACTCCTCCACTTGGGGCAGGGTCTCCTCCCCAACCCGGAGATGGCATTCCACCCTTTTCCGGGCGAGAACCATGGACTCGGACTTGGAGGTGCTGATTCTCATTCCGGTCGCTTCACACTCGGCTGCGAACCGATCCAGCGAGAGCTGAAGATCCCGGTCAGATGAAGCCATCAGGACCACATCATCTGCAAAAAGCAGAGACCTAATCCTGCGGTTACCAAACCGGAACCCCTCAACGCCTTGACTGCGCCTAGAAATTCTGTCCATAAAAGTTATGAACAGAATCGGTGACAAAGGACAGCCTTGGCGGAGTCCAACCCTCACTGGAAATGTGTTCGACTTACTGCCGGCAATGCGGACCAAGCTCTGGCACTGATCGTACAGGGAACGGACCGCCACAATAAGACAGTCCGATACCCCATACTCTCTGAGCACTCCCCACAGAACTTCCCGAGGGACACGGTCGAATGCCTTCTCCAAGTCCACAAAGCACAAGTAGACTGGTTGTGCAAACTCCCATGCACCCTCAAGAACCCTGCCGAGAGTATAGAGCTGGTCCACAGTTCCACGACCATATATATATATATATATATATATATATATATATATATATATATATACATATATATATATAAATGAAATAAATACTTGACTTTCAGTGTTTATTTATTTACACATTTACACACACATAACACTCATCTACTCATTGTTGAGTTGAGGGTTGAATAATCCATCCTTGTTTTTCTAACCATATGCATGTACACTAGATGGCAGTATTGTCCTGTTTAAGACTGTCACAACACATTGCTGTTTTGCAGACGAACTGCTCTAGGTAGACGGATTCGGACAGCTGTTGTGTGTTGTTTTACGGCGCTGGGAGGGCGATAATGAAAGTGCCTAACAATAAACCCACATAAGAAACCAAGAACTCGCCGTCGATTATTCTACAGTTATAACGTCATTGGGCAGACACGTTCTTTGTGCACGTCACTCAGATCCGCATTGAGCTGGAGGAGGCGTGGCCTCTAGCTTCGCCTGAATTTCGGTAGATTTTAGGGAGAATATTTGTCCCGGGAGGTTTTCGAGAGAGGCGCCAGATTTCGGGAGTCTCCCGGAAAATCCGGGAGGGTTGGCAAGTATGCTTGTCCTACCGCATAGATGTTTAGCTTGCCATTTTGTTTAGTTGAGTTTATAGGTGGATAGGGAGCTCAGGTTGTTTGGGTCACCGGGTATTCCTTCCCGATAAAAAAACCTGACCTAAAAGTCCAAAAAACAAAATGAATAACCTAGTTACCTCTTCACTAGCAAAGTACATTATATTTGTACTTGAAAGCATAATCTAAGCATTCAATCGTCCGGAATGACTAATTTGCTTATACTAAGAAACCATTGATATGACATAATTTAACCATGTTGATAAATATACAATCATGAGTCTAATTAAAATGAACATTCATAATACATTTCTAATAATACAGATCACGATTTCTTCACAAAACTGATAAAACTCAATCATGGATCAGTTACAAATTCAAATTACAAGTGCACTTATATAAACTAGTTTCATAATAATAGTCATTATTAGCATACTTGCCAACCCTACCGGATTTTCCGGGAGACTCACGAAATTCAGCGCCTCTCCCGAAAACCTCCCGGGACAAATTTTCTCCCGAAATTCAGGCAGAGATGGAGGCCACGCCCCCCAACTTTGAGTCAGACCTGACTCAATGTTGTGACCCTCTTAAACAGGACAATACTGTCATCTACTGTACATAGAATAGAATGTAAATATATTCTACATTTATGTGCAGTCAAGGAACATGCATTAGGTAGTCTGTTGTTCTGAAGCCCACAGTAAAGAGACGTAACTTCATCACGTCGCCTGGTTATTGACTCCAACCCAATATATTACACCGTGGACGAGCAAAATGAAGAAATACACTTGCAAGTTCCAGAACGAGTGGAAACAAGATTTTTTGTTTTTCCTGGAGACTTCGAAGTGGAAAGGGTATGTTGCCTGTAAATTTTGTAGAACAGACTTCTCCATTCAGCCATGAACGGTCAGCGAAGCACAAAGTGTCCGCAGCGCAAAATCGTTCACAACCCAGTATTTTGGCCCACCTCGCAAAATGGAGACCCGATGGCTTAAGATATCAGCATAAGATATTATGCTGAGACAAAGTGGGCTATGCTGATAGCTGGAAGCAACATCCCGTTCTCATTTGCGGATGTCTACAACAAATCCGTGAAGGATGTTCCCGGATTCGGAAATCGCTCGCCAATACACAAATGGCAGAATAAAGGTTACTCAAATAGTGAAAGGTAAGTGTTGTTGTTTTTTTGTTTTTTTTTTAGTAACAAGCAAGCACAGTACAGAAATCAGAACAACTGTGTTTTTATTACTGTGTATTTGATAGGTGCCGTCGGAAATTCAACCATTTATTTTATCTATATGTATAATAAAATAAATATATATAGCTCGAATTCACTGAAAATCAAGTATTTTCTAGATATATGTGTGTATATGTATATATATATATATATATATATATATATATATGATAATCAATCATATATATATATATGATTGATTGATTGATATATATACATCGTTTTTAAGAAATTTCCACGACACTATTCAAGGAAATACGGTATATATGAAATACTCGAGTTGGTGAATTATACGCCACCCTTCTTAACTACGCCCCCCGCCCGAACCACGCCCCCAACCACGCCTCCCCCACCCCCAACCACGCCCCACCACCCGAAATCAGAGCTCTCAAGGTTGGCAAGTATGATTATTAGAAACTCAATGAATCATAATTCAAATTCAAGTACTTGTCCAAACATTCAATGTTGATAAACAATCAAGCAGAGTTAAATTAAAGTGTTTGCGCAACAAACCAACTACACACATCTAGAGCTCGTAGCAGGGGCGTCGCCAGACATATTTCACTGGGGCACGTGTCCCACTGTTGATCTGCAGTGCCCCAGTAAAAATTTCACCAATAAAAAAAAAACGCTTCAGAGTTTTAAGTCTACATAACATAGACAACAGCGCACATACTACTTAGTATGGTAATTGATTGCTACTGTATTCACTCCACGAAACAGTGAGCACATGGCTACTTAATATGGTAATTTATTCACGTGTGGATCAGACTTCGGTTGAGAGAGAGGGGGGGGGGATTCGAATTACTGCGTGAGGTAGGTGACGTTAGCCAACAACAATTTGTTAATTACAATATTTTGATTTTGATTTGACTCAAACTGTAACTCCTAGATGGATTTAAGAAAGTTATTCGCCCGCAGCAGAGAAGAAGCGAAGAATGAGAGATGTAAGTGAAGTCCTAGCTAGCTAGGCAACATCATTGTCTTAAGTTGATGCTAAGTTAGCTAACGTTATTCCTTGTATCAGACAAACATATTCATTTGCTGTACGGGCTGTTGGGGGAATTTCCAATGAACATGAAACATAATGTTGGTTATTGTCTGCTGGTTCTGCATCAATAATGATTTGGAGTCAGCATGTGTGAGTTGAGTGCTTCTCAAATGGTTTATCTTCAGGAAGAAAAAAATTTTTCCATTTCATCAAGTCGCGAGCCAATTTTTAAATCATTCAAGTTTATTTCACAGAAAAACCGCACAGTAGACTTGTCTTGTTAATCGGTGCGACTTTGACAAAAATAATCTTGTTTTGTCACCAGAAAAATGGCTACAGCTAAAGCATCTGGTTTTGTTTCCAGAAAAAATTGTAACATTTCTGTATTTGTTTTCAGAAAGATGGCTGAAAATATCGGGTTTTGTTGCCCCATTTAGATTTTTTTTAAATATATTTCCATGTCTGTCCTGAGTCCTCCTCCAACTTGTTAGTCGGTTTGCCTTTTGCGAAAATACTCACTAATAGTCACTAGAAAAAAGGCTAAAATAATCTGGTTTTGTTGCCACAATTTGATTTTTTTCTCCCTAACCTTTTTTTTTTCATGCACACATCTGACTGCCATCCATCCATCCATCCATCATCTTCCGCTTATCCGAGGTCGGGTCGCGGGGGCAACAGCCTAAGCAGAGAAGCCCAGACTCCCCTCTCCCCAGCCACTTCGTCTAGCTCTTCCCGGGGGATCCCGAGCCGTTCCCAGGCCAGCCGGGAGACATAGTCTTCCCAACGTGTCCTGGGTCTTCCCCGTGGCCTCCTACCGGTTGGACGTGCCCTAAACACCTCCCTAGGCAGGCGTTCGGGTGGCATCCTGACCAGATGCCCGAACCACCTCATCTGGCTCCTCTCGATGTGAAGGAGCAGCGGCTTTACTTTGAGTTCCTCCCGGATGGCAGAGCTTCTCACCCTATCTCTAAGGGAGAGACCCAAACTCATTTCGGCCGCTTGTACCCGTGATCTTATCCTTTCGGTCATGACCCAAAGCTCATGACCATAGGTGAGGATGGGAACGTAGATCGACCGGTAAATTGAGAGCTTTTCCTTCCGGCTCAGCTCCTTCTTCACCACAACGGATCGGTACAACGTCCGCATTACTGAAGACGCCGCACCGATCCGCCTGTCGATCTCACGATCCACTCTTCCCCCACTCGCGAACAAGACTCCTAGGTACTTGAACTCCTCCACTTGGGGCAGGGTCTCCTCCCCAACCCGGAGATGGCACTCCACCCTTTTCCGGGAGAGAACCATGGACTCGGATTTGGAGTTGCTGATTCTCATTCCGGCCGCTTCACACTCGGCTGCGAACCGATCCAGTGAGAGCTGAAGATCCCGGCCAGATGAAGCCATCAGGACTAGATCATCCGCAAAAAGCAGAGACCTAATCCCGCGGCCACCAAACCGGAACCCTTCAATGCCTTGACTGCGCCTAGAAATTCTGTCCATAAAAGTTATGAACAGAATCGGTGACAAAGGGCAGCCTTGGCGGAGTCCAACCCTCACATCTGACTGCGACTCACTGAAAATGACACACAATCCACTTTTATGTCACGACCCAGTAGTTGGGAACCACTGGTCAACTGTATAACAGTTCCTGTAATATTTCCATGTCTGTCCAGAGTGATTGACCACTTTGCAAAAATGAAAAGGAGACGTTACAATTTACTTCTCAGAAAATGATTCCCTGAACAGACACACAACAGTTGTTCATTTATTCTACTACTGTGGCTTTATTGTTTTGTGTATATTTTCTAGTTTTGTGTATCTGAAATAGGATTAGCCACATTGCCATAAATGGAAATTAAATAATATAAAAGAACCCAGAGATGTAGGGGGTGCTTTATTTTTTGTTTTACTTTTGTAGATGTTAAATTTGCAGATGGTTACTGCAACATATATTTCAAAAAGATTCATTGCTCTTTTTTTTTGCTTTTACCAGTAGCAGTTTAGAAGTCTGGAGTAAAAAAGTGCACAAGTAGGTCAAATGCATTAGTTAATTTCAGGTGGCTAATCAAATATCCATACAACATAATCTGATATGATTTCATAGTTTAAAGCACTGTTTATGTATTTTTTATGATAAATAAGTGCTAAAAATGTTTTTGCTTGCGCGCTTTGCACGCTCACATGAATTATGTGTGCCCCCAGGTGTGCCCCAGTACAGTATTAGGTCTAGTGACGCCCCTGGCTCGTAGTAAAGAAGACAAACTCAGAAAATCATCCACAAAGTGGCTAAAGCATATTAGCACCGAAAAGCCCTTTGCTGGATTAAATTGTTGCCTATAAATCGGCTGAATGATCATAAGAAAATTAAAAAAAAGGTAATTACCTGAGAAATCGAGGGCAAAACAACACACCTGCACGGCTCGATTGCTAATCGAACATGTTGGCTGTATGGAGAAATAGCAGCGGTTAGCGCCTATGCTAAAACAGATGCTAACATAATATTGGATTTTGGAATTCCGTCGATTATGCCATGGCAAAAGACTCACCTAATTATGAAGTTTCAAAAGTGTGAGAATGAGAAGATTTTGAGACTTTCTTCTCCAGCGCGTCCCACAGCAGACACTAGAGAGCGTAGTAAAGTGCGCAGCATTTCCATAAGAGGAAGCGAGCGCCATTTCGGGGCAGGAAGTAACCCTCCAAAATAAAAGTCTCTGCACTGTATGCATGTGTTTAAAAGCCTACCAAAATGAGATTCTCTTATTTAAAAAGGGATAGCAGGTCCATTCTATGTGTCATTTTCGCAATATTGCCATATTTTTGCTGAAAGGATTTAATAGAGAACCTCCATGATAAAGTTCGCAACTGGAGAAAAGCCCTGCCTGTACCGGAAGTCGCAGACGATGACGTCACATGTTGAGGGCGCCTCATATATTCACATTGTTTTTAATAGGAGCCGCTGTCACGCCAAATTTCTTCCCCCTACACCCCCCCCCCACACCCCCACCCCCATTTACTTCCGGTGTCATGATTAATACAGACGTTTTGTTAACGCTATATTTTAAAAATATAACGCTATATTATAAAAATACAGACGTTTTGTTAACGCTATATTATAAAGAAATTTTAAAAAACAATTTACAAACACAAGCTATGGGATGACATAAGAGGAAACGTGACCCTGGAAGTAAATGCCTCATCACATAGCTTGTGTTTGTAAATTGTTTTTAAAATTTAATTGTATATATATATATATATATATATATATATATATATATATATATATATATATATATATATATATATATATATGTATATATATATATATACACACTCATATATATGTGTGTATGTGTGTATATATATATATATATACACACATACACACATATATATGTGTGTGTATGTATATTTATATATATATATATACACACATATATATGTGTGTGTATGTATATATATATATATATATATATATATATATATATATAGAGAGAGAGAGAGAGAGAGAGAGAGATAAATAGATACACATATATATATATATATATATATATATATATATGTAGGTGTGGGAAAAAATCACAAGACTACTTCATCTCTAGAGATCTGTTTCATGAGGGGTTCCCTCAATCATCATGAAACAGATCTCTAGAGATGAAGTAGTCTTGTGATTTTTTCCCACACCTACATATTGCGCTCTACCACGGTATCGAGCACTATTCTCTGGATAATCCAATCAAGACATATATATATATATATATATATATATATATATATATATATACATATACATACATAAATATATGTATGTATCTGTGTATATTTATTTTATTTTAGTTATGTCTATTATTATTATCATCCATCCATCCATCCATCTTCTTCCGCTTATCCGAGGTCGGGTCGCGGGGGCAACAGCCTAAGCAGGGAAACCCAGACTTCCCTCTCCCCATCCACTTCGTCTAGCTCTTCCCGGGGGATCCCGAGGCGTTCCCAGGCCAGCCGGGAGACATAGTCTTATTTTTATCAATGTATTATTAATTTTTTGTTTATTTAGTTGATGTATTCGTGGATACTACTAGTCGCAGACAATGACGTCACATGTTGATGGCTATGTCATGCCAAATTTCTTCCCACATTCAAACCCCCCCCAACCCCCCATTTACTTCCGGGGTCATGATTAATACAGACGTTTTGTTAACGCTATATTATAAAAATATAACGCTATATTATAAAAATACAGACGTTTTGTTAACGCTATATTATAAAAAAAATTTAAAAACAATTTACAAACACAAGCTATGGGATGACATAAGAGGAAACGTGACCCCGGAAGTAAATGCGTCATCCCATAGCTTGTGTTTGTAAATTGTTTTTTAAATATATATATATATATATATATATATATATATATATATATATATATATATATATATATATATATATATGTATTATTTATTTTTTGTTTATTTAGTTGATGTATTTGTAGATACTACTTTTTTTTTTTTTTTTCTTTTTTCTTTTTTTTTTGCAGTTTTTTTGGGGAGAGTGGTTTGATGGGGATGTAAACAAAAAATACTTTGGACATTTTGGGCAGACAACAGCTATATGATGTATGTGTATATGATGTAATGGATATAAATGTATGATGCTGGATGTCAATAAAAATATATTGAGCAAAAAGGTCTCTTTTTTTTCTACCAATAAAATTGCACTTGTTATTAGTGAAAATAAACTTATTTTAAGATATTTTTGGGTTCATTGAGGTTAGCTAATTTTACTTGTTTTGGAAAGTCTTGACAAGCCCAATTGTCTTGTTCTATTGGCAGATAATTTTGCTTAGTTCAAATAAAATACCCCCTAATATTTGTTTTGTTTTTTTTCCTTGTTAGTTTTGAAAACTGTCTTTTTGCAGTGCAGGGGCCACATGGAGGAAAATCCGAGCACACGCCGGCCGGACTATTAAAATGATGGCATTCAAACTACAAGATAAAGACAAGGTCTGATTGTCTTACTTTGGCCAGAAAATAGCTAAAAAATGTAGTTTAGATCCATGAAGGAAAGAAGAAAGTGAATACATTTACATATGCATAAAAATTTTGGTTTTTTTGTACTATTTTTTTTTATGAATTAAGTAACATTTATGACTGTCGGGGTCGCGTGTATATGCGAGGTCGTTCACCCAGGAACGCAGAACGGACAACTACGGACGAAAGCGTGAAGGTAGGATATGATTTAATCCTTATAAATCATTCAATTTACAGAAAAAAAGGCAAACAACAAACCTATTTACCGTTTATTGGTGTGTGCAAAACAGCAGCAGGTGGCTGCGGCCTGCGGGCCGGTTCTGATACTAATCAAATATCATCCCAGGGGCCGTAGACCATTCATTTGCGGGCTTTCACTTTGACACATATGTCTTAAGTAAACAGAGTTCGGAGTGCTGTCATGCATGACATCATTTGAGACGTCATAGAACAAGAATATATACATATATATAAATATTATTCTTAATAACTTTTATTTTGTAAAATTAAGGCGGTCCGTTTTTCTCTGTTGTTATCATTAACAGAGGGTAATATCTTTTTATATGTCTAATACATTTGCAAATTTAAAACGTGACTTGTCAATATAATGTAAAATTCCATTCTATTTTTTAAGGCGGTCTGTCATAAGGTTTTTAGTAGAGATGTCGGATATTATCTGCCGATAAATACTTTAAAATGTAATATAGGAAATTATCGGTATCGGTTTCAAAAGGTAAAATGTATGACTTTTTAAAACGCCGCCGTACGGAGTGGTACACGGAAGTAGGGAGAAGTACGGATCGCCAATAAACCTTAAAGGCACTGCCTTGGCGTGCTGGCCCAATCACATAATATCTACAGTTTTTCACACACACAAGTGAATGCAAAGCATACTTGGTCAACATCCATACAGGTCACACTGAGGGTGGCCGTATAAACAGCTTTAACACTTTTACAAATATGCGCCAGACTGTGAAACCACACCAAACAAGAATGACAACATCCGCATTGTAACACAACATAAACACAACAGGACAAATGCACACATCCCCTTGCAGCACTAACTCTTCAAGGACGGTACAATATACACCCCTCCGCCCCCAACCCCGCCCACCTCAACCTCCTCATGCTCTCTCAGGGGGAGCATGTCCCAAATTCCAAGCTGCTGTTTTGAGGCATGTTAAAAAAAAAAAAAGAACTTTGTGACTTCAATAATAAAAATGTCAGTGCCATGTTGGCATTTTTTTCCATAACTTGAGTTGATTTATTTTGGAAACCCTTGTTACATTGTTTAATACATCCAGCAGGGCATCACAACAAAATTAAGCATCATAATGTGTTTATTCCACTACTGTATATATCAGTATCGGTTGATATCGTGATCGGTAATTAAGAGTTGGACAATATCGGAATATCGGATATTGAGCCGACATCTCTAGTTTTTATCACTTAATCAGACATTTTGTGAGGTTTTGTATTAGTGTTACTAAAAAAAATACATATACCGGCCCCCAGACACATTTTTTTTCTCTAAATTTGGCCCCGTGTGTCAAAATAATTGCCCAGGCCTGTCATAAAGTCTCCAACTCATAGGATTAATTGTTAGGGCACGTGATTCCGCGGAAAAATATGCTGCCAAACAAACTTCTTGTTTAGATAACCCAGATGGTTTTCGTAAAACGGGGGGGAGAAAACGTAAAAAGACCGAGCTACCACTTTGTTTGTTTTTTTAAATGCAAAAAGAAAGTTAATCCGATCGCCATCATCAAAGTCTTGTCTTTTCCTTTTCCCAGACGTGGTCGTCCTCCACCACCCTCCAAGTTCTTTCACTCAAAGTGCTGCAAAAATAACAATCCAATGGCCTGTAATTTCAGTCTGAGGTACCTCGACTTCACACTGTCTCAACAGGTAATGGCCAAAGTCTGAACAAGCTGTCGGTAACAAATAACGGGAGGGGAAGAAAAGGAAAGATATATGAGTGAAATCGATAGCGAGGGGAAGGGGAGTGAAAGAGTCAGGAGGAAGAAGAAAAATACTAAAATGGACAAAAAGGGGTCAGGGGAGACAGATTAAAGACACTCAATTAAAAGATTGAATGGATGGTCCATTAGAGCCGAACAGACGCCCCCCCAATCCATCCCCCGTCACCCCCAAGTCCCCACACATACGCACACACACATACTGGTTATCATTTGGAATGGGGACCAAGTTTTTGAACATGACTTGTGGGGACCACCCTTTCTACAGGTTGTGGAGGCATTAAAAAACTTGGTAAAATGGCCACGGCCCAGTTAGCTCATACACGTCTTTAAATCTCTGGATTGATGAAGTAATGTGCTGATCCGTCTAACTGGGGACCCTGGGGAAAAAGAGTTAATATGGTTCATGGGGACCAGGTTTTTGATCCTGACTTGTGGGGACCACCCTCTCTACAGGTTGGGGAGGCCTTAAAAGAAATGAGGTCAAATGGCCACGGCCCAGTTAGCTCATACACGTCTTTAAATCTCTGGATAGATGAAGTAATGTGCTGATCCGTCTTACTGGGGACCCTATGGAAAAAGAGTTAATATGGTTCATGGGGACCAACTTTAAATAATTTTGCATAATTCACACACATTTGTACGTGACTACTAAAGACCATTTGAAAAAAAAAAGTTCAAATTAAATACAATTAAATTAAATTCAATTAAATTAAAGGTTTCCCTTTAGGGGACCTGTTTTTTTTTTGTCCCCATACCGTCAGAGGTCCCCTAAAGGTGACTGTGTAAACAGAGCGATGTCCCCATTAAGTCAGCATTTCCAGAACACCCCCACACACACACACACACACACACACACACACACACACACACACACACACACACACACACACACACACACACACACACACACACACACTTACTGGTTTTCATTTGGAATGGGGACTAAGTTTTTGATCATGACTTGTGGGAACCACCCTTTCTACAGGTTGTGGAGGCATTAAAAAAATGAGGTGAAATGGCCACTGCCCAGTTTTCTCATTCACGTCTTTAAATATCTGGATTGATGAAGTAATGTGCTGATCCGTCTTACTGGGGACCCTGGGGAAAAAGAGTTAATATGGTTCATGGGGACCAGGTTTTTGATCATGACTTGTGGGGACCACCCTTTCTACAGGTTGTGGAGGCATTAAAAAAATTAAGTCAAATGGCCACGGCCTAGTAGCTCATACACGTCTTTAAATTTCTGGATTGATGAAGTAATGTGCTGATCCGTCTTACTGGGGACCCTATGGAAAAAGAGTTAATATGGTTCATGGGGACCAACTTTAAATAATTTTGCATAATTCACACACATTTGTACGTGACTACTAAAGACCATTTGAAAAAAAAAAGTTCAAATTAAATACAATTAAATTAAATTCAATTAAATTAAAGGTTTCCCTTTAGGGGACCTGTTTTTTTTTTGTCCCCATACCGTCAGAGGTCCCCTAAAGGTGACTGTGTAAACAGAGCGATGTCCCCATTAAGTCAGCATTTCCAGAACACCCACACACACACACACACACACACAAACACACACACACACACACACACACACACTTACTGGTTTTCATTTGGAATGGGGACTAAGTTTTTGATCATGACTTGTGGGAACCACCCTTTCTACAGGTTGTGGAGGCATTAAAAAAATGAGGTGAAATGGCCACTGTCCAGTTTTCTCATTCACGTCTTTAAATATCTGGATTGATGAAGTAATGTGCTGATCCGTCTTACTGGGGACCTTGGGAAAAAGAGTTAATATGGTTCATGGGGACCAGGTTTTTGATCATGACTTGTGGGGACCACCCTTTCTACAGGTTGTGGAGGCATTAAAAAAATTAAGTCAAATGGCCACGGCCTAGTTAGCTCATACACGTCTTTAAATTTCTGGATTGATGAAGTAATGTGCTGATCCGTCTAACTGGGGACCCTATGGAAAAAGAGTTAATATGGTTCATGGGGACCAACTTTAAATAATTTTGCATAATTCAGACACATTTGTACGTGACTACTAAAGACCATTTGAAAAAAAAAAGTTCAAATTAAATACAATTAAATTAAATTCAATTCAATCAAAGGTTTCCCTTTAGGGGACCTGTTTTTTTTGTCCCCATACCGTCAGAGGTCCCCATTAAGTCAGCATTTCCAGAACACACACACACACACACACACACACACACACACACACACACACACACACTTACTGGTTATCATTTGGAATGGGGACTAAGTTTTAGATCATGACTTGTGGGGACCACCCTTTCTACAGGTTGTGGAGGCATTAAAACAATGATGTCAAATGGCAACGGCCCAGTTAGCTCATACACGTCTTTAAATCTCTGGATCGATGAAGTAATGTGCTGATCCGTCTTACTGGGGACCTTGGGGAAAAAAGAGTTAATATGGTTCATGTGGACGAAGTTTTTGATCATGACTTGTGGGGACCACCCTTTCTACAGGTTGTGGAGGAGGCATTAAAAAAATTAAGTCAAATGGCCACGGCCTAGTTAGCTCATACACGTCTTTAAATCTCTGGATTGATGAAGTAATGTGCTGATCCGTCTAACTGGGGACCCTGGGGAAAAAGAGTTAATATGGTTCATGGGGACCAAGTTTTTGATCATGACTTGTGGAGACCACCCTTTCTACAGGTTGTGGAGGCATTGAAAAAAATAGGTCAAATGGCCACGGCCCAGTTAGCTCATACACGTCTTTAAATCTCTGGATAGATGAAGTAATGTGCTGATCCGTCTTACTGGGGACCCTGGGGAAAAAGAGTTAATATGGTTCATGGGGACCAAATTTAAATAATTTTGCATAATTCACACACTTTTTTACCTGACTACTGAGGACCATATGAAAAAAAAAGTTAAATTATATTAAATTAAATTAAATTAAATTAAAGGTTTCCCTTTAGGGGACCTGTTTTTTTGTCCCCATACCGTCAGAGGTCCCCTAAAGGTGAGTGTGTAAACAGAGCGATGTCCCCATTAAGTCAGCATTTCCAGAACACACACACACACTTTTCCTTTAGCCTCAGGGCAGGAAATTGTGAGCTCTGTCTTGTTATCCAGTCACCTAGCAGGCTGCACACTACCTGACAAACACAACTGCAGGTACAAGTCGATAAGCTGCACTCTGCGGCAAAGGTGTGTCCATTTTTTTTTTTTTTTACTCTTTTCAACACAAAAGAACAACCGCAGCAATTTGCGGCGGCGGGGAGAAACAGAAACGAAAGAGGCACAGGCACTGATTTTCTGGAGGAAATGAGCCGGAGGCGGCCTGATCCGAAAGGTATATAAGTGAGATAAACGAAAAGAGGGAGAGATCTATTTTGTTTTTTTTTCCCTTCTTTTTCTTTGTGTCTCACACTGATTGTCGCCCCGCTGGGTGGGAAAGGCAGGGTTGTTTTTGTTTATTTGTCCTAAGAAAGCAAAGAGTGGGCGACACTATTGCTGTTTGGCTGCTTGCGAGGCTGCAAAATCAATAAAATACCCATTTGTGGTGTTATAACGGAAGTATAAATGCAGGATTAGTCGTTAGCTGGAAAAAACATTAAACTCAATTTCAGGTTCTTTGTTACAATTTTTCGGTATCATATTTGTATAAATCATATTTTGTTCTGTTGATTTTGTTTTTTGTTGTTGTTGTCTCACTCCGTCTTATCCCCCTCCGTCTTCTTTTTTTTTTTTTTAGTTAATTTAGTCTTTATTTTAAGGGGACAATGCACAGAAAAATCAAGCTAAAAGACAGATATGTTCTGTACCAGATTATAGCTAAATAGCTAATTTCCCTCTGTCTACCTAAATTAAAACAATATCCAAAAATCATGCAAAAAAATATGACAATAAAATCATAATATAGCATGTAATAAAATTAGGAAAAGTCATAAAATGCCCTTTCATTGACACATACTTAATATTTTATATCTCTTCTTGCTTTGATCCGGTTGCACCAAAAGCTAACTATATCCATTTAATGAAGTCAAAAACAATTAAGGCTAAAATATAAATATCCCAAACTTGATGACAGGTACATTTTTCATAGGTTTTACTTGAAAGAATGTTATTTATTTGCTGAGAAATCTGTGAATGTTTGGTCTAAAGCCCCATCAGAGTGTATTTTGGAGTGGAATTTGTCAGCAAGCACACCAGTAGGAGTCTCCTCACTCATTGTAGCACTCACATATGCATTCACCTGATCACTGACCGTATAAAAACCCATGCCACCTCAGGTTAAAGTTACGGCGGGGGTCGTAGCTTGCTGCGAGGTTCTTTCCCCCGGGATGCAAACAGATCACTCCGAACAGGATTTGCAGGTAGAGTCATTCCTCGAAAATCAACGGAGGTACAAAAACAGGAAACAAGCCGATGGAAAAATGTGCCGATCGCACTGGAAGCTAAGGCTACCTCTTAGCATAAAATAGAGACAAGCAATACTCACGTAACTCGTTGCATAAGCAAACAAAGAAGCCAGGACGAGTTTGGTGAGAGAGGTGAGCAAATAGCTCTCTGGTCAGTGTTCGACTGCAGGTGAGCGTGCCGACCACTAACCAGAGGCAAGTGAACCCAATTAATCCCCACAAAAACCAAAACCAACCCAGAAATGCACAAAACAGGAACTAAGGGAGTCCAAAAATAACAGAACATAACCAAAACTTGATCTGGGCCACGGATAATGAATATAACCGTCCAGTAAAGTGCAGTCAAAATAAACTTTGTGACTACTCTGTGTATATACATCACTATTGCAATATTTTTGGGGGGATTAATCACATAAGTGGTACGGCAGAGTCACGTTTTGATACGCAAATCTTTCCCCCCCCGATGCAAACAGAACTCTAGAGGCAGTACGTATGTAGGAAAATTATTTATTTTCCATAAATGAAGGGAAATATAAAAATACAGAAAAGCGTGCAGATTGCACGGGAAGCTGAAGAAATAGCAAACGGGAAAACTTAGCATTAAACCAGAAATCAAAGGGTATACTAATTGTTGCATAGAGCAAACAAGACAGCCAGACTGAGTGTGGCGAAAAGCAAGAATAAATAGCTATCTGATTAATGGCCGGGAGCAGGGGAGCGTCCTGACCACTAATCAGAGGCAGGTGAAAATAATCAACACCCATAGCAACCAATACAACACAAACCCAGGAGTGCTGAAACAGAACTAAGGGAGTCTCTAACTAAACAAAACATGATCCGGGCAACAGATCATGACAATAAGTTGACTTGTTTTTTTTTTTACATCCCCAGAAAAAATCCCTAAAAGTTGTTTGGATTACTTAACAGACCAAAATCAAATGTCTACTGTAGAGTACGCTGGTTCTTCGGAATCCATCCATTATGTACCGCTTGTCCCGTTTGGGGTCACGGGGGATCGCTGGAGCCTAGCTCAACTGCATTCGGGCAGAAGGCGGGCTACACCCTAGACAAGTTGCCCCCTCATCGCAGGGTTCTTCGGATTAAAAAAGAAATAACAAAAATACAGAAAAGCGTGCTGATTCCACGGGAAGCTAAGGAAATAGTTAACGGGAAAACTTAGCATTGAACCAGGAATCAAAGATTATACCAACGTACCTTGTTGCATGAGCAAACAAAACAGCCAGACTGAGTTTGGCGAAAAGCAGGAACAAATAGCTCTCTGATTAGTGCCCGGGAGCAGGGGAGCGTCCTGACCACTAATCAGAGGCGGGTGAAAATAATCAGCACCCATAGCAACCAATACAACACAAACCCAGGAGTGCTGAAACAGAAATAAGGGAGTCTCTAACTAAACAAAACATGATCCGGGCAACGGATCATGACAATAAGTTGACTTGTTTTTTTCGACATCCCCAGAAAAAATCCCTAAAAGTTGATTGGATTACTTAACAGACCAAAATCAAATGTCCACTGTAGAGTATGCTGGTTCTTCGGAATCCATCCATTTTCTATCGCTTGTCACGGGGGATATCTCAACTGCATTCGAGCAGAAGGCGGGGTACACCCTGGACAAGTTGCCCCCTCATCGCAGGGTTCTTCGGAGTAAAAAAGAAAATACAAAAATACAGAAAAGCGTGCTGATACCATGGGAAGCTAAGGAAATAGCTAATGGGAAAACTTAGCATTGAACCAGGAATCAAAGATTATACCAACGTAACTAGTTGCATGAGCAAACAAAACAGCCAGACTGAGTTTGGCGAAAAGCAGGAACAAATAGCTCTCTGATTAGTGCCCGGGAGCATGGGAGCGTCCTGACCACTAATCAGAGGCAGGTGAAAATAATCAGCACCCGTAGCAACCAATACAACACAAACCCAGGAGTGCTGAAACAGAAATAAGGGAGTCTCTAACTAAACAAAACACGATCCGGGCAACGGATCATGACAATAAGTTGACTTGTTTTTTTTGACATCCCCAGAAAAAATCCCTAAAAGTTGATTGGATTACTTAACAGACAAAAATCAAATGTCTACTGTAGAGTATGCTGGTTCTTCGGAATCCATCCATTTTCTATCGCTTGTCACGGGGTATATCTCAACTGCATTCGAGCAGAAGGCGGGGTACACCCTAGACAAGTTGCCCCCTCATCGCAGGGTTCTTCGGAGTAAAAAAGAAAATACAAACATACAGAAAAGCGTGCTGATTCCACGGGAAGCTAAGGAAATAGCTAACGGGAAAACTTAGCATTGAACCAGGAATCAAAGATTATACCAACGTAACTTGTTGCATGAGCAAACAAAACAGCCAGACTGAGTTTGGCAAAAAGCAGGAACAAATAGCTCTCTGATTTGTGCCCGGTAGCAGGTGAGCGTCCTGAACACTAATCAGAGGCAGGTGAAAATAATAAGCACCCATGGCAACCAAGAAAACACAAACCCAGGTGTGCTAAAACAGAACTAAGGGAGTCTCTAACTAAACAAAACATGATCCGGGCAACGGATCATGACAATAAGTTGACTTGTTTTTTTTGACATCCCCAGAAAAAACCCTAAAAGTCGATTGGATTACTTAACAGACCAAAATCAAATGTCTACCATAGAGTTCGCTGGTTCTTCGGAATATAAAAACAAAATAAGAATAATAGTGAAGGGGGAAGTCTGGCTCCTCGGTCCTTTGTTTTCTGGAAATGTAGCCACAGAACCATGTATGTGAATATCCCTGCATTACAGACTACACACCTGTAGTAGTACATGTTGCTGCCCTGATAGATATAACGGACTATATTATCCGTATTTTCCAGACCATAGGGCACACCGAATGAAAAGGCGCACTGCCAATGAATGGTCTATTTTTATATATTTTCTTTCATATATAAGGCGCACCTGATTGTAGGGCGCATTAAAGGACTCAAAGTATGTATTTTTTTTATTTTTTTTATGTAAAAGACTTCCTTGTGGTCTACAGAACATGTAATGGTGGTTGTTTGGTCAAAATGTTGCACGGATTATGTTTTACAGATCATCTTCAAGTTAAAGTTAAAGTACCACTGATAGTCACACACACTCTAGGTGTGGTGAAATTGTTCTCTGCATTTGAGGCATCTCCTTGTTCCAACCCCTGGGAGGTGAGGGGAGCAGTGAGCAGCAGTGTTTTAACCCCCAATTCCAACCTTGAAGCTTAGTGCCAAGAGGGGAGGTAATGGGTCCCGTATGTATAGTCTTCGGTATGACTCGGTCGGGGTTTGAACTCACGACCTATCGATCGCAGTGCAGACATTCTAACCACAAGGCCACTGAGCAGGTCATATTCAAGACGCTTTCTGACAGTCGCTTTTGTGGGCATTCTTATTTATGTGGCTCACCTACGACAGCGTCTTTTCCCCGCCATCTGTGTTGTAGCGGTGTAGCGTGCAAGGACAGGAGTGGAAGAAGTGTCCAAAGATGGAGCTAATTGTTTTAATAACATCCAGACTTTACTTCAATCAATAACGGAGTAGCATCTCCTCATCCGGAAACAACGACAACAACGCCGGAAATGTGTCCGATGAAGACGTCCGACCGGAACTCTCTAAAGAGTAAAGATCCTTGGGTGAATAATGTAAAGTCACTACACCGGTATGTTATAGTGCTTTCATGGCGAGTTTACTGACAGATATAGGTAAGAACTTTACACTACTTTATATTAGAAATGGCAAAAGCGGAGGATGAATGTCCCATAATAAGAAGATAGAGAAGAAGAACAAGCTTATTGACTACGGTGTCGCCACAGACTACAATGGCGGAGGCGCGCAAATTTTCAGGATTCATGCAGATCCCAAATACAGATCAGCAGGTACCAGTTGCTTTTGCATAATATTGCGAAACAAAATGCCAGATAATATGTCTTACCTTGTACACACACCATAATAATACTCCTATGTAGAAGCACAGTACAATCCATCAAGCGGTGGGGCTTCATAGCTTACCAAAATTGTACAAAAACATTTTCATAGACTTTTGAGCGCCGTGTGTAATGTTCTATATTTTTTTAATGGAACTTATAAAATGTTGCTGTTGTTTACTTGAGTCACAGTGCAGTCTACACGTATCTCTTATGTTTGACTGCCATCTACTGTTCACACTTATCATTACACCATGTACCAAATAAAACTGCTTCGAGGCTGGTAAGCAAAACCAGAATTATTCCGTTTTTAGGCGCACCGAGTTATGAAGCGCATTGTCGAATTTTGAGCACAAAAAAAATGATTTTAAGGGCGCCTTTTAGTCAGGAAAATACGGTAGTCATATCACATTTTTAAGTTTAAAGTTTCTAACACACGGTGTAGTTGCATTGGGAAGCCATACCAATTCGCCTTGGATACACAATAAAATGTGACGAAACAAAGAACATAATTCAAGAGTTCAGAATGAGGGGTGAACATTTTTTTCTATGTGAATGGCGGGAGAAAGAAAAGGGCTGACCCCCAGATGTGCCTGAATAGCACTTCACCCCGCGTCCTCCGTCTTTCTTTTCGAAGCAGTAGTCAACTTCTCACTTCTTTCGCTCTATTTTTCTTGCAGAGATGAATCGCATCATAGCAACGGAGCCTCGGGGACTTTTTTTTTAACGTAAAAATTGACCTGAGCGGCTTAGACACCTTTATTTATGAAGCCTTTTCCCTCCGTTTGGCTTTCTTTGCAACACACGTAATTGCTTTCACGCCAAGTAATAAGGGACCTAAACGTGCCGATGTGTAAACCGCTCAGCTCTATGGCGTTTCCAAACAAGAGGCAATCAATGTCACTCCGTAAGTGTATTAATCACATAGCAACATTTAGCCAGGCGTCCAATTAGCACTATCCCTGGCTTTCACAATAAACCATTGTCTTGACGTGTTTGTTTCCCCTCCCATGGTTAATTGCCACAATGTGAAGCTACAGGTCCCATGTGCCAGCCCTCCATGCTTAGGGAACGGATGTAAATCACAGCCACGTATAAATACAGTAGTAGTCAAAAGTTTACATGCATAAAGAACATCATGTCATGGCTGTCTTGAGTTGCCAGCATTTTCTACAACTCTTATTTTTTTGTGAGAGAGTTATTGGAGCACATACTTGTTGGTCACAAAAAAACAAAAACATTCATGAAGTTTGGTTCTTTTATACATTTATCATGGGTCTACTGAAAATGTGACCAAATTTGCTGGCTCAAAAGTATACTGTGAGGAGGCGTGGCCGGCGAACCCTGCAGCAAGTCAAGACCCGCCGGAGCCGACTGCGAAATGGTTGCGAGGAGGCGTGGACGGCGGACCTGCAGCGAGGCGGGGGCGCGCCGGGGACGACTCCAAAATGGCTGCAAGGAGGCATGGCCGGCGGACCAGTAGAGAGTCAAGACGTGCCGGGGCCGACTCCGAAATGGCTGTGAGGAGGCGTTACCGGCGGACCTGCAGCAAGGGGGAGTATGCCGGGGCCGACTCCAAAATGGCTGCGAGGAGGCGTGGCCGGTGTGCGCCGCCTCGCTGCAGCCGTAGTCGGCCATAGCGCGCCAGGGCCAGCTCCTAAATGGTTTTGAGGAGGCGTGGCCGGCGGAGCTGCAGCGAGGCGGTGCACGCCTGGGACAACTCCAATATGGCTGCAAGGAGGCCTGGCCGGTGGACCTGTAGAGAGTCAAGACGCGCCGGGGCCGACTCCGAAATGGCTGCGCAGAGGCATGGCCGGCGGACCTGCAGCGAGGCGGGAAGCGCCAGGGCTGGCTCCGAAATGGCTGCGAGGAGGCGTTACCGGCGGACCTGCAGCAAGGGGGGGTATGCCGGGGCCGACTCCAAAATGGCTGCGAGGAGGCGTGGCCGGCGTGCCTCGCCTCGCTGCAGGTCCGCCATGGTCGACTATAAAATCAATCAATCAATCAATCAATCAATCAATCAATCAATCAATCAATGTTTACTTATATAGCCCTAAATCACTAGTGCCTCAAAGAAATGGCTGGGAGGAGGCTGCACCGAGGCGGGGCGCGCCAGGACCAGCTCGTAAATGGTTTTGAGGAGGCGTGGCCGGCGGACCTGCAGCGAGACGGTGCACGCCAGGGCCCGACTCTTAAATGGCTGCGAGGAAACATGGCCGGCAGATTTGCAGCTAGGCGGAGCTTCAGTGAGGCGTGGCACGCCGGGGCCGACTCTAAAATGGCTGCGAGAAGGCGTGGCCGGCGGACCTGCAATGAGGCGGGACGCGCTGGGGCCGACTCTGAATTGGCTGCGAGGAGGCATGGCCGGCGGACTTGCAGCGAGGCAGGACGCAAGTGTCTTCGAGACGAGAGTCAGGTGCGTAGGTGGCCCACCTGGGCGCAGTTGACCTGCACTGTGTAAAAGGGCAGCAGCAGAGAAGGACGGGGGACAAGGAGTTGAAGAGCCAGTGCATGACGAGCGAAGGCGACCGAGAGAGAGACGTGCGGCTGAAAAGCAACCGGCAGAGTGAGCAGTTGGAGGAGGAGCTGAAAAGCGACCCGACGACAGACGAAGGCTTATTTGGAAAAATTAAATAAATCACAACGTTGCTCGTAGTCATGTGAAGTGAAGTGAAGTGAATTATATTTATATAGCGCTTTTTCTCTAGTGACTCAAAGCGCTTTACATAGTGAAACCCAATAGCTAAGTTACATTCAAACCAGTGTGGGTGGCACTGGGAGCAGGTGGGTAAAGTGTCTTGCCCAAGGACACAACGGCAGTGACTAGGATGGCGGAAGCAGGAATCGAACCTGCAACCCTCAAGTTGCTGGCACGGCCGCTCTACCAACCGAGCTAAACTGCCCCGTGTCTGTCCTTGGTGGTCCTGGGGAACCCGGAGGGAGGAAGACCTCCACATATACATAATAATAATAATAATAATAGTAATAATAATTATTATAATAATAAAAATAGATTTTATTTGTAAAAAAAAAAAGCACTTTACGTTGAGCAAACAACCTCAAAATGCCACAGTGTATAAAAATTCCATTGTATATTGTATGTATATATATATATATATATATATATATATATATATATACACAGTGGGGCAAAAAAGTATTTAGTCAGCCACCGATTGTGCAAGTTTTCCCACTTAAAATGATGACAGAGGTCTGTAATTTTCATCATAGGTACACTTCAACTGTGAGAGACAGAATAAGAAAAAAAAATCCAGGAAATCACATTGTAGGAATTTTTAAGAATTTATTTGTAAATTATGGTGGAAAATAAGTATTTGGTCAACCATTCAAAGCTCTCACTGATAGAATTAGGTTTTGGCTCAAAATCTCACGATACATGGCCCCATTCATTCTTTCCTTAACACGGCTCATCGTCCTGTCCCCTTAGCAGAAAAACAGCTCCAAAGCATGATGTTTCCACCCCCATGCTTCACAGTAGGTGTGGTGTTCTTGGGATGCAACTCAGTATTCTTCTTCCTCCAAATACGACGAGTTGAGTTTGTACCAAAAAGTTCTATTTTGGTTTCATCTGACCACATGACATTCTCCCAATCCTCTGCTGTATCATCCATGTATCCATTTTGGTATAAACTCAACTCGTCGTGTTTGGAGGAAGAAGAATAAAAATAATCCTTTTTTCAAGTTTACAATTCAGCAAGTTTTATGAGGTGAGTGTATATGTGTATATATATATATATATATATATATATATATATATATATATATATATATATATATATATATATATATTATATATATATATATATACTTTGCGGATTTCTACAGAACTCAGAAAGCACATTTGGAACCTCAAAGAAAATAATGTTGAATATTCAATAACATGACAAATTCTTGCATCCAGCACACCTTACAACAGTGGTAATAAAAGATGCAACCTATGCTTAAAAGAGAAAATGTTTATTATATATCATCCAGACCTGTCATCTCTCAACAAGCGCAGTGAAATCATTTTAACATGCCGCCACAGACGGAAACACCTCCTAGGTAACACATGAGCCAATCACCACACCCTACGCCTGCCTGTACCCACCCACTCTGTGTCCTACATAAACTATTGGATGTGAATGCTTCCATTAAAATCTCCTGATGATTGAGGGAACCCCTCATGAAACAGTTCTGTAGAGATTAAGAAGTCTTGTGATTTTATATATATATATATATATATATATATACACGGATAGATAGCTTGATAGACATACCGGACCCGAGACATATTTCTTTCTCTAAATGTGGGCCCCCGAGTCGAAATAATTGCCCAGGCCTTGTTGAAATGCTATCTGGAATAAAGTGTTGATGTTTGTCCATTTTTTTAGTTTTTCTTTTTAGGTGTAACGTTGGGAAGACTATGTTTCCCGGCGGACCTGGGAACGCCTCGGGATCCCCCGGGAAGAGCTAGACGAATTGGCTGGAGAGAGGGAAATCTGGGCTTCCCTGCTTAGGCTGCTGCCCCCGCGACCCGACCTCGGACTAGCGGAAGATGATGGATGGATGGATGGAGGTTGCATTTCCCCCAAATGGGACTCCACACAGCTCCCATAAGACTGCAATGTGAGTCGACTGCACCAAAAACCTCCCTACCTATCCTTATTCTTCCCATTCCCTCGCCTTCTTTTTTTCCATTCAGCCCAGCGTGACATCGAATGTTCCTCCTCTCCTCATCTTCCCCCGGTAGGTCCGCGAGTCCGGACAGTTCCACGTGTCCTCCCGTTTCCTTCCATGTGCGTGATCTCAGCTCTGACCTTCACTTGAAGACGAGCCGGACGGGCGAGCGAGCGAGGAAGGAAGGCGAGAGAGGAGGGGGGTGGGGCTCCTCTCCGGGGACGCTGTCTCAGAACAAAGGCATACATAACCCCTCACCCTCACATTATCTCGGGGGAATGCATGAGCGGCGACCACCGGGATCGAAAGGTTATCCAAAATGAACATCATTGAACCAGCAAGAAAATCCTCTTTTGAAAATCTAGACCAGGGGTGTCAAACTCAAATACAGAGTGGGCCGAAATTTAAAACTGAACAAAGCCGCGGGCCAAAGTTGAACAAATTCACCTTTTAAAAAGGGACCCAAACAAGTTTTGCACTGAATATTGAACAAGCAAGTCTTATGTTACTTTAACCTTCGTCTTGTAGAAGCATTTAAGTCTCACCTTAAAACTCATCTGTATACTCTAGCCTTTAAATAGACCTCCTTTTTAGACCAGTTGATCTGCCGCTTCTTTTCTTTCCCCTATGTTCCCCCCTCCCTTGTGGAGGGGGTCCGGTCCGATGACCATGGATGAAGTACTGGCTGTCCAGAGTCGAGACCCAGGATGGACCGCTCGCCTGTATCGGTTGGGGACGTCTCTACGCTGCTGATCCGCTTGAGATGGTTTCCTGTGGACGGGACTCTCGCTGCTGTCTTGGATCCGCTTGAACTGAACTCTCGCGGCTGTGTTGGAGCCACTATGGATTGAACTTTCACAGTATCATGTTAGACCCGCTCGTCATCCATTGCTTTCGGTCCCCTAGAGAGGGGGGGTTGCCCACATCTGAGGTCCTCTCCAAGGTTTCTCATAGTCAGCATTGTCGCTGGCGTACCACTGGATGTGAATTCTCCCTGCCCACTGGGTGTGAGTTTTCCTTGCCCTTTTGTGGGTTCTTCCGAGGATGTTGTAGTCGTAATGATTTGTGCAGTCCTTTGAGACAGTTGTGATTTGGGGCTATATAAATAAACATTGATTGATTGATTGATATTATTTCACCAGCAATATATGCTTAAAACAGTAGCACACTCCTGTCTTACAATCCAATCCAATCCACTTTATTTATATAGCACATTTAAACAACAATAACGTTTCCAAAGTGCTGCACAGCCATGTTAAAAACAATTGTAAAAAATAAATAAATAAATAGAATAAAATTAAAAAAAAAAGTATATATATATATATATATATATATATATATTATGCTCCACCAATGACTGAATAAAAACAAAAAATAAATAAATATAAAACCAATAAAAACAATATAAAAACAAATATGATTAAAAACTATTTTAAAGGGTAAAATCACTTAAAACAGTAAAATAGAAATCAAAGTGTATAAAAAACACAGAGGACAAGAGAGGACCACACAACTCACATAGTGTTAAAAGCCAAAGAATAAAAGTGGGTCTTAAGACGAGACTTAAAACATTCCACTGTGGAAGCAGTTTGAACACGGAGCGGCAGAGTGTTCCAGAGCTTAGGGCCGACCACAGAGAAGGCCCTGTCTCCCCTGGTCTTAAGTCTGGTCTTGGGCACCACGAGCTGGAACTGGCTCTCGGACCTCAGAGCGCGCGCAGGGATGTAAATTTGGATAAGGTCCGAGATATATTGAGGTGCCAGTCCATGTAAAGATTTAAAAACAAACAGCAATGTTTTAAAATCAATTCTAAAATGAACAGGGAGCCAGTGCAAACTCTGAAGAATTGGGGTTATATGCTGGCGTTTCCTGGCCCCCTGTTAAAAGTCGTGCTGCCGCGTTCTGGACTAACTGCAACCGGGAGAGAGCTTTTTGGCTAATGCCAGCATAAAGTGCATTGCAGTAGTCCAGGCCACTTGAAATAAAAGCATGCACGACTTGTTCAAAAAGGTTAAAAGATAAAAACGGTTTAACCTTTACTAAAAGACGAAGGTGATAAAAACAGGATTTTAAAACGCCATTGACTTGTTTGTCTAGTTTAAAATCGCTGTCTATAGGATCTTTGATGAGCAGTCTGTCCTTAAAAACAGCATGGCCTTCCTGTCATATACAGGATCTTTGCTGTTTTTAACAACAATTAGCTAATATGCTTGTCAAAGTGTTCCTGACCTTCAGGGGATATTTGACGAGCAGTGTATATTTAAAAACAGTGGGTCCTTCCTGTTGTATACATGATCTTTTGCTATGTTCTTACAGGAGATCCCTAAAAACAGCAGAACTCCCGTGTCATATGGAAAATATTTCACCAGCTATACATGCTAAAAACAGCAGAACACACCCGTCTTATGGAGGATCTTTGATGAGCAGTCGGTCCTTAAAATGGTTCAAATATAACTTAGATATCTGGTTTCACTATGTAAAGCGCTTTGAGTAACTTGAGAAAAGCGCTATATAAACAGAGGTGGGTAGTAACGCGCTACATTTACTCCGTTACATCTACTCGAGTAACTTTTGGGATAAATTGTACTTCTAAGAGTAATTTTTATGCAACATACTTTTACTTTTACTTGAGTATATTTATAGAGAAGAAACGCTACTTTTATTCCGTTCCATTTATCTGCAATCAGCTCGCTACTCGCTACTTTTTTTTTTTCATCAATCTGTTAATGCACGCTTTGTTTGTTTTGATTCTGTCAGACACACATTCAAAGTAGGAACTACGCATGCCTGCGTTTCACCAATCACATGCAGTCACTGGGCGGTATAGCTCGGTTGGTAGAGTGGCCGTGCCAGCAACTTGAGGGTTGCAGGTTCGATTCCCGCTTGTGCCATCCTAGTTATGGCCGTTGTGTCCTTGGGCAAGACACTTTACCCACCTGCTCCCAGTGCCAGCCACACTGGTTTAAATGTAAGTTAAATATTGGGTTTCACTATGTAAAGCGCTTTGAGTCACTAGAGAAAAGCGCTATATAAATATAATTCACTTCACGTTGGACCAATCAAACAGAGCCAGGTGGTCACGTGACCGTCACACGTAGAACCCGACATGTTGAAAAACTTATTGGGGTGTTACCGTTTAGTGGTCAATTGTACGGATTATGTACTGTACTGTGCAATCTACTAATAAAAGTTTCAATCAATCAATCAAAAGTGTAAAGGAAAAAAGACACTTTTTATTTCAACCGTACTTCCCGCCATAAGCCTAAAGACTGATCGCACGGTTCCTGTCTTCACAATAAAAGTGCCGCTCCATCGCGCCTGCGTTAACAAAATAAGAGTCTCCGAAAGCCAAGCGCAAACAAACTAGCAAGCTACGGAGTTTGCCGCCAATGTATTTCTTGTAAAGTGTATAAAAACGAATATGGAAGCTGGACAAATAAGAAGCCAAAAACCAACGACTTTCATGTGGTATTAGACAGGAAGGAGGAACTTTTTTTCCTCCTCCATTTGAAAACCGGGACGTTATCAGCACTATACTGTCTGATTCCAATCAATGCAAGTCATCAGAATCAGGTAATACACCAACTTATATTCTTGTCTTCATTAAAGATAGGAATCTATATGTTAAACATGCATGTATATTCATTAAAACACCTTTAACATGTCAACAAAAAAGGCAAAATAAATAAATATAAATTATATACTGTATATGTATATGTATATATATATATATGTGTGTATATATATGATATGTGTGTGTATGTATATGTATATATGAGGTAGATCACCTCGACTTGGTCATTTATTAAGTAATTGATTAACGTTGAGAAACTTATTGGGGTGTTACCATTTAGTGGTCAATTGTACGGAATATGTACTGTACTGTGCAATCTACTAATAAAAGTTTCAATCAATCAATCAAAAGTGTAAAGGAAAAAAGACACTTTTTATTTCAACCGTACTTCCCGTCAAAAGCCTAAAGACTGATCGCACGGTTCCCGTCTTCACAATAAAAGTGCCGCTCCATCGCGCCTGCGCTAACAAAATAAGAGTCTCCGAAAGCCAGCGCAAACGGCCTTCTTTCATCTCCGTAATATCGCTAAAATTCGCTCCATTTTGTCCACTAAAGACGCTGAGATCATTATCCATGCGTTTGTTATGCCTCGTCTCGATTACTGTAACGTATTATTTACGGGTCTCCCCATGTCTAGCATTAAAAGATTACAGTTGGTACAAAATGCGGCTGCTAGACTTTTGACAAGAACAAGAAAGTTTGATCACATTACGCCTGTACTGGCTCACCTGCACTGGCTTCCTGTGCACTTAAGATGTGACTTTAAGGTTTTACTACTTACGTATAAAATACTACACGGTCTAGCTCCAGCCTATCTTGCCGATTGTATTGTACCATATGTCCCGGCAAGAAATCTGCGTTCAAAGGACTCCGGCTTATTAGTGATTCCTAGAGCCCAAAAAAAGTCTGCGGGCTATAGAGCGTTTTCCGTTCGGGCTCCAGTACTCTGGAATGCCCTCCCGGTAACAGTTCGAGATGCTACCTCAGTAGAAGCATTTAAGTCTCACCTTAAAACTCATCTGTATTCTCTAGCCTTTAAATAGACCTCCTTTTTAGACCAGTTGATCTGCCGCTTCTTTTCTTTCTCCTATGTCCCCCCCTCCCTTGTGGAGGGGGTCCAGTCCGATGACCATGGATGAAGTACTGGCTGTCCAGAGTCGAGACCCAGGATGGACCGCTCGTCGGGACCCAGGATGGACCGCTCGCCTGTATCGGTTGGGGACATCTCTACGCTGCTGACCCGCCTCCGCTTGAGATGGTCTCCTGTGGACGGGACTCTCGCTGCTGTCTTGGATCCGCTTGAACTGAACTCTCGCGGCTGTGTTGGAGCCACTATGGATTGAACTTTCACAGTATCATGTTAGACCCGCTCGACATCCATTGCTTTCGGTCCCCTAGAGGGGGGGGTTGCCCACATCTGAGGTCCTCTCCAAGGTTTCTCATAGTCAGCATTGTCACTGGCGTCCCACTGGGTGTGAATTCTCCCTGCCCACTGGGTGTGAGTTTTCCTTGCCCTTTTGTGGGTTCTTCCGAGGATGTTGTAGTCGTAATGATTTGTGCAGTCCTTTGAGACAGTTGTGATTTGGGGCTATATAAATAAACATTGATTGATTGATTGAAACAAACTAGCAAGCTACGGAGTTTGCCGCCAATGTATTTCTTGTAAAGTGTATAAAAACGAATATGGAAGCTGGACAAATAAGATGCCAAAAACCAACGACTTTCATGTGGTATTAGACAGGAAGGAGGAACTTTTTTTCCTCCTCCATTTGAAAACCGGGACGTTATCAGCACTATACTGTCTGATTCCAATCAATGCAAGTCATCAGAATCAGGTAATACACCAACTTATATTCTTGTCTTCATTAAAGATAGGAATCTATATGTTAAACATGCATGTATATTCATTAAAACACATTTAACATGTCAACAAAAACGGCAAAATAAATAAATATAAATTATATACTGTATATATAAATGTATATGTATATATATATGATATGTGTGTATGTATATGATATGTGTGTATGTATATGTATATATGAGGTAGATCACCTCGACTTGGTCATTTATTAAGTAATTGATTAACGTTGAGAAACTTATTGGGGTGTTACCATTTAGTGGTCAATTGTACGGAATATGTACTGTACTGTGCAATCTACTAATACACGTTTCAATCAATCAATCAATCAATGAATGCCTACTGAGCCTATGGTGCTTTTAAGTTATTGTGGCTCAATTTGCCTTAATTAATTTTTTATTTTAATTTATTATTATTTCATATATAATATTGTTTTAGTTGCTTAAGAGATTTTCCTGGCTCTGAATTTGCTCATTGCTATTTTTATGTTTTTGTCCATTACTTGTTGCCGTAATCATTAAACAAACAGGTTACTCATCAGTTACTTAGTACTTGAGTAGTTTTTTCACAACATACTTTTTACTTTTACTCAAGTAAATATTTGGGTGTCTACTCCTTACTTTTACTTGAGTAATACATCTCTAAAGTAACTGTACTCTTACTTGAGTACAATTTCTGGCTACTCTACCCACCTCTGTATATAAATATAATTCACTTCACTTCACTGATCTAGACCATGAGTCGGCACCTTCAAAAGACAGTAAACACGTTTTGAGAAATCCATCCGGATAATATCCGCCGCTCCGGGTCCACGTGTGCCGCCGCATGCTAATGTCAGCGCAATCTCCCCCCTTTGTTCTTGAAAAACCCACAGCGGATATTTTTAAACCGTGGAAATCATTCGCCGGCGGAGAGGAGACGGTTTGGTATTTCTATAAGCCACGCCACGCAGGGCCAAGTGACACGTGAATATTCTAAGCAGCTTTTTTTTTTTTTTTTTTTGCGCCTCTTTAAATGTATTTGCCGGGAATGCACTGGTGGCGGTGGGCCGGGTGTTATCTCTAATTCCCGCAATCCCGGACTAAATTCCGCCGTGGCGATAATTCAGGCTGGCAGAGAGCAAAATACAAGTTAATTAAGCGCTCCCCCTTGCGTTTGCTTCTTCTCTCCCCATTCGAGCGTCCTCAAAAAGCCCTTTTAATTCACACGGAGGCCAGGGGATGGAGGTAAAAACAATAAAAGGGTGCCGTCCTGATTCAACGTGGCTTTACTCGCCGTTGATGCTTTCCCTCTTGGCGAAAGCAGTTCGGATATGACAACATTATTTGTGCCTTTGTCGTGAGGGCAGTTCTCCTGCCTTTTTTTCCCTCTTGTCTGCAAGTCTCTCCCTGGTCGTCAGTTGCCAGCCATCCAAGCCCACCTGCACCTAATCAACGACCTGACTTAAACCCTGGATCCCCACCCAGCCAGTGCTGGTTCGTTCGTTGCCTGTGTTACATTCTAACCTGAACACTATCATTCAATTTCATTTGACAGATTTTCTGGATTTGCCCAAATCATTTTTTTGAATTTTAATCATAATAAGTTTTAATAAATATGTCACAAATATTTTTCTTTGAAAAAACATAAGCTAAAATGAAGAATTAAATTAAAATGTATTTATTATTCTGTACAATAAAAACAATAAAAAAATACTTGAACACTGATTTAAATAGTCAGGAAAGAAGTGGAAGGAATTTAAAAGGTAAAAAGGTATATGTGTTTAAAAATCTTAAAATCATTTTTAAGGTTGTATTTTTTTTCTAAAAAAAATACGGTTTAGCTCGGTTGGTAGAGCGGCCGTGCCAGCAACTTGAGGGTTGCAGGTTCGATTCCCGCTTCTGCCAATCTAGTCACTGCCGTTGTGTCCTTGGGCAAGACACTTTGCCCACCTGCTCCCAGTGCCACCCACACTGGTTTGAATGTAACTTATATATTGGGTTTCACTACGTAAAGTGCTTTGAGTCGCTAGAGAAAAAGCGCTATATAAATATAATTCACTTCTAAAATTGTCTTTCTGAAATGTATAAGAAGCAAAGTAAAAAAATAAATGAATTTATTTAAACAAGTGAAGACCAAGTCTTTAAAATATTTTCTTGGATTTTCAATTTCTATTTGAGTTTTTTCTCTCTTGTCGAGCAAACCGAGACCAGCTTGCTAGTAAATAAATAAAATTAAAAAAATAGAGGCAGCTCACTGGTAAGTGCTGCTATTTGAGCTATTTTTAGAACAGGCCAGCGGGCGACTCATCTGGTCCCTACTGGTCCTTACGGGCTATCTGGTGCTTTAACCACTAGGCCACTGAAACCTTTTTTTGAACCCTGTTTTTTGTATTTCCTCAGATGCTGAACAGACTTTTTGACCCCGTCTTCCTGGAGCTGACTTTAGTTCCTCTTAAATTATTTTCTCCAGTGATTTTTTTGTTATTAAAAATACGTTTTACTGATTGGATTCAATTTTTTGAAACCGTAACAGACTTGGCTCATGCACTGTAAAAAAAAAAAAAAATCTGTAAAAAAAACAATTATCTACTGGCGGCTACGGTTGCCAAACGAAAACCATAAAATTAAAGCAAAACATTGTAAATCAAATACTGATCAAAAACATTATATTTACAGAAATGTTTATGAAATGTTTTGCGTTAGAATATACAACAAATTGGACCAAGCTATATTTCTAAAAAAGACAAATCATTTGTTCTTTTAGATTTTCCAGAACAAACATCCATCCATCTTCTACCGCTTATTCCCTTTTGGGGTCACGGGGGGCGCTGGCGCCTATCTCAGCTACGATCGGGCGGAAGGCGGGGTACACCCTGGACAAGTCGCCACCTCATCGCAGGGCCAACACAGATAGACAGACAACATTCACACTCACATTCACACACTAGGGCCAATTTAGTGTTGCCAATCAACCTATCCCCAGGTGCATGTCTTTGGAAGTGGGAGGAAGCCGGAGTACCCGGAGGGAACCCACGCATTCACGGGGAGAACATGCAAACTCCACACAGAAAGATCCCGAGCCTGGATTTGAACCCAGGACTGCAGGAACTTCGTATTGTGAGGCAGACGCACGAACCCCTCTGCCACCGTGAAGCACCAGAATAAACATTTTAAAAGAAATTCAAATGTCAGGCTTGGACTTGGGTTGTTTTCCCGAGGTGCAAAGCAAATGGAGTGGAAACGGCTTGAAGGAAGGTACATCTTTATTTTAACACTAAAACTAAAAACAGGAACCAACAAAAAGGCGGTACAAAAAACTGGGCTATGAAACAAAAGACTAGCACAAAGGCTATAAACTACAAACATGTAACAAAAACACTTGCGCAGTGGCATGAATAACAAAAACGTACGTGGACAAAATGGACAGCATTGCAAGGCATGAAGCAGATAATCATGGATGTTGCCAGACTGACTAACTGGTAACTGTGGCTTAAATAATGAACATGATAAGTGAAAACAGGTGTGAGACAAGACAGGTGAACTGATTGGTTGTCATGGTAACAAAACAGGGAGTGAAAAAAAAAAAGGAACTTAGAGTCCAAAGGGTCAAAAGCACCTGGTATTCCTAGGTAGTCTCCCATCCAAGTACTAACCAGGCCAGACACTCCTTAACTTTGAGAACAGATGAGATTGGGGATGCTCAGGGTAATATGGACATTCAAAACTCATGACCAGACATGACAGAAAACTAAATCAGTTGGCATGGTAAGACAAACAAGGAAATGCAAAACAAAACTAAATGTCCAAAAAACTAAACATAGCATGACCAAAACAAAACATGAACCATAGGCGTGACATCAAAAGACTTTGCAATAATATTTAAATTTAATTTGACAGATTTTCTGGATTTGCCCGAATATTTTTTTTAAATTTTAATCATAATAAGTTTTAATAAATATTTCACAAATATTTTTCTTTGAAAAAACAGAAGCTAAAATGAAGAATTAAATTGAAATGTATTTATTATTCTGTACAATAAAAAAAATAAAAAAAATACTTGAACACTGATTTAAATAGTCAGGAAAAAAGTGGAAGGAATTTAAAAGGTAAAAAGGTATATGTGTTTAAAAATCTTAAAATCATTTTTAAGGTTGTAGAGTGGCCGTGCCAGCAACTTGAGGGTTGCAGGTTTGATTCCCGCTTCTGCCAACCTAGTCACTGCCGTCGTGTCCTTGGGCAAGACACTTTGCCCACCTGCTCCCTGTGCCACCCACACTGGTTTGAATGTAACTTAGATATTGGGTTTCACTACGTAAAGTGCTTTGAGTTGCTAGAGAAAAAGCGCTATATAAATATAATTCACTTCTGAAATGTATAAGAAGCAAAGTAAAAAAATAAATGAATTTATTTAAACAAGTGAAGACCAAGTCTTTAAAATATTTTCTTGGATTTTCAATTTCTATTTGAGTTTTGTCTCTCTTGTCGAGCAAAGCGAGACCAGCTTGCTAGTAAATAAATAAAATTAAAAAAATAGAGGCAGCTCACTGGTAAGTGCTGCTATTTGAGCTATTTTTAAAACAGGCCAGCGGGCGACTCATCTGGTCCTTACGGGCGACCTGGTGCTTTAACCACTAGGCCACTGAGTAGGCATCCCTATACAAACGGCTGGCCTGGAAACGCCTCGGGATCCCCCCGGAAGGAGCTGGACGAAGTGGCTAGGGAGACGGAAGTATGGGCTTCCCTGCTTAGGCTGCCGCCCCCGCGACCCGACCTCGGATAAGCGGAAGAAAATGGATTGAGGATGGATGTTTGAGAACTGGTTCCCAAACTAGGATTGAACAGGTAATAAAATGAGCTGTAACCGAGCTATCAGATCTTGAGTCCGGAGTCAGTCTGCATCCTGGGAGAACAAAGTGCGCCTTATCAATCAATCAATCAATGTTTACTTATATAGCCCTAAATCACTAGTGTCTCAAAGGGCTGCACAAACCACTACGACATCCTCGGTAGGCCCACATAAGGGCAAGGAAAACTCACACCCAGTGGGACGTCGGTGACAATGATGACTATGAGAACCTTGGAGAGGAGGAAAGCAATGGATGTCGAGCGGGTCTAACATGATACTGTGAAAGTTCAATCCACAATGGATCCAACACAGTCGCGAGAGTCCAGTCCAAAGCGGATCCAACACAGCAGCGAGAGTCCCGTTCACAGCGGAGCCAGCAGGAAACCATCCCAAGCGGAGGCGGATCAGCAGCGCAGAGATGTCCCCAGCCGATACACAGGCAAACAGTACATGGCCACCGGATCGGACCGGACCCCCTCCACAAGAGAGAGTGGGACATAGAAGAAAAAGAAAAGAAACGGCAGATCAACTGGTCTAAAAAGGGAGTCTATTTAAAGGCTAGAGTATACAAATGAGTTTTAAGGTGTATAGTCCGGAAAATCCGGTACATGAATTTTCATAATGTTCACAATTATCAGCTGCCGTCTAAAATCCTAGTTACCCTACTCGTGATAGTAGTCTTGATCCTATTCAGCAAGAACTAACCCAAGTCTTCATTCGGCGAGCACAAACACGGGCAGGAAATAAGCAAAAAGGAAAATGTGCCGAGCCGGTGTTTGGACATGATGTTATCGCCCACAGCCCCCCCCCCCCCCCCCCCCCCCCGGACCACCTTCAAGAAAATATGTTATCTCAGTGTTGACTTTTGCTTCTTTTCCATATCTTCCAGGGGCCATTTAATGAATAACAAGTCTGCATGACCGTAAGTTAAATTAGATCACATCTGCCACTCTGACTCATTGCTTATTTGAATGAAGAAAAGAGCTCCCCTTCCCCTTTTGCCTACCAGTTAGTCGCCGCGTGACGCCACTCCACTCCTAATTTCCGCCTCATTTGATTCTCGCCAGCCCCAAAAATAACCGAATAGTCCGCAAACCCCGTTTCCATATGAATTGGGAAATTGTGTTGGATGTAAATATAAACAAAATACAATGATTTGCAAATAATTTTCAACCCATATTCAGTTGAATATGCTACAAAGACAAGTGAAGTGAAGTGAATTTTATTTATATAGCGCTTTTCTCAAGTGACTCAAAGCGCTTTACATAGTGACACCCAATATCTAAATTACATTTACATAGTGACACCAATATCTAAATTACATTTAAACCAGTGTGGGTGGCACTGGGAGCAGGTGGGTAAGTGTCTTGCCCAAGGACACAACGGCAGTACTAGGATGGCACAAGCGGGAATCGAACCTGCAACCCTCAAGTTGCTGGCACGGCCACTCTACCAACCGAGCTATGCCGCCCCTGTCACGTCTTTAAATATGGTTTTATGTTTGATCATATTTGATGTTCAAAACTAATAAGTATTTTTTTTTCTTTTGCAAATAATCATTAACTTTCGAATTTGATGCCAGCAACACGTGACAAAGAAGTTGGGAAAGGTGGCAATAAATACTGATAAAGTTGAGGAATGCTCATCAAACACTTATTTGGAACATCCCACAGGTGTGCAGGCTAATGGGAACAGGTGGGTGCCATTGAACACATTTCCAGTGAGGGTTGGACTGTCCTTTGTCACCGATTCTGTTCATAACTTTTGTGGACAGAATTTCTAGACACAGTCAAGGCGTTGAGGGGGTTCCGGTTTGGTGACCGCAGATTAGGTCTCTGCTTTTGCAGATGATGTGGTCCTGATGGCTTCATCTGACCGGGATCTTCAGCTCTCACTGGATCGGTTCGCAGCCGAGTGTGAAGCGACCGGAATGAGAATCAGCACCTCCAAGTCCAAGTCCATGGTTCTCGCCCGGAAAAGGGTGGAATGCCATCTCCGGGATGGGGAGGAGACCCTGCCCCAAGTGGAGGAGTTCAAGTACCTAGGAGTCTTGTTCACGAGTGGGGGAAGAGTGGATCGTGAGATCGACAGGCGGATCGGTGCGGCGTCTTCAGTAATGCGGACGTTGTTACCGATCCGTTGTGGTGAAGAAGGAGCTGAGCCGGAAGGCAAAGCCCTCAATTTACCGGTCGATCTACGTTCCCATCCTCACCTATGGTCATGAGCTTTGGGTCAACCGAAAGGATAAGATCACGGGTACAAGCGGCCAAAATGAGTTTGGGTCTCTCCCTTAGAGATAGGGTGAGAAGCTCTGCCATCCGGGAGGAACTCAAAGTAAAGCCGCTGCTCCTCCACATCGAGAGGAGCCAGATGAGGTGGTTCGGGCATCTGGTCAGGATGCCACCCGAACGCCTCCCTAGGGAGGTGTTTAGGGCACGTCCAACCGGTAGGAGGCCACGGGGAAGACCCAGGACACGTTGGGAAGACTATGTCTCCCGGCTGGCCTGGGAACACCTCGGGATCCCCCGGAAGAGCTAGACGAAGTGGCTGGGGAGAGGGAAGTCTGGGTTTCCCTGCTTAGGCTGCTGCCCCCGGCGACCCGACCTCGGATAAGCGGAAGAAGATGGATGGATGGATGGGTGCCATGATTGGGTATAAAAACAGCTTCCCAAAAAAATGTTCAGTCTTTCACAAGAAAGGATGGGGCGAGGTACACCCCTTTGTCCACAACTGCGTGAGCAAATAGTCAAACAGTTTAAGAACAACGTTTCTCAAAGTGCAATTGCAAGAAATTTAGGGATTTCATTTTTATATCACTCTGCGGTTTGACATGCTTAGTTCCTGTTTTGTTCGTTTCCATGGTCACTCATTAGTTTCAGCTGCTACTCTCTTTTCCAGCACACCTGTCTTTACTAAGCACCACCTTTTATAAGCCAGCCTTTTCTGTTCACTCATTGTCGGATCTTAGTTTGTTCTCATACAACTGCTTATGACTTGTTTCTCACTCTCAATTTCGCTAGCTCTCATGCTAAGCTTTATTTTATTCCTAGCTTTCACGCTAGTTGGTTTGTGTTTCCTTTTGTGTGCCTTTGTGCCAAATGTTTGTGTTTCGGTTAGTTTGACCTAGCTTTCCATGCTAGCGCTTTTATTTGCCTTTTCTATTTGTACCAGTGTCTTTGTTCATAGCTCCTTTTGTTTAATAAATCCCTTAGTTTTTACCTTTTTGCTATGTTCTCGCTGACGCATCCACGGAGGACCGAATCCGGCAACAATATGCCACGCAAGTCTAACACCACTGTCACTAAAAACAGTTAGTCGCTACATCTGTAGGTGCAAGTTAAAGCTCTACTATGCAAAGCGAAAGCCATTTATCAACAACATCCAGAAACGCCACCGGCTTCTCTGGGCCCGAGATCATCTAAGATGGACTGATGCAAAGTGGAAAAGTGTTCCGCGGTTCTGACGAGTCCACATTTCAAATTGTTTTTTTCCGACATTGTGTCATCCGGACCAAAGGGGAAGCAAACCATCTAGACCAGGGGTCTCAAACATGCGGCCCGGACCTTAATAACAATATTTAATGTTGGTGCGGCCTGTGAGTTTCATGTAAATTGCGCTTTACAGCGTCATACTTGTATACCCTCGATTTTTCCGGGATGCTCCCAATTTTCAGTGCCCGAAATTCACCCTAACAACAAAAATTAAGGGGGCACCGTGGAGGCACTGCCTTTAGTGTCAACTATAATCTGTACAAAAAGCGTGACACCCCAGCCGGATGTTGTATTTGGCTTTTGTAGACGCAGTAAGCGACTGCAAGACATAGTTGAGCAGCAGCCACACAGGTCAGACTGAGGGTGGCCATATAAACAAGTTTAACCCTGTCACAAATATGTGCCACACTGTGAACCCACACCAAACAAGAATGACAAACACATTTTGGGAGAACATCCGCACCGTAACACAACATAAACAAAACAGAACAAATACCCAGAATCCCATGCAGCCCTAACTACTCAGGGTCGCGAGAGTTGACAAGTATGTTCCTAGGGCGGGAAAGCCATTCAAAGAAGGTGAATTCATTAAAAAGTGCACGTCAGAATTTTTTAAGAAATCTTTTCTTGCAGCTAGACCTCACCCAGTTTCTGTATCCAGTGGCCCCCAGGTAAATTGATTTTGAGAACCCAGATCTAGACTGTTATCGACGCACAGTTCAAAAGCCAGCATCTGTGATGGTATGGGGGTGCATTAGTGCCCAAGCCATGGGTAACTTACACATCTGTGAAGGCACCATTAATGCTGAAAGGTACATACAGGTTTTGGAGCAACATATGTTGTCATCCAAGCAACGTTATCATGGACGCCCCTGCTTATTTCAGCAAGACAAGTGTTACAACAGCATGGCTTCGTAAAAAAAGAGTGCGGGTACTTTCCTGGCCCGCCTGCAGTCCAGACCTGTTTCCCATGGAAAATGTGTGGCGCATTATGAAGCGTAAAATACGACAGGGGAGACCCCGGACTGTTGAACGACCGAAGCTCTACATAAATCAAGAATGGGGTGTCACGTCTGTGAATCTGGTTTTATGTTTGATCATGTTTTGTTTTGTTTTCTGGACTCTTGTTCCGTTTTTTCACTTCCTGGTTTGTTTTTGTTACCATGACAAGTCATTGCTTTTCATCTTGCCCTCC
Organism: Nerophis ophidion; assembly: GCF_033978795.1. Classification (NCBI taxonomy): domain Eukaryota; kingdom Metazoa; phylum Chordata; class Actinopteri; order Syngnathiformes; family Syngnathidae; genus Nerophis; species Nerophis ophidion. The sequence continues at coordinate 34,774,212 of NC_084634.1, forward strand.
TAGTCACGCCCATGCCCTCAGTCCCGCACCTGTTCCTAATTATCACAGCCACTATTTAAGTCATTTTCTTTCTGTTCATCAGTCAGGGAACATTAACTTTCATTGTATTTTACAACCTTTGCTGCTTATTGCTCCATGCCGTTGATCCCCTGCCACGCACCTTGCTGTTTATGCCTCCCGTTTTTGTTAAGTTTTTGTTATTAATTATGTTTTTGATAGTATCTTTTGGTTGTTTTGTAGATTGTATTGCCATTGTGCCGTTTTTGTTCTAAGTTTTAGCATAGATTTTTATCCGCCATGAAGCGTGCTTTTTGTTTTGCCTTTTTTTGGTATTTTGATTATAATTAAAACTATGTACCTGAATTCTCGCCTGGCTCGTCCTGTAATCCCTCTGCGTCGAAGGAGTCAACCAAACCCAAGTCCAAGTACGACATGGGGAAGAATCCCACTTTCAACAATTAGCTTCCTCAGTTCCCAAACGTTTATTGAGTGTTGTTAAAAGAAAAGGTGATGTAACACAGTGGTGAACATGCCCTTTCCCAACTACTTTGGCAAGCGTGCTTTTTGTTTGGCCTTTTTTTGTATTTTGAGTATAATTAAAACTATGTACCTGAATTCTCGCCTGGCTCGTCCTGTAATCCCTCTGCGTCGAAAGAGTCAACCAAACCCAAGTCCAAGTATGACATGGGGAATAATCCCACTTTCAACAATTAGTTTCCTCAGTTCCCAAACGTTTATTGAGTGTTGTTAAAAGAAAAGGTGATGTAACACAGTGGTGAACATGCCCTTTCCCAACTACTTTGGCAAGCGTGCTTTTTGTTTTGCCTTTTTTTGTATTTTGAGTATAATTAAAACTATGTACCTGAATTCTCGCCTGGCTCGTCCTGTAATCCCTCTGCGTCGAAGGAGTCAACCAAATCCAAGTCCAAGTACGACATGGGGAAGAATCCCACTTTAAACAATTAGTTTCCTAAGTTCCCAAACATTTATTGAGTGTTGTTAAAAGAAAAGGTGATGTAACACAGTAGTGAACATGCCCTTTCCCAACTACTTTGGCAAGCGTGCTTTTTGTTTTGCCTTTTTTTGGTATTTTGAGTATAATTAAAACTATGTACCTGAATTCTCGCCTGGCTCTTCCTGTAATCCTTCCGCGTCGAAGGAGTCAACCAAACCCAAGTCCAAGTACGACATGGGGAAGAATCCCACTTTGAACAATTAGTTTCCTAAGTTCCCAAACGTTTATTGAGTGTTGTTAAAAGAAAAGGTGATGTAACACAGTGGTGAACATGCCCTTTCCCAACTACTTTGGCAAGCGTGCTTTTTGTTTTGCCTTTTTTTGGTATTTTGAGTATAATCAAAACTATGTACCTGAATTCTCGCCTGGCTCGTCCTGTAATCCCTCCGCGTCGAAGGAGTCAACCAAACCCGAGTCCAAGTATGACATGGGGAAGAATCACACTTTCAACAATTAGTTTCCTCAAATCCCAAACGTTTATTGAGTGTTGTTAAAAGAAAAGGTGATGCAACACAGTAGTGAACATGCCCTTTCCCAACTACTTTGGCAAGCGTGCTTTTTGTTTTGCCTTTTTTTGGTATTTTGAGTATAATTAAAACTATGTACCTGAATTCTCGCCTGGCTCGTCCTGTAATCCCTCTGCGTCGAAGGAGTCAACCAAATCCAAGTCCAAGTATGACATGGGGAACAATCCCACTTTCAACAATTAGTTTCCTCAGTTCCCAAACGTTTGAGTGTTGTTAAAAGAAAAGGTGATGTAACACAGTGGTGAACATGCCCTTTCCCAACTACTTTGGCACGTGTTGCAGCCATGAAATTCTAAGTTAATTATTATTTGCAAAAAAACATCAACTATCTTGTATTTGTAGTGCATTCAACCGAATATGGGTTGAAAATGCTTTACAAATCTTTGTATTCCGTTTATATTTACATCTAACACAATTTCCCAACTCATATGGAAACGGGGTTTGTATTTACCTCTGCTGCTCTGGAGACGTCCTTGCCGTATCCATGACGACAGCATCCCGTTTAGTAGGATATAAAGACACAAGTGTGTTTTATCGCGGCGCGTAAAAAGACGCCGCTCTTCCTATAAAAACGTATGTATCTTCAGCTGACGGCTGTAAAACCCGACGATGCGTTCCCGAGCTGCAAGGTGACGGGAACAGGAACGAGCACAAAAAGGTGATCGTTTCCATGTTGCGACACGTGTAAACGCCGGGTGCGCTCGTCAGGGCGTCCGCCTGACAGGAGAACAATACTACAGGCCGACTCTCTTGGCAGAACACCACTCGGCACCGGAAGGAAACAGTCGGGCCCGGGGGGGAGCCGGCCTCCTCATTTAGGACGCCTTTCTGCAGGAGCAGCTGGGATTAGATGCTGAGTCAGCACGACGGGACGGGGACAAGCACTGGAATAGGACCAAAAGAGGCTCCGGCGTCACTTGGTATGTACAAAACCCAAAACCGGTGAAGTTGGCGAATTTTGTAAATGGTAAGTCCATCCATTTTCCCACCGCTTGTCCCTTTTTGGGGTGGCGGGGGGGTGCTGGAGCCTATCTCAGCTGCATTCGGGCGGAAGGCAGGGTACACCCTGGACAAGTCGCCGCCTCATCACAGGGCCATTACAGATAGACAGACAACGTTCACACTCACATTCACACACTAGGGCCAATTTAGTGTTGCCAATCAACCTATCCCCAGGTGCATGTTTTTTTGGCGGTGGAAGGAAGGTGCGGCAATATCTAAGTGGGACAAACCATTACGAATTTTTGACATGCTTTTGATCAATCAAACAGGACATAAAATTAATATCGCCGATCAATTTACAAAACCCAAAACCAGTGAATCAATCAATCAATCAATGTTTATTTATATAGCCCCAAATCACAAATGTCTCAAAGGACTGTACAAATCATTACGACTACAACATCCTCGGAAGAACCCACAAAAGGGCAAGGAAAACTCACACCCAGTGGGCAGGGAGAATTCACATCCAGTGGGACGCCAGTGACAATGCTGACTATGAGAAACCTTGGAGAGGACCTCAGATGTCCTATCCCTATCCCCCCCCCCTCTAGGGGACCGAAGGCAAAGGATGTCGAGCGGGTCTAACATGATACTGTGAAAGTTCAATCCATAGTGGCTCCAACACAGCCGCGAGAGTTCAGTTCAAAGCGGATCCAAGACAGCAGCGAGAGTCCCGTCCACAGGAGACCATCTCAAGCGGAGGCGGATCAGCAGCGTAGAGATGTCCCCAACCGATACACAGGTGAGCGGTCCATCCTGGGTCCCGACGAGCGGTCCATCCTGGGTCTTGACTCTGGACAGCCAGTACTTCATCCATGGTCATCGGACCGGACCCCCTCCACAAGGGAGGGGGGGGACATAGGAGAAAGAAAAGAAGCGGCAGATCAACTGGTCTAAAAAGGAGGTCTATTTAAAGGCTAGAGTATACAGATGAGTTTTAAGGTGAGACTTAAATGCTTCTACTGAGATAGCATCTCGAACTGTTACCGGGATTGCATTCCAGAGTACTGGAGCCCGAACGGAAAACGCTCTATAGCCCGCAGACTTTTTTTGGGCTCTAGGAATCACTAATAAGCCGGAGTCTTTTGAATGCAGATTTCTTTCCGGGACATATGGTACGATACAATCGGCAAGATAGGCTCATTACCATTTTTTGAAGTTGGCACGTTGTGTAAATGATAAATAAAAACAGAATACAAGTATTTGCAAATCCTTTTCAACCCATATTCAATTGAATAGACTGCAAAGACAAGATACTTACCACTCCAACTGGTAAACTTTGTGATTTTTTTGCAAATATTAGCTCATTTGGATTTTGATGCCTGCGACATGTTCCAAAAAAGCTGGCACGGGTGGCAAAAATGACTGAGAATGTTGAGGAATGCTCATCAAACAGTTATTTGGAATGCCCCACAGGCGAATAGGCTAATTGGGAACAGGTGGACGCCATAATTGGGTATAAAAGCAGCTTGCGTGAAATGCTCAGTCGTTCACAAACAAGGACGCGGCGAGGGTCACCGCTTTGTGAACAAATGCGTGAGCAAATTGTTTAAGATCAACATTTCTCAACAAGCAATTGCAAGGAATTTAGGGATTTCACGATCTATGGTCCGTAATATCATCAAACCTTTCAGAAAATTTTGAGAAATCACTGCACGTAAGCGACGATATAACGGACGTTCGATCCCTAAGGCGGTACTGCATCAAAAAGTGACGTCAGTGTGTAAAGGATATCACCACATGGGCTGAGGAACACTTCAGAAAACCACTGTCAGTAACTAGAGTTGGTCGCTACATCTGGTAGTGCGAGTTAAATTTGCAAAGCGAAAGCCATTCATCAACAACACCCAGAAACGCCGCCGGCTTCAATGAGCCTGAGCTCATCTAAGATGGACCGATACAAAGTTGAAAAGTGATCTGTGGTTTTCTGTTGCTGGAATTCCACCTGAAAAGCTTCCAAAACTAGTTTTCTCAGTTCCCAAACATTTACTGAGTGTTGTTAAAAGGAAAGGCCATGTAACACAGTGGTATTTTTTAATTTTTTTTAATTTTTATTCTAAGTTAGTGATTATTTGCAAAAATATATATATATGTTTCTCAGTTTTAACATGAAATATCTTGTCTTTGCAGTCTATTCAATTGAATAATAGTTGAAAAGGATTTGCAAGTCATTGTATTCTGTTTTATTTACCATTTACACAACGTGCCAACTTCACTGGTTTTGGGTTTGCATTTCTTTTGTGATCACTATGACCCTTAGTTGTCATCTGCATTATTTTTTTAAGAAGCAAAGCAGCTTTATGAGCAAATGTGTTTCATTATTTATTCAATTACCAAAGGCTCATTACCATTTTTTTTTTTTTTTTTTTTACTTAAGCCTTTACTGCATGGGTAGGCACAGTACGGCCTGTGGTTGCTGTGGCGTGCTTTTTGATCATGCTCAGTGAAATGGACAGAATACTAATTGTTACATAATGACATCACTAATGCAAGTACCGTATTTTCTGGACCATAAGGCGCACCGGATTATAGAGCGCATTAAACGAGTTATATTGTACTGTTTCTTTCTAAATATAAAATACTTCCTTGCGGTCCACATAACCTGTAATGATGGTTCTTTGGTTCAAAATGTTGCATAGATGATGTTTTACTGATCATCTTCAAGCCGCTTTCTGATAGTCTATTCAGCATGCGCCATTTTGTGGGCGTTCTCATTTACGTGGCAGTGTCTTTTCTCTGTCATCTTTTTTGTGCCCGTGTAGCGTGCAAGGACAGGAGTGGAAGAAGTGTCCAGAAAGATGGAGCTAACTGTTTCAATGACATTCAGACTTTACTGTAATCAATAACGGAGAAGCATCTCCTCACTTGGAAACAACCGTGAAAAACCGTCGCCAGGAATTTTCTACTAATTAAAATTCCTTGGGTGAATAATGTAAACTCACTACACCGGTATGTTTTAGCACTTTCATGGGCGAGTTTACTGACAGATATAAGTAAGAACTTTACACTACTTTATATTAGAAATGGCCACAGCGGAGGATGAATGTCCCATAACAAGAAGATAGAGAACAAAAAGAACCTTATCAGCCACAGTGTCATCACAGACTATAAAGGCAGATGCGCCCAAATTTTCAGGAGTTATGCAGATCCCCAAATACAGATCAGCAGGTACCAGAAGATTCTGACTATATATTTTTTGCGCTGTGTGGAATGTTCTATAGTTTCAAAGGAACAAATACAATTTTGGTGTTGTTTACTTGAGTCACATTGCAGTCGACACATATCTCCTATGTGTGACCGCCATCCACTGGTCACACTTATCCTTACACCATGTACCAATTAAAATAGCTTTGAGGTCAGTAAGCACAACCAATATTATTCCGTACATTAGGCGCACCAGGTTCTAAGGCGCACTGTCGAGTTTTGAGAAATTGCAAGGATTTTAAAGTGTGCCTAATAGTCGGAAAAATACGGTAAGTTATTCCCATTTTTAAAAAGTCACAAGTCGATTTGTCCAGGGTGTACGCCGCCTTCCGCCCGAATGCAGTTGAGATAGGCTCCAGCACACCCCACCACCCCAAAAAGGGACAAGCGTTAGAAGATGGATGGATGGATGTAAGTCTAAATAATGTCTGTGCATGTTTTGTATGCATAGGGTGGCGACATCGTATTTAAAATAGGCAGGGGCGGTGTCGGCACAGACTATAAAGGCAGATGCGTGCAAATTTTAAGGAGTTATGCAGATCCCAAATACAGATCAGCAGGCACCAGAAGAGTTCCATTGCATTAAAAAAGTTGATAAGTATATAACCTCATTCCTCAAAAGACAAAATTAGCAAACATCACGAACATGAAGAGTAAACATACACACTATTGCCAAAAGTATTTGGCCATCTGCCTTGACTCACATATGAACTTGAAGTGCCATCCCATGAAATTGTGCAAATTCTGTCGGTATCCTGGAGCATTCAAAGTTCCTTTCACTGGAACTAAGGGGCCAAGCCCAACTCCTGAAAAACAACCCCACACCATAATTCCTCCTCCACCAAATTTCACACTCGGCACAATGCAGTCCGAAATGTAGCGTTTTCCTGGCAACCTCCAAACCAAAACTCTTCCATCAGATTGCCAGATGGAAAAGCGTGATTCATCATACTTTACACCACAGAATCCCACGCTTTGCATTGGGCCTGGTGATGTATGGCTTAGATACAGCTGCTGTGCCATGGAAGCTCTCTGCGTACTGTACGTGGGCTAATTGGAGGGTCACATGAAGTTTGGAGCTCTGCAGCAACTGACTGTGCAGAAAGTCTTTGCACTATGTGTCAGGTTCAAACACTGATGGCATCTATTAATCAGACAAGAAGCAAGGAACCATATAGAGACAGAGTTCAATTTAGCTCATGAGGAGAACGCATGGCGCTGCACACTTAGTCACAGTCTTGCCCTACGCTTTAAGGTTCAGCTCCTGCGTGCCTCTTTTTATTCAGAGTTCCATAGTCAACATCACTGAGGCCGCTTCTAAAAGGAGTGATCACATATATAATGCAAAGCAGGTCCAGGATGCACAGTACGTGACGGAATGGACTGGGGGCCTTGTGATTTCGCCTTGTCCCCGCTTCGTCTGCGTGGTGTCATTTCATCTTTGTTGAGGTCCTTGAAGTCCTTGGCTGTTAGCGGGCTAAAACAAAGATACCAGCTGTGGCTAAGTCCAAAAAATGTTGTCCTTGCGTAGGTTAGAAACAGTCTAACTTGAGCACAATATCTAATAACTAAAGCAATGGTCTTTAAGCATACTAAAGTTAGTGTGATAATATATACATAATTATTCTAACACTATGCGGTTCAGCATGCGCTGACCCATTTCTTGTCAGTTTACGTGGCCTACCACTCGGTGGCTGAGTTGCTGTTGTTCCCAAACTCTTCATTTTTCTTATAATAAAGTTGACTTTGGAATATTTCATGAGGAAATTCCACAACTGGATTTGTAGCACAGGGGGCATTTTATGACAGTTCCACGCTGGAAATCACTGAAAGCGGCCTGTTCTTTCACAAATGTTTGTAGAAACAGTCTCCATGCCTAAGTGCTGGATTTTATACAGTGATTAGGATACCTGATACTAATCATTTCGATGGGTGCCCAAACACTTTTGGCAATATATGTGTAAGACTAGAGCTTATACGTGAACACTATTTTTATCTATATTTACACAAAGTGCAGTTACGTATGATTACCATCAGGGGGCATCTTGCACAATTCTTATATTTGTTTTAATTGTTTTATCTGTTATGTTCATAAGGTATAATGTATAATAATTATGTATTTATTATTATTTTATTTCTGCCACATTACTGTCAGGCTTACCCCTAACAATTTGGTTGTGTTTTAGTTTTTCCTCTGTGTATGTAGTATTTCGTGTCTTTAGTTCCTGTCAGCACTCTTATTTTGTTTCTGTTTCCTGTTTGTCTCCCTGAGTGCTGTGTCCCCTCAGCTGTGGCTGATTGGCACCAGGCCACACCTGGTGTCAATCAGCCAGCCACTATTTGAGCCTGTTTTGTCCTCCAGTCAGATGCTGGATTATTGTCGTGTCGTGTCGATGTCACCACTACCTGTCTTATTGCTTGTAGATTTGTCTACTTCTGTTCACTCTATTCATGCCATACTTCCGTCGTGTCACAGTAAGTGTTATCCGCCTTGTGCGCGCCTTTTGTTGGTACCCTTTTGTTTGTTCTTGTTCTAGTATTTTAATTAAACCATGTTTTCCTGCAAAATTCCTGCCTCCTTCTCTGCATTTTGGGGTTCGTCACCAACAAACTCTGACAATTATTTTGTTTAAAACACCTATATTGCTGTCGTATGCACATTCATTTTCAATTTAAGACAACTTGTCCAGGGTGTATAACCTCTCATCTTCTCTTTATTTGGACGGGTGGGTGACCAAATACTTTTGGCAATATAGTGTATTGAAGCCCACTGTATATAACATGATACGTATGACTATATGAGTACAGCCGTCCCTGATTTATTGCCGTAATTAATTACAGTAATGACATAAAAACTTAAAAAGCCGAATGCCACTGGGGTCCGACAGTTGGGACAATACGCCTCTGAAGTCGCTTAAAAAAATGATTTAATGTATTGCGTGATGTCTCAGGCTGATATCAAAGTTTACAAAAGAAAAATGCAAGAATTGAATAACAATGTAAAAAAAAAAAAAAAAAAAAACAGCTAAAAAGGAATTGTCTGCAGCAGCTTCCAGAACCTCTGCCAGGAAGCCAGTTCCCTGTCCAAGGTGCTGAAATTAAAAAAAGTGTCTCACACTGACATTTTGTAACAGGTTTACGGTCGTAAAAGGTGCGCTGCCGAACGTGCTCGTCTGCTCGTACAACCAGCAATGTCACGACGTCATGACATTGCCTGTAAAAAAAATTAATAAAAAATGGCCAACCGGTACTATTCAAACAGAGTATAGTACCGTTTTTGATGCATTAGTTGTCAGTTTGTTTGTATTTTAGTTTTGCTTCTGTGTGTGTTTAGTATTTCCTGTTTTTAGTTCATGTCAGCGCTCTTATTTTGTCTGTGTCCTGTTTTTTCCCCTGTGCGCTGTATTCCCCTCAGCTGCGGCCGATTGGCACCTGGCCACACCTAGTGTCAATCAGCCCGCTCCTATTTGTACCTACTTTTTTCCTCCAGTCAGGGCTGGATATTATCATGTCGATGTCGCTCTTGTCATTACTACCTGTCGTGTCGAGCCGTGTCGTATCATATCGTGTCAATGCAGCGTTGCGGTAAGCTATATTTGATAGTGGTTTGTAGCTTATTGTCTTTTGTTCCTTGCTTCCAAGTTTGTTTTCATATTATAAATACGACTTCTGTTTCTTGCTCGATATCTGCTAGCTTCCACGCTAGGCGTTTTTGTTTGTTATCCGCCCACGTGCGCGCTTTTTGTTTGTATCCTTTGTTTTTTGTCTTAGTGTTTTATATTAAATCATGTTTTCTCACTCCATGCCTGCCTCCTTCTCTGCATCTTTTGGTTCGTTACAAACCAACTATGACATTAGTACCCCGATACTATACAAGTACCGGTATACCGTACAACCCTACTTGGGATTTCTTAGTTCTTTGTTTGAATAAAATGAACACAGTAGCCGGGTTTTTGTAAGCTAAAGTACATTTTTCCAGAAAAAAAAAAACATTCCACCCAAATTTTAACTTGGTTTTTGTATACCACTTGGGTTATAACACGGTCGAACATTGCGGGGAACACATTATTGTAGTCTGTTTGTCCGTATATCAGAAGTAGAATGCTGTCAGGGCGTGGACTTTGGTGTGGTTTGTTTTCCAATGGGGGGAAAGCGATTGGACCGGACACGACGTGAAGGTAATGACATATTTCAATTTTACTATAAACAGGAACAAACAAAAGGCGCTCTCAGCGGAGGTTCAAAACTTGGCTATGAAAACAAAAACTTGCACTAAGGCAAAACTACTGACATAAAACAAACACTTGCACAATGGCATGAATAACGAAAAACTTACTTGGAACAAGAAAGGAACATGGATCATCAGCATGGAGCAAGGGTGTGCAGAGGATGGCAGACTGCCTGGCAACTACAGGCTTAAATAGATGCAGTGATGACAGGTGCGTGAGTCCAGAACACATAACAGGTGAAAACTGATGGGTTGACAAAACAAACAAGAGTGTCCAATGAGTCCAAAACGAAACAGAACGTGACCACAAAACATGGCAAGTGCCCAAAAAAACAATACCGTGTCTTGGTGATTCAGTATCTGTGCTGTTTTTTTAAATGGAATATAATTGTAAAATGTACCATTAGGCCCATAAAAGTTGCAATTACAAGCACTTTGATGAGGAAGGTGAGAAACACGATCGAATTGAAGAAAAACATCCATTTCTTCTTCATTCACGCCTCATTCAATGAAGGTGCAATTAATGTTTAAATGTTCCTTTATCTGTTTTATCATTTTGCTTTGTAGTATGCGAATAAAACTGTAATTACTGTATTTTTCCGACCATAGGGCCGATGACCTGATCTAGTCAGGTACAAACATTTCCATACAAAAGGCGCTGAAAATACAAATTTAATGTATTGCGTAATGTCTCGGGTTGATATCAAATTCTTACAAAAGATTAAAGCTGCAAGCAACGATGGATGGGACCGCTTGGGCTGTTGCCCCCGCGACCCAAGCCCGGATTAGCGGTAGAAGATGGATGGATGGATGGATTATTACAGAGAGAAAAAGTTGTATACACATGTGTTATACATCAATCTCATAGTAATAACAGTTGTAAAGTGGCTTGGGCATTTTATAAGGACACCTTGGTGCCGACATTTTGAGACTCATGGTGAATGTACTGCAGTTGTTGTATTGAAGTGGGAATAGCAAACTTCCTGTTGATTTAAGTTGGGGGTGGTCAGTGTCGGAAATATAGGTCTCAGTGAGCCCTACATTGAGGTTTTTGTTTCATGTGTGTATGACAGTCCTACAGTGAGTTGGAAGCAGTTCTGTCTAAGCAGGTAGCCGCCATTTTGTGAACCCAGTGGCACAACAGCACCAGCGCACCGGTTCTTTGCGGGCTCATAAAATCCAAACCGGGGTAGTAAATAAAACTATTTCATCAACTTTTAATCAAAAGGGTTCAATCTCTCTTCTGTGTTTATTTGAAGTCGAAACGACAAACGGCCTCAGAGGAGATAATGTTTAAAAAAAAGCGAACATTTTTTAGCCAACCTTTTGGTTTTGAAGGGGGAATTGAAAAAAATCATGTTGATTTTAGTTGGGGTGGTCAGTGTATGAAATATAGGTCTCAGTGAGACCTACATTGAGGTGTCTGTTTCATGTGTGTATGACAGTCCTACAGTGAGTTAGAAACAGTTTTGTCTGAGCAGGTAGCCACCATTTTGTGACAGCTGTAGCACAACATTACCAGCGCACAGGTTCTTTGTGGGCTCATAAAATCCAAACCGGGGTAGTAATTAAAACTCTTTTATCAAATTTTAATCAGTGTGACAACTTGGCTTGGATTAAAGTTGTTTCTTCGATGCAGAGAATGATTTGCACGGGCGAGACGTGACTGTGAGTACTTTGTTGTTTATTTAAACATTATAATAAAAAATAAACAAACTAAGGGCGCTCACAAGGAGGTACAGACACTTGGCTATGAACAAACAAAAGACTAGCATAAATGCTGCAAACTACAAACATGAAACAAAAACACTTGCTCGATTGGCATGAATAATAATGAACTATAAACAAAACTAGTACAATGGCAGAAATACAAAAACTTACATGGCATGGAACTATGGACGAGGGCATAAAGGAGGTGCACCATGGGTAGCATGTGTGAAGATCCCAGAATGAAGACAAGAAAAAGATTGACTTAAGTAGCAATGATAATTAGTGAAAACAGGTGTGAGGCTGAGGACAGGGACGTGACATGACAGGTGAAAAGTAATGAGTTGGCATGGAGACGAAAACAAACCAGGAAGTGCCAAGACAGAACTTAAATGTCCAAAAAACTAAACATAACCTGACCAAAACCAAAACATAAACTTACAGGCGTGACACTCAGAAGGGTTCAATCACTCTTCTGTGTTTATTTGAAGTCGAAACGAATAACAGTCTCAGAGGGGATAATGTTTGAAAAAAAGAGAATTTTTTTTAGCCAACTTTTGTTTTGAAGGGGGAATTGCAAACTTCCTGTTGATTTTAGCAGCGGGGTGTCAGTGTATGAAATATAGGTCTAACTGAGACCTACATAGTGGGTTTTGTTTCATGTTTCTACGGCATCCCTACTGGAAGTTACAGACAGTTTTATCTGTGTTTTCTTCCTAGGGGGTGCTAGAGCGCAATTTTGAGTTTTGGGATTTGTTTTTTTTTGATTAGATTGCAGCCCTGGTGAGTTTTATACATGTCAAGGGGGTCAAATTACAGCTGAAAGAGGCAGCGGTATAATGATAATAAATAATAATAATAAAACGCTAGAAATTCAACAGGGTCCTCTGTTCCAAAGGGACACCGGTCCTTAAAAATGCAAGAATTGAATAACAATGTTAAAAAAATATTTTAAAAGAAAACAGCTAAAAAAGGAATTGTCTGCAGCAGCTTCCAGCACCACTGCCAGGAAGCCAGTTCCCTGTCCAAGGTGCTGAAAGAATAAAAAAACGAGTGTCTCACACAGACATCAGACTGACATTTTGTAACAGGTTTACGGTCGTTATGCTGGCACCAGAGGAGGGCCACGCAGGAAACGATTATCAGATTTATCCCTGCAGCAAAATGTCTCGGTGACACGAATCACCTCTTATCTGGCATGAATATTGACTCTGATGCCTGTCTGATGCGGCGTGCCCGCCACACCGCCCGCCGTGCTTTTAATCAAAATGCACAGGCGACAAACGTAAGTGCGAATCTTATCTATGGTAATTACACTCTCCGTAGCCACGCCATTAGGCACACCTGCCAATCTAACGAGATCCGGAATGACAAAACTCTGCCCGAGACCCGAACGCTCAGTTTTCATTGACCTCAGAGAGGCGTTATTTAAAAATCCACGTTAAGTTCTTTATAACCTTGACAAACATTGGTGTGTCAAGGGGTTAAAAGTATTATGAGATGAACAATATAGTGCAGGGGTCACCAACCTTTTTTAAACCAAGAGCTACTTCTTGGGTACTGATTAATGCGAAGGGCTACCAGTTTGATACACAATTAAATAAATTGCCAGAAATAGCCAATTTGCTCAATTTACCTTTAATAAATAAATTTACATACATAAAAAAATGGGGATTTCTGTCTGTCATTCCGTCGTACATTTTTTTTTCCTTTTACGGAAGGTTTTTTGTGGAGAATAAATTATGAAAAAAACACTTAATTGAATGGTTTAAAAGAGGAGAAAACAGGGGAAAAATGAAAATTACATTTTGAAACATAGTTTATCTTCAGTTTCGACTCTTTGAAATTCAAAATCAACCCAAAAAAATGAAGAGAAAAACTAGCTAATTCGAATCTTTTTGAAAGAATTTAAAAAATAATTTATGGAACATTATTAGTAATTTTTCCTGATTAAGATTAATTTTAGAATTTTGATGACATGTTTTAAATAGGTTGAAATCCAATCTGCACTTTGTTAGAATATATATATATATATATATATATATATATAATATATATATATATATATATATATATATATATATATATATATATATATATAGCTGACTGATTAGTGCCCGGGAGCAGGTGAGCGTCCCGGACACTAATCAGAGGCAGGTGAAAATAATCAGAACCCATGGCAACCAAGAGACCAAGAGACACAAACCCAGGGGTGCTGAAACCGTATTAAAGGGAGTCTTAAACTTAACAAAACATGATCCGGGCTACGGATCATCACATAAACGTTGGAAAAAGTCAGCTAACAATGGAGCCAATAAAGCACTCTAAAAAACAACCAAAAAACCTCCATCAAAGTTTTATATTTTTATATACATGCTGTGTGTTTATATGTAATGCAGTAACAGGCACGTTCATAATAGCGTACTATTTAAAAAAAAAAATAATAATACATATATATATATATATATATATATATATATATATATATATAAATATATAAATATTACAGGTACTGATAAAACAAACACCCCACCCCCAAAAAAATAAAAAAATAAACACACACTTGTTATTTCATATGTTGACCAATGGGGAACGCTTCCAAAAACGCCATACAGTCAGTTTGAAAAATCCCTCCTTTTTGGACCACTCTAATTTTGGTAGATTTCACCACCTGTATTATTATTTATTTTTTTGTAATGTGCTTAAGGCCAACAACAAACGAGTCAAGGACCATCGATGGCCCCTGGTCAACCCAATTCTTAATGGCCACTATAGTCTTAGTACCATAGTGTATTTGTTCATTCTATGGTCACATGTGAGACGCGGGTTGTCTTACGTCAGAACCGGAAGTCGTAATCTCAAGAAAAGTACAGTTCTTGGGAGGGTGGAGGGGGTGAGACCAAGTCCAGACTGAGACCAAGGGGAAAAAAACTCTTAGCCATAGCACACATAAACATGTGTAAGAGGGGAAACAACAAAGGACATTAAAGAAATTAAACGAGCAGAGCTGATGCAACCAGCCATTTCTACACACATCCACAAAAGTAAAACAACAAGAACAAAAAATATGCAAGGGCGTTAGGGACAGGAGCGGACCCAACAAAGCAACCGAGAGAGGCGACTTCACCCCCGGCCTTTGTCCAGTGAGTTTCACATTTGTCTCAAAGACGTTCATGCAAACTTTGGAGCGAGACCATCACTCAGGGGACAATACGGAGCAGACGCCGTTGTGTGCGTGTGTGTGTGCAGTACTTAGAAGTCGCTCATCGGGCCAAGAGTGCAGCACGCACGGAGACTAAAACGCATGTTGTTGTCATAGCGGCGGCTCGTGCAGACGCCGCCTGACTCTTAAATAGGACCCCCGAGGGCAAGCGGGGATTGCAAGGACGTGTTGTCAACACAGTGTGACACCCACTGTCAGCCCTGTCACTCCTCAAAATCTGCCCTGTCCGTAACAAACATGCAACTTCTGAACTGTATTAATTATATAAGTCTTTCTAAAGGGGCCGTCACCGAACGAAACGGGTGGGCTGGGATTGTGTAGACGTGCACCTGTGCTCCTTGTTTACAAACAAACATTCACCAGAAACTACCAATCAGTGTATTGCACTGATTTTTTTTCTTGACTTTAAAAAGTTCAATTTGCTTGCGGCCAAAAATACGACTAAATGTTGGTTTTGTTTCCATCAAGAATACAACAAAAGAAGTAAAGTAGCAGTTAAATTTGTTTAATCAATATTTTAGTAAAAACTTTTTTTTATATAGTATTATTATCTATAATTGACGTTCAATTGGTTCAAGTTTATATGTGTTGTGTTAAGCAGCCTGAACGGACATACAGCTAAAATGGCAAAACAATGTTACACAATTTTTTTATTTATGTGAATTATTATTATTATTTTTTAATACAACTTTAATTTTTAAAATTTAATGAGTTGTTGTTTTTTTTAATTTATTTTTTATTTTATATTTTTATTTATTTTTTTTCCCTTGGCCTCAGTCTGCACCCCCTCTCCAAGGCCCAGCCTAAGACCGATTTTTTTTATTTCATTTTAATCTTCTATTCCCCCCCTCTTGTTTACCTGCATTTCATCTTTTTTTGTAAGGGGCGCTGGAAGCCGGCAGACCCGTCAGCGATCCTGTTCTGTCTCCCTGTAATGTTTGTCTGATCTTGAATGGGATTGTGCTGAAAATTGTAATTTTCCTGAAGTAACTCTCCTGACGGAATGAATAAAGTACAATCTAATCTAATCTAATCTAATTCAATTTGATGCATGTTATACCAAATTTCTTCATTTTTTTTGTTTATAAATAAATCCGACAAAAAAATAAACAAAAATACCACGATAATACAATTCCAATTCCAAAAATAAATGTGTGAATGTTGTCTGTCTATCTGTGTTGGCCCTGTGATAAGGTGGCGACTTGTCCAGGGTGTACCCCGCCTGAGATAGGCTCCAGTACCCCCCGCGAACCCAAAAGGGACAAGCGGTAGAAAATTGATGGATGGATGAATTCCAAAACCAAATCCGGCCCAGCAACACCCAGAATAGCAATCAACAGAGCGATTGAGAGGAAACAAAAACATGACACAAAACAATCCAAAAGTCCTCAAACAAAAATGAACAATAACAACAGTATCAATATTAATACGAATGAACTCTTATAACTCTTTCCAAAGGGCTGTCACTGAATGAAATTAATAAAACTTGAATTTAATTTGATGCACGTTGGACTATTTTATTATTATTTTTTTACTGTTATAAATCAATCCGACAAAATAAACACAAAAATACCATTTCAATTCCAAAACCAAACCCGACCTAGCAACACCCAGAATAGCAATCAACAGAGCGATTGAGAGGAAACAAAAACATGACACAAAACAATCCAAAAGTCCTCAAACAAAAATGAACAATAACAACAGTATCAATATTAATAAAAAATAACTCTTATAAGAAGGAAATATCAGAGCCCATTGATTGTGGAGACGTGCACCTGCGCTTCTTGTTTACAAACAAACAATCACCGGAAACTACCAATTAGCATATTGCAATGATGTTGTTTCTTGACTTTGTGGTAAACCAGGCCTTTAAAAGTTCACTTTGCATGCGGCTAAAACTACGACTAAATATTGGTTTTGTTTCCTTCGCGAATGCAACAGAAAAAGTATCAATATTTTAGTAAAACCCTTTTTTTTATAGTATTTTTATCTATAATTGACCTTCAATTGGTTCAAGTTTAAATGTGTTGTGTTAAGCAGCATAAACAGACATACAGGTTAAATGGCAAAACAATGTTACACAATTTTTTTATTTATGTGATTTTTTTATTTTTACTTTACATAAAACTTGAATTTATTTTTTAAAACATGTTATATTAAATTTTGTATTTTATTTAAAAAACATTTTTTTATAAATCAATCCGACAAAAAATAAACAAAATACCACAACACCCAGAATTGCAATAAACAGAGCAATTGAATGGAAACACAAACATGACACAAAACAATCCAAAAGTCGTCAAACAAAAAATTAAAAACAACACTATCAATATTAATACGAATTAACTCTTATAACTCTTTCCGAAGGGCTGTCACTGAATGAAATTAATACAACTTGAATTTAATTTGATGCAAATTGGACTAAAACATTTTTAATTTTTAAATTTTTTTTTATAAATCAAGCGACAAAATAATACACAAAAATAAAATTTCAATTTCAAAACCAAACCCGACCCAGCAACACCCAGAATAGCAATCAACAGAGCAATTGAGAGGAAACAAAAACATGACACAAAACAATCCAAAAGTCCTCAACAAAAATTAACAATAACAACAGTATCAATATGAATAAAAAATAACTCTTATAAGAAGGAAATATCAGAGCCCATTGATTGTGTAGACGTGCACCTGTGCTTCTTGTTTACAAACAAACAATCACCGGAAACTACCAGTAGCATATTGCACTGATGTTGTTTCTTGACTTTGTGGTAAACAGAACTTTAAAAAGTTCACTTTGCATGCGGCTAAAACTACGACTAAATATTGGTTTTGTTTCCTTCGCGAATGCAACAGAAAAAGTATCAATATTTTCGTAAAAAACTTTTTTTTTTTAATAGTATTTTTATCTTTAATTGCCCTTTAATTGGTTCAAGTTTAAATGTGTTGTGTTAAGCAGCATAAACAGACATACAGGTTAAATGGCAAAACAATGTTACACAATTTTTTTATTTATGTGATTTTTTTATTTTTACTTTACATAAAACTTGAATTTATTTTTTGAAACATGTTATACTAAATTTTGTATTTTATTAAAAAAAAAAAAATTATAAATCAATCCGACAAAAAAATAAACAAAATACCACAACACCCAGAATAGCAATAAACAGAGCAATTGAATGGACACACAAACATGACACAAAACAATCCAAAAGTCGTCAAACAAAAAATTAACAACAACAACACTATCAATATTAATACGAATTAACTCTTATAACTCTTTCCGAAGGGCTGTCACTGAACAAAATTAATAAAACTTGAATTTAATTTGATGCAAATTGGACTAAAACATTTTGAATTGTTAATTTTTTTTTTTTATAAATCAAGCCGACAAAATAATACACTAAAATACAATTTCAATTCCAAAACCAAACCCGACCCGGCAACACCCAGAGTAGCAATCAACAGAGCAATTGAGAGGACACACAAACATGACACAAAACAATCCAAAAGTCCTCAAACAAAAATGAACAATATTGACAGTATCAATATTAATAAAAAATAACTCTTATAAGAAGGAAATAGCACAGCCTATGATTGTGGAGACGTGCACCTGTGCTTTTTGTCTACAAACAAACAATCACCGGAAACTACCAATTAGCATATTGCAATGATGTTGTTTCTTGACTTTAGGTAAACCAGGCCTTTAAAAAGTTCACTTTGCATGCGGCTAAAACTACGACTAAATATTGGTTTTGTTTCCTTCGCGAATGCAACAGAAAAAGTATCAATATTTTAGTAAAAGCCTTTTTTATAGTATTTTATCTATAATTGACCATTAATAAAATTAATAAAATTTATAAAATTACTAATTAATAAAAATTAACTCTTATAAAAAAAGAAATAGCAGAGCCCATTGATTGTGTAGACGTGCACCTGTGCTTGTTGTTTACAAAGAAACATGGGGTGGTTTAGCTCGGTTGGTAGAGTGGCCGTGCCAGCAACTTGAATGTTGCAGGTTCGATTCCCGCCTCCGCCATCCTATTCACTGCCGTTGCGTCCTTGGGCAAGACACTTTACCCACCTGCTCCCAGTGCCACCCACACTGGTTTGAATGTAACTTAAATATTGGGTTTCACTATGTAAAGCGCTTTGAGTCACTAGAGAAAAAGCGCTATATAAATATAATTCACTTCACTTCACATTCACCGGAAACTACCAATTTGCATATTGCACTTATGTCGTTCCTTGACTTTGGGTTTCAAAAAGTTCACTTTGCATGCGGCTAAAACTACGACTAAATATTGGTTTTGTTTCCTTCGCGAATGCAACAGAAAAAATATCAATATTTTAGTAAAAGCCTTTTTTTTTATAGTATTTTTTATCTATAATTGACAATTAATACAATTAAAATTAATAATTAATATAATATAAATATAATTCACTTCACTTCACTTCACATTCACCGGAAACTACCAATTTGCATATTGCAATGATGTTGTTCCTTGACTTTGGGTTTCAAAAAGTTCACTTTGCATGCGGCTAAAACTACGACTAGATGTCGGTTTTCTTTCCATCACAAATTCCACAAAAATAACAGTAAAGCAACAGGGCTTTTGCCAAGTCCGCGCCTCGACACCTCCCAATGTCATCGCCATGTGGACCGCCACATGTTGGGGGGGGGGGGACAAAAAACCTTAACAAACAAGTGTGCTCTTACCGAATCGTAGAACGTGTGGCATCCCACGAGAGTGTCCGAGAAAGAGCAGCAGAATCGGAATGAGCCTGAGCTTGGAGCTGAAAACCACACCGCTTATCATCAGAGGACGGGAGGTAATCTTCATGTTGTTTACCAAAAAAAAAAAAAAAAAAAAAAAAAAAAATGTTTAATCCCGCCGGTGCGTGGGTTCGATACCCACCCACCCCCCTGTTCCTTAAATTCTCCTCACGACCGTTTTTTTTTTTCTCGGCGGATGCGCAAGATCACGGCATGGTCACTTGAGCGCTCCCAAAATCCATTCGCAGTCCCATGGTTCTTTTTTTTCTCCTGCTCTTCCCCCCCCCACCCCCCCTTTTTGCTCTTCTTCACTGCAGCGAGACGCGATAATCCTTCAGTTGGAGGGACGGCGGGACGTCCATGTCGAAAGGGGCTCCGAGCGGGGGAGGCTTGTGAGAGGGAGGAGAGGGGAGCATGTGGCTGGGAAGGGAGAGCGCCGAGCGGAGGATACGGCAGCGGTGTGCAGCGGCTCCCCCCCCTTCCTACCGGGCACTGTGGGCTGGATGCACTCCCATTCTACTGCACTGCTGCACAGCCTGTGACGTGGCGCCAAGGTTAGTGGCGGAGAGAGAGAGAGAGAGAGAGAGAGAACGAGACGGGGCGGGAGAGAGAGAGAGAGAGAGGTGATGAAGATGAGAGCAATTGATGGATGACGGCGAGACAGAGATGAATGGCGGTGAAAATTTGAGATTGGTATCAGCCTGACTAAGCAACCTTTCCGATAATCATGTATGAAAACACACCGAGCTGGAGTGCAGTTAGTTAGATTTCTTCAATCAATATTTTAGTGGAAACTTTTTTTTACCGAGCAGGGTTAAATTATGAAAATTTGCGCAAGTCTGCCACTGTAGTCCGTGTGGACGCCATAGTCGATAAGCTTCTTTTTCTCTGTCTTCTTGTTATGGGACATTGTATTCCTAATAGAGTAAAGTTCTATGGAGGCGCTATGTCATGATCCGTGGTACGGATCATGTTTTGTGTCTTCCGTTCACCTGACGCTTGTGTTCCGGACGCTCACCTGTTGCTCATCAGGTGGCCGTGGATGAAGTGCTGGCTGTCCAGAGTCGGGACCCGGGGTGGACCGCTCGCCTGTGCATCGGTTAGGGACAACTCTGCATCTTTCGGATGGTCTCCTGCTGGCCCTACTATGGACTGGACTCTCCCTCTTATGTTAGATCCACTACGGACAGAACTTTCACTATCAAGTTGGATCTAATATGTACTGGACTCTCACTATTATGTTAGATCCACTATGGCCTGGACTCTCACTACAATGTTAGAACCACTATGGACAGGACTTTCACAATATTATGTTAGATCCACTATGGACTAGACTCACTGTTATGTTAAAACCACTATGGACTAGACTCTCACTATTATGTTAGCTCCACTATGGACTGGACTTTTACAATATTATGTTAGATCCACTATGGACTGGACTCTCACTGTTATGTTAAAACCACTATGGACGGGACTTTCACAATATTACGTTAAATCCACTATGGACTGGACTCTTACTATTATGTTAAATCCACTATGGACTGGACTCTCACTATTATGTTAGATCCACTACGGACTGGACTTTCACTATTATGTTAGATCCACTATGGACTGGACTCTCACTATTATGTTAGATCCACTACGGACTGGACTTTCACTATTATGTTAGATCCACTATGGACTGGACTTTCACTATTATGTTATATCAATCAATGTTTACTTATATAGCCCTGAATCACTAGTGTCTCAAAGGGCTGCACAAACCACCACGACATCCTCGGTAGGAAAACTCACACCCAGTGGGACATTGGTGACAATAATGACCCAGTGGGACGTCGGTGACAATGATGACTATGAGAACCTTAGAGAGGAGGAAAGCAATGGATGTCGAGCGGGTCTAACATGATACTGTGAAAGTTCAATCCACAATGGATACAACACAGTCGCGAGAGTCCAGTCCAAAGAGGATCCAAGACACAGCAGCGAGAGTCCCGTTCACAGCGGAGCCAGCAGGAAACCATCCCAAGCGTAGGCGGACCAGCAGCGCAGAGATGTCCCCAGCCGATACACAGGCGAGCAGTACATGGCCACCGGATCGGACCGGACCCCCTCCCCCCCTCCACACGGGAGAGTGGGACATAGAAGAAAAAGAAAAGAAACGGCAGATCAACTGGTCTAAAAAGGGAGTCTATTTAAAGGCTAGAGTATACAAATGAGTTTTAAGGTGAGACTTAAATGCTTCTACTGAGGTGGCATCGCGAACTGTTACCGGGAGGGCATTCCAGAGTACTGGAGCCCGAACGGAAAATGCTCTATAGCCCGCAGACTTTTTTTGGGCTTTGGGAATCACTAATAAGCCGGAGTCCTTTGAACGCAGATTTCTTGCCGGGACATATGGTACAATACAATCGGCAAGATAAGATGGAGCTAGACCGTGTAGTATTTTATACGTAAGTAGTAAAACCTTAAAGTCACATCTTAAGTGCACAGGAAGCCAGTGCAGGTGAGCCAGTACAGGCGTAATGTGATCAAACTTTCTTGTTCTTGTCAAAAGTCTAGCAGCCGCATTTTGTACCAACTGTAATCTTTTAATGCTAGACATGGGGAGACCCGAAAATAATACGTTACAGTAATCGAGGCGAGACGTAACAAACGCATGGATAATGATCTCAGCGTCTTTAGTGGACAGAATGGAGCGAATTTTAGCGATATTACGGAGATGAAAGAAGGCCGTTTTAGTAACGCTTTTAATGTGTGCCTCAAAGGAGAGAGTTGGGTCGAAGATAACACCCAGATTCTTTACCGTGTCGCCTTGTTTAATTGTTTGGTTGTCAAATGTTAGAGTTGTATTATTAAATAGAGTTCGGTGTCTAGCAGGACCGATAATCAGCATTTCCGTTTTTTTGGCGTTGAGTTGCAAAAAGTTAGCGGACATCCATTGTTTAATTTCATTAAGACACGCCTCCAGCTGACTACAATCCGGCGTGTTGGTCAGCTTTAGGGGCATGTAGAGTTGGGTGTCATCAGCATAACAGTGAAAGCTAATACCGTATTTGCGTATGATGTCACCTAGCGGCAGCATGTAGATGCTGAAGAGTGCAGGGCCAAGGACCGAACCCTGGGGAACTCCACACGTTACCTTAACGTAGTCCGAGGTCACATTGTTATGGGAGACACACTGCATCCTATCAGTAAGATAAGAGTTGAACCAAGACAGGGCTAAGTCTGACATACCAATTCGTGTTTTGATACGTTCTAATAAAATATTATGATCGACGGTATCGAAAGCAGCGCTAAGATCGAGGAGCAGCAACATAGATGACGCATCAGAATCCATCGTTAGCAATAGATCATTAGTCATTTTTGCGAGGGCTGTCTCCGTGGAGTGATTTGCCCTGAAACCGGATTGAAAGGTTTCACATAGATTGTTAGACGCTAAGTGTTCATTTAACTGCTCCGCAACAATTTTTCAAGGATTTTTGAAATAAAGGGAAGGTGAGACACCGGTCGGTAGTTTACCATGAGGTCAGGATCGAGGTTAGGTCTTTTAAGAAGAGGATGAATAACCGCTTTTTTGAATGCTAGGGGAACAGTGCCCGAGGAGAGTGATAAGTTTATAATATTTAGCACTGATGGACCTAATAATACAAAGAGCTCCTTGATCAGTTTCCCAGGAAGAGGGTCAAGTAAACATGTTGTCTGTTTTATTCCATTTACACGTTGTAACAATTCCCTTAATGTTATTTCCTCAAAACGAGAGAAAGTATTTTGGAGGGCAGTATCCACCGTATATACAATCGTGTCAGTGTTAATAGAACCCCGTTGTAGCTGGGACGCATTGTCTTTAATCTCCTTTCTAATGACTTCAATTTTCTTACTAAAGAATTGCATAATTTTCTTACTAAAGAATTGCATAAAGTCATCAGCTGAGTGGGTGGAGCTACTGGAAGGAGTCCCTTGTTGGGTTAGCGATGCTACCGTACTAAACAAAAATTTAGGATCGTTTTTATTACGGTGGATGAGATTTGAGTAATATTTAGCTTTAGCTAAGGTAAGCATGCGTTTATAAGTTATTAAACCATCACTCCATGCTTGATGGTGCACCTCAAGTTTAGTCGTGCGCCATTTGCGTTCCAGCTTTCTACATAATAATTTCTGAGCTCTAGTGTCTTCTGTAAACCACGGGGTGCGCTTTTTTGGAGCCTTTTTTAACTTTAGCGGTGCTATGTTATCAATGGTTTCGCGCAGGGCGTCATTAAAGTTGTTAGTGAGGTTATCAAAAGAGCCCACATACTTTGGGAATGGTGCCATTACCGAGGGCAGTAGGTCAGCAAGAGTTGTCGTTGTGGCCGTATTAATGTTGCGGCTGCTATAGCAGTTATTATTATTATTAGTTTGACGAACATGCGTCTGAACCTCGAATTTTATAAGGTAATGATCAGACAATACTTTAGTATACGGGAGTATCGTAACTTTGGAAACGTTGATGCCCCTGACAAGCACTAGGTCTATCGTATTACCGTTGCGATGCGTGGGTTCATTTATTATTTGTGTGAGACCACAGCTATCAATTACAGTCTGGAGCGCTACGCACGGTGGGTCCGATGGGGTATTCATATGGATATTAAAGTCCCCCATTATGATTATATTATCGGCGTGTGTCACTAGATCAGCAACGAACTCTGAGAATTCATTAATAAAGTCCGAATAGGGCCCTGGGGGGCGGTAGATAACAGCCAGGTGTAGAGGCAGCGGTGTGACAGACCTCATAGTAAGCACCTCAAACGATTTATATTTATTATTTATGTGAGGACTAAGGTTAAAGTTTTTGTTGTATATTAGTGCAACCCCCCCACCCCTTTTGAGCGGACGGGCAATATGCGCATGTGTAAAGTTAGGAGGACATGCCTCATTTAGCGCAAAAAAGTCGTTTGGTTTAAGCCAGGTTTCGCTGAGACCGATGACGTTAAGATTGTTGTCTCTGATAATATCATTAACTAACAACGTTTTAGGAGACAATGATCTTATGTTTAAAAAACCTATATTATAGGTAGTGGGCTGTTTTAGGGAGTTTTTGATCAAATTATCCGTAGTAGCAATATTAATAATGTTGTGTTTATTATGCCCAGTGCATTTAGTATAGTTACGACCATATCTAGGAATTGATACGACAGGAATTTTCCGATTGTTTGATTGTTGTTTTGATAAACTGCACGCATCATGGTTAGCTACCTCAGTAACGGGGATTTTCCGATTGTTTGTTTGTTGCTTTGATAAACTGCACGCATCATAGTTAGCCACCTCAGTAGAACACATGTCCAACTCTGAAACACTCAGAGCAGAAAAAACTTGTTCTAATTTAACTGACTCCTTACCCAGACCAGTAGTGTCGCATTTTCCATCTAAATCCGTCTTCGGGATGGAGGAAAGTGGTGTTCTGTGGGGATTAGCCTTCTGCTTTGTTTTTAGCCCCGCTCGGCATCCGCGTTTCCGATCACACCGCTGGCGTCTGCTCCGTAGACGGCCCCCGCTGCTACTAGACTCCCCTGCTTCACAGGCCGCTGGATGTAGCCGCCGATGTATTCCCGTGCTAGTTAGCAAGTCTAGCACGCAAGTGTCTATCGGTCCAAAACGGCCCGATGTGTCCACATCCAGAAGTGTCTGGCGGTCGTACGTGATCACGGAGTGACCACGATGTGAGCCAGCCATTAAGTTTGTGGAATTGTCCGGTATTTCTGCCAAATGTTCCATCTTTAGCAGGAGCTCCTCGAGTGCGCAGCCCGTCCGGGCGCCGCCATCTTGGACTGGACTCTCACTTTAATGTTAGATCCCCTATGGACTGGACTCTCACTATTATGTTCGATCCACTATGGACTTGACTCTCACTATTATGTTAGATCCACTATGGACTGGACTCTCAATATTATGTTAGATCCACTACGGACTGGACTCTCACTATTATGTTGGATCCACTACGGACTAGACTCTCACCATTATGTCAGATCTATTACAGACTGGACTCTAACTATTAGGTTAGATCTACTATGGACTGGACTCTTACTATTATGTTAGATCCACTATGGAATGGACTTTCACTATTATGTTAGATCCACTATGGACTGGACTCTCACTATTATGTTAGATCCACTACGGACTGGACTTTCACTATTATGTTAGATCCACTACGGACTGCACTCTCACTATTATGTTAGATCCACTACGGACTGGACTCTCACTATTATGTTGGATCCACTACAGCGTGACTCCGGAATGCAAACAGGGAACTGCGGGGTGAGGGAGGACACGACAATAAACGTAAGGAAAGCACAGAGATCAGGACAGAGGGAGAGAGAGAGCATAAGGCTTGTGTCGGCTTACGGTCCGGAGACTATATTCCGGCCTAGATGGCAAGTTCAGCAGGCTTATGAAGGCAGCTCCTTCGTTCAGGCAGGTGTGCTGATTGCCGGTGAAAGATTGCAGCTGGTGGCTGCTGCAGGGTGGAGACGCGGATGGCGAGTCCCGAGGTGAGAAGCAGAGCGCAACACCAAGTGACACAACTTCTGTCACACAAAAACAGGAACTAATGGTGTCCAAAACTAACAGAATGTAACAAAACATGATCCGAACTACGGATCATGACAAATGATTTATTAATGCCTTTTGACATATCAGGTCCACTTAACGACTTAACATTAAATTATTACATATGGCACCTTTAGTATAGAACCGTTAATAAAAAAACTGTTAAATTTAATGTCAGGCTGGCCCCTGACAGTTTGTTTGTGTTGTGAAGTGAAGTGAATTATATTTATATAGCGCTTTTTCTCTAGTGACTCAAAGCGCTTTACATAGTGAAACCCAATATCTAAGTAACATTTTTTTAAACCAGTGTGGGTGGCACCGGGAGCAGGTGGGTAAAGTGTCTTGCCCAAGGACACAACGGCAGTGACTAGGATGGCGGAAGCGGGAATCGAACCTGCAACCCTCAAGTTGCTGGCACGGCCGCTCTACCAACCGAGCTATGTTCTAGTTTTTTTCCTGTGTGTGTGTACTATTTCCTGTCAGCGCTCTTATTTTGTTGGTTTCCTGTCTTTCTCCCTGAGTGCTGTTTTCCCTCAGCTGGCCACACCTGGTGTCAATCAGTCTGATCCTATTTTTTACCTGCTTTTGTCCTCCAGTCAGTGCTGGATTATTGTCATGTATTGCCGCTTCTGTATTGTCTCTTTTGTGGTTGCTACCAGTCGTGTCGTGTCGTATCATAGCTCGGTTGGTAGAGTGGCCGTGCCAGCAACTTGAGGGTTGCAGGTTCGATTCCCGCTTGTGCCATCCTAGTTACTGCCGTTGTGTCCTTGGGCAAGACACTTCACCCACCTGCTCCCAGTGCCACCCACACTGGTTTAAATGTAACTTAGATATTGGGTGTCACTATGTAAAGCGCTTTGAGTCACTTGAGAAAAGCGCTATATAAATATAATTCACTTAATCATATCGTGTCAATGCAGTGTTGCGGTAGGCTGTATTTGATAGTGGTTTGTAGCTTATTGTCTTTGGTTCCCTGCTTCCAAGTTTGTTTTCGTATTATAAGTACGACTTCTGTTTCTTGCTCGACACCTGCTAGCTTCCACGCTAGGCCTTTTTGTTTGTTATCCGCCCACGTGCGCGTTTTCTGTTTGTACCCTTTGTTTGTTTTTGGTCTTAGTGTTTAGAATGAAATCATATTTTCTCACTCCATGCCTGCCTCCTTCTCTGCATCTTGTGGTTCGTCACAAACTAACTCTGACAGTTAAAGTACCAATGATTGTCACACACACACTAGGCGTGGTGAAATCTGTCCTCTGCATTCGACCCATCCCCCTGATCACCCCCTGAGAGGTGAGGGGAGCAGTGAGCGGCAGCGGTGGCCTTGCCCAAGTATCATTTTTGGTGATTAACCCCCAATTCCAACCCTTGATGCCGAGTGCCAGGCAGGGAGGTAATGGGTCCCAATTTTATAGTCTTTGCTATGACTCGGCCGGGGTTTGAACTCCCAAGGGCGTACGCTCTAACCACTAGGCCACCGAGTAAACAAGCCGCAATGAGGCAAAGACTGTTTTAAATATGTAAACAACGCTACTTGAGATTTAAAAGCTACGCGGGAAAGGCCATCCCTCATGGAGGTGGCGAGTTGGCTTATCTTTCTGATTAACAAACTCAAACAAGGCTCTTTCCGCCGGATACGTCCCACAAAGTAAGATGCCTATCTGCACTTCCTGCATGGGCCGATGTCTTATTGATTTAACACTGCACGCGTCTTATCAGCCCAGCCCCAAGGAACATCTCCGAGTCGATGGCTCAACACCGCCTCCAAGTGCAGAAGCCTGTATACCAAGGGTGTCCTAACTTTCTAGACTTGAGCTAAACCGGGGGTCCAGCAACCCGTGGCTCTAGTCTTTAGCATCTCCCTAGTGGCTCCCTGGATCTATTCCCGCTTCCGCCACCCTAGTCACTGCCGTTGTGTCCTTGGGCAAGGCACTTTACCCACCTGCTCCTAGTCCCACCCACACTGGTTTAAAGGCCTACTGAAATGAGATTTTCTGATTAAAACGAGGATAGCAGGTCCATTCTATGTGTCATACTTCATCATTTCACAATATTTCCATATTTTTGCTGAAGGGATTTAGTAGAGAACATCGACGATAAAGTTTGCAACTTTTGGTCGCTAATAAAAAAGCCTTGCCTGTACCGGAAGTAGCAGACGATGTGCGCGTGACGTCACGGGTGTGAGGGCTCCTCACATCTGAACATTGTTTATAATCATAGCCACCAGCAGCAAGAGCTATTCGGACAGAGAAAGCGACAATTTCCCCATTAATTTGAGCGAGGATGAAAGATTTGTGGATGAGGAAATTTAGAGTGAAGGACGAGAAGAAAAAAAAGGCGATTGCAGTGGGAACGATTCAGATGTTTTTAGACACATTTACTAAGACAATTCTGGGAAATCCCTCATCTTTTTCCGTTCGGGCTCCAGTACTCTGGAATGCCCTCCCGGTAACAGTTCGAGATGCCACCTCAGTAGAAGCATTTAAGTCTCACCTTAAAACTCATTTGTATACTCTAGCCTTTAAATAGACTCCCTTTTTAGACCAGTTGATCTGCCGTTTCTTTTCTTTTTCTTCTATGTCCCACTCTCCCTTGTGGAGGGGGTCCGGTCCGATCCGGTGGCCATGTACTGCTTGCCTGTGTATCGGCTGGGGACATCTCTGCGATGCTGATCCGCCTCCGCTTGGGATGGTTTCCTGCTGGCTCCGCTGTGAACGGGACTCTCGCTGCTGTGTTGGATCCGCTTTGGACTGGACTCTCGCGACTGTGTTGGATCCATTATGGATTGAACTTTCACAGTATCATGTTGGACCCGCTCGACATCCATTGCTTTCCTCCTCTCCAAGGTTCTCATAGTCATCATTGTCACCGACGTCCCACTGGGTGTGAGTTTTCCTTGTCCTTATGTGGGCCTACCGAGGATGTCGTAGTGGTTTGTGCAGCCCTTTGAGACACTAGTGATTTAGGGCTATATAAGTAAACATTGATTGATTGATTGATTGATCTTTCTATTGTGTTGCTAGTGTTTTAGGGAGATTGAATAGTACCTGATAGTCGGAGGGGTGTGTTGACGCCAGAGTCTCTGAGGGAAGTCGCAAAGATGCAGCAGGACAGAAGCTCCGCTGATGTCCGGTATGAGGCGACTTATTACCACACGGACGTAGGGAGAAGTACAGAGTAATTGCCTCTCCCAGTCATACTTGCTAACCCTCCCGATTTTCCTGGGAGACTCCCGAATTTCAGTGCCCCTCCCGAAAATATCCCGGGGCAACCATTCCCTCGAATTTCTCCCGATTTCCACCCAGAAAACAATACTGGGGGCGTGCCTTAAAGGCACTGGCTTTGCCTGCCAGCCCAATCACATAACATCTGTGGCTTCTCACACACACACAAATGAATGCAATGCATACTTGGTCAACAGCCATACAGGTCACACTAAGGGTGGTCGTATAAACAACTTTAACACTGTTACAAATATGCGCCCACACCAAACAAGAACGTCAAACACATTTCGGGAGAACATCCGCACCGTAACACAACAAAACAAATACCCAGAATCCCATGCAGCACTGACTCTTCCGGGACGCTACAATACACCCCCCCGCCATATCTCAGGTTCAAAATATTGTTGGAAATATTTTACATAATTTAAAAATGTTACACCTTTAAAATTGGTTTAAAAAGTTAGCATGCCAATATTATCTATAATATTATAGCCAATGTTAGCTGCAGGTCACACTATAGACACCTGATATAAATATTGTAAATATCCTCTCGATGTGGAAGAGCAGCTGCTTTACTTTGAGCTTCCCTTTGGGAAGCTGTTTTTATACCCAATCATGGCACCCATCCATCCATCCATCTTCTTCCGCTTATCCGAGGTCGGGTCGCGGGGGCAACAGCCTAAGCAGGGAAACCCAGACTTCCCTCTCCCCAGCCACTTCGTCTAGCTCTTCCCGGGGGATCCCGAGGCGTTCCCAGGCCAGCCGGGAGACATAGTCTTCCCAACGTGTCCTGGGTCTTCCCCGTGGCCTCCTACCGGTTGGACGTGCCCTAAACACCTCCCCAGGGAGGCGTTCGGGTGGCATCCTGACCAGATGCCCGAACCACCTCATCTGGCTCCTTTCGATGTGGAGGAGCAGCGGCTTTACTTTGAGTTCCTCCCGGATGGCAGTGCCACTCCCCCTATCTCTAAGGGAGAGACCCGCCACACGGCAGAGGACACTCATTTCGGCCGCTTGTACCCGTGATCTTATCCTTTCGGTCATAACCCAGAGCTCATGACCATAGGTGAGGATGGGAACATAGATTGACCAACAAATTAAGAGCTTTGCCTTGCGGCTCAGCTCCTTCTTTACTACAACGGATCAATACAGCGTTCGCATTACTGAAGACGCCGCACCGATCTGCCTGTCGATCTCACGATCCACTCTTCCCCCACTCGTGAACAAGACTCTGAGGTACTTGAACTCCTCCACTTGTGGCAGGGTCTCCTCCTCCACCCTTTTCCGGGCAAGAACCATGGACTCTGACTTGAAGGTGCTGATTGTCATCCCAGTCGCTGCACACTCGGTTGCAAACCCATCCAGTGAGAGCTGAAGATCTTGGTCAAATAAAGCCATCAGGACCACATCTTCTGCAAAAAGCAGAGACCTAATCCTGCAGCCACCAATCGGGATCCCCCTCATCGCCTTGACTGCGCCTAGAAATTCTGTCCATAAAAGTTATTAACAGATTTGGTGACAAAGAATCCGAATCCGAATCAGAATCAGAATCATTTTTATTTGTCCGTTCCAACATGTACAAGACACATCAGAACTGAAATTACATTTTCGGCACAGTCCTGCTAAGAGCAGACATACGTTACACGAGGGGGAGAAGACGAGACCGCCGACGGATCAGCCGGTTACAGTCCTCCTTAAAAAGATAAGAAAAGGGTGACATTAGGAGAGGGGGGCTGGGGGGAATATCAGGACAAGGCTAGACCCTCAGGAGAGGTCTAGACTGAGTCCAAGGAAAAAACCTCACATAGCATGGCACACATTAAACATACATATGTCACACCAACTTGCAACAGATGGAGGGGTTGCTCTGTAGCGCCGCTCAGCCATCCACAACCCCAGAGGAGATAAGCGGTGGTGAGGGTGTTGATTCAAGGGTGGGGGTCTTGTATGCCCAATTAACTTGGGAGAGATGATGAATGTTTTTGTATGGCTGAGGCCGATAAAGTTCGGCTACAGATGTTGTTGACAAAAAGGGAGGTCAAAAGCGTCTATCTTTGAGGAGTCTTCGAGAGATTTCCTTCAGAACAGCCTGTTCCATGCCAAGGCCATTCAGGGAGTCCAAATCATAGATAAAAAGTTGTTTTCCTTCGAGAAGACAAAATATTGACTTATCTTCTCTGTTGTCCATGCTGGATCTCTTTCAGTTCCAATTGATTATTCCTTCTCTGCAAACTTTTCCAAGATGAGATCCATTTTGTGATTCAACTGAGAAATCGCACGAGTCTGTGTTCCCACAGCCCGACCCAATCCTTCCATTGCGTTGAACAGCCGTTAGGCCCCTTGAGTGGCTGCCATCGTCTTCCGAATTTGTCGATACACCAGAGCAATGCCCAGCCCAATCAGCAAGTGCCCCGCGATCACAGCTCCAAATAGGTAGAGCTGAGAGGCACATGATCCTCCATGAGTTCCAGGAGTCCCGCCCGTAACCCGCAGCGTAGGGTAGCCAGGCTCCCCCGAACCTCTTTTTCTTGTCGAAAAGACTGTCAATTGCGTCGAGTCCAGCTGATCATATTCATAGGAGAGCCTTGGCAGAGTCCAACCCTCACTTGAAACAGGTCTGACTTAATGCCGGCAATGCGGACCAAGCTCTGACACTGATCATACAGGGATGGACCGCCACGATCAGACAGTCCGATACCCCATACTCTCTGAGCACTCCCCACAGGACTTCCCGAGGGACACGGTCAAAGGTCTTCTCCAAGTCCACAAAGCACATGTAGACTGGTCGGGCAAACTCCCATGCACCCTCCAGGACCCTGCCGAGAGTATAGAGCTGGTCCACAGTTCGAAGTCGATGTTGAGCCACGTAAATAAGACCGTCAATAAAACGGCGCATTTTAAAGCAACTAGAAGATCTGTAAAACATAATCAGTGCAACATTTTAACCAAAGAACCACCATTACATGTTATGTAGACCACAAGGAATCATTTTATATTTACAAACCCCGTTTCCATAGGAGTTGGGAAATTGTGTTTGATGTAAATATAAAAGGAATACAATGATTTGCAAATCATTTTCAACCCAAATTCAGTTGAATATGCTACAAATACAACATATTTGATGTTCAAACTGATAAACATTTATTGATGTTGCAAATAATCATTAACTTTAGAATTTGATGCCAGCAACACGTGACAAAGAAGTCGGGAAATGTGGCAATAAATACTGATAAAGTTGAAGAATGTTCATCAAACATTTATATGGAACATCCCACAGGTGTGCAGGCTAATTGGGAACAGGTGGGTGCCATGATTGGGTATAAAAGCAGCTTCCATGAAATGCTAAGTCATTCACAAACAAGGATGAGGTGAGGGTCATCACTTAGTAAGCTAATTGTCGAACAGTTTTAGAACAACATTTCTCAACGAGCTATGCAAGGAATTTAGGGATTTTACCATCTACGGTCCGTAAAATCATCAAAAAGTTCAGAGAATCTGGAGAAATCGCTGCACGTTGTTACGACTTGGAAATGAGAGAACCCAGATGCAGAGAGGAAGTTTCCAAAAATAACAGCTTTTATTTTGAAATAACTTTTTAACCTCCGGTAAAAAAGTATTTCACAAAAATATATACAACGTGAGGGTTGGACTCCGCCAAGACTGTCCTTTGTCACCGATTCTGTTCATAACTTTTATGGACAGAATTTCTAGACGCAGTCAAGGCGTTGAAGGGTTCCGGTTTGGTGACCGCAGGATTAGGTCTCTGCTTTTTGCAGATGATGTGGTCCTGATGGCTTCATCTGACCGGGATCTTCAGCTCTCACTGGATCGGTTCGCAGCCGAGTGTGAAGCGACCGGAATGAGAATCAGCACCTCCAAGTCCGAGTCCATGGTTCTCGCCCGGAAAAGGGTGGAATGCCATCTCCGGGTTGGGGAGGAGACCCTGCCCCAAGTGGAGGAGTTCAAGTACCTAGGAGTCTTGTTCACGAGTGGGGGAAGAGTGGATCGTGAGATCGACAGGCGGATCGGTGCGGCGTCTTCAGTAATGCGGGCGTTGTACCGATCCGTTGTGGTGAAGAAGGAGCTGAGCCGGAAGGCAAAGCTCTCAATTTACCGGCCGATCTACGTTCCCATCCTCACCTATGGTCATGAGCTTTGGGTCATGACCGAAAGGATAAGATCACGGGTACAAGCGGCCGAAATGAGTTTGGGGCTCTCCCTTAGAGATAGGGTGAGAAGCTCTGCCATCCGGGAGGAACTCAAAGTAAAGCCGCTGCTCCTCCACATGGAGAGGAGCCAGATGAGGTGGTTCGGGCATCTGGTCAGGATGCCACCCGAACGCCTCCCTAGGGAGGTGTTTAGGGCACGTCCAACCGGTAGGAGACCACGGGGAAGACCCAGGACACGTTGGGAAGACTATGTCTCCCGGCTGGCCTGGGAACGCCTCGGGATCCCCCGGGAAGAGCTAGACGAAGTGGCTGGGGAGAGGGAAGTCTGGGTTTCCCTGCTTAGGCTGTTGCCCCCGCGACCCGACCTCGGATAAGCGGAAGATGATGGATGGATGGATGGATGGATGCTACAAAGACAACATATTTGATGTTCAAACTGATAAACATTTTTTGATGTTGCAAATAATCATTAACTTTAGAATTTGATGCCAGCAACACGTGACAAAGAAGTCGGGAAATGTGGCAATAAATACTGATAAAGTTGAAGAATGTTCATCAAACATTTATATGGAACATCCCACAGGTGTGCAGGCTAATTGGGAACAGGTGAGTGCCATGATTGGGTATAAAAGCAGCTTCCATGAAATGCTAAGTAATTCACAAACAAGGATGGGGTGATGTACATCCCTTTGTAGGCAAATTGTCGAACAGTTTTAGAACAACATTTCTCAACGAGCTATTGCAAGGAATTCAGGGGTTTTACCATCTACGGTCCGTAAAATCCTCAAAAAGTTCAGCGAATCTGGAGAAATCACTGCACGTAAGCCATGATATTACGGACTTTTGATCCCTCAGGCGGTACTGCATCAAAAACCGACATCAGTGTGTAAAGGATATCACCACATGGGCTCAGGAACTCTTCATAAAACCACTGTCAGTAACTACAGTTGGTCGCTACATCTGTAAGTGCAAGTTAAAACTCTACTATGCAAAGCAAAACCCATTTATCAACAACATCCTGAAACGCCGCCGGCTTGGCTGGGCCCGAGCTCACCCAAGATGGAGTGATGCAAAGTGGAAAGGTGTTCTGTGGTCTGACGAGTCCACATTTCAAATTATATTTGGAAACTGTGGACGTGGTGTCCTCCAGAACAAAGAGGAAAATAACCACTTGGATTGTTATAGGCGCAAAGTTGAAAAGCCAGCATCTGTGATGGTATGGGGGTGTATTAGTGCCCAAGGCCTGGGTAACTTACACATCTGTGAAGGCACCATTAATGCTGAAAGGTACATCCAGGTTTTGGAGCAACATATGTTGTCATCCAAGCAACGTTATCATGGACGCCCCTGCTTATGTCAGCAAGACAAGTGTTACAACAGCGTGGCTTCATAAAAAAAGAGTGAAGGTACTTTCCTGGCCCGCCTGTCTTCCATCGAAAATGTGTGGCGCATCATGAAGCGTGAAGTACGACAGCGGAGACTTCGGACTGTTGCACGACTGAAGCTCTACATCAAACAAGAATGGGAAAGAATTCCACTTTCAAAGCTTCAACAATTAGTTTCCTCAGTTCCCAAACGTTTATTGAGTGTTGTTAAAAGAAAAGGTGATGTAACACAGTGGTGAACATGCCCTTTCCCAACTACTTTGGCACATGTTGCAGCCATGAAATTCTAAGTTAATTATTATTTGCAAAATGGGTTTGAACATCAAATATCTTGTCTTTGTAGTGCATTCAACTGAATATGGGTTGAAAAGGATTTGCAAATCGTTGTATTCTGTTTATATTTACATCTAACACAATTTCCCAACTCATATGGAAACGGGGTTTGTAGAAAAAAAAAAATATATATGACTGCTTTAATGCATATTTATCTGATTCAAATGTTTGCAAGTCATCTCTCCGAGCCTGAGTTAGTCAGACACTGACCACACTGCAAGCACGGAACATCTAAAACATGGGTGTCAAACTCTGGCCCGCGGGCCAGATTTGGCCCGCCATGTAATTTATTTTGGCCCTTGAGACAATATTAAATTAACATTAGAGCTGGTCCGCCGGTATTATACAGCGGCGGTGCATTCACCGCTAATTCTAATACTTGCCAACCCTCACGATTTCCCGAGGAGACTCACCTGCACTGGCTTCCTGTGCACTTAAGATGTGACTTTAAGGTTTTACTACTTACGTATAAAATACTACACGGTCTAGCTCCATCCTATCTTGCCGATTGTATTGTACCATATGTCCCGGCAAGAAATCTGCCTTCAAAAGACTCCGGCTTATTAGTGATTCCCAAACCCCCAAAAAAGTCTGCGGGCGATAGAGCGTTTTCATTTCGGGCTCCAGTACTCTGGAATGCCCTCCCGGTAACAGTTCGAGATGCCACCTCAGTAGAAGCATTTAAGTCTCACCTTAAAACTCATTTGTATACTCTAGCCTTTAAATAGACTCCCTTTTTAGACCAGTTGATGTGCCGTTTCTTTTCTTTTTCTCCTATGTCCCACTCTCCCTTGTGGAGGGGGTCCGGTCCGATCCGGTGGCCATGTACTGCTCGCCTGTGTATCGGCTGGGGACATCTCTGCGCTGCTGATCCGCCTCCGCTTGGGATGGTTTCCTGCTGGCTCCGCTGTGAACGGGACTCTCGCTGCTGTGTTGGATCCGCTTTTGACTGGACTCTTGCGACTGTGTTGGATCCATTATGGATCAAACTTTCACAGTATCATGTTAGACCCGCTCGACATCCATTGCTTTCCTCCTCTCCAAGGTTCTCATAGTCATCATCGTCACCGACGTCCCACTGGGTGTGAGTTTTCCTTGCCCTTATGTGGGCCTACCGAGGATGTCGTAGTGGTTTATGTTGTGGTTTGAGACACTAGTGATTTAGGGCTATATAAGTAAACATTGATTGATTGACATTTTGGGAGAACATCCGCACTGTAACACAACATCAACACAACAGAACAAATACCCAGGTACCCCTTGCATCACTAACTCTTCTGGGACACTACAACATACACCCCCGCTACCAACAAACCTCGATTTCACATGTCACTATAAAGTTATATAAGCCTTGCTTGTTCAATATTCAACGCAAAACTTGTTTGGGTCCCTTTTAAAAGGTTAAGTTGTTCAACTTTGGCCCGTGGCTTTGTTCAGTTTAGAATTTTTGGCGCACTCTGTATTTGACTTTGACACCCCTGATCTAAAAGGATTTTGGGCTAACGAGCTGAGAAGACCACCGGCATTACCCACCTGAGTACACAACACTTTGCCTCTCATCTATCATCTTTACACTTCAAGCAAAAAGACCGACGCGGAATATGCGAGGCTCGGAGGCGCTTTTTTTTCTCCTCGTTTTTTTTGTGTGAAATATGTGAGGCGGTCCTCGCTGAGTTTTGCTGGCTTTCGACGGTCCTATTTGCGGTAAGTGGATTCACTCTGGTGTGAGCCAACTCTCTGGGAAATGCAAAGCTGGTGGAATCTGCGTGTGTTCATAAACCATCTCCGACGCCATCTGTTTACTCTACAAGACAATCTGAAAGCCGCGTGTCGAGAGTCGCTGAAGGATAAACGCACATTTTGGTCCAGCTGTGCCTAATGTAGCCCAGGCCGGCCACAATATTAGGTACTGATGCTAATTCCAGCATACACTGCTTCTATGGATGACATAAAATACTTTAGGTCAGGGGTGTCAAACTCAAATACAGAGTGGGACAAAATGTAAAACCGAACAAAGCCGCGGGCCGAGTTTGAACAAATTAACCTTTTAATAGGGACCCAAACAAGTTTTTCATTGAATATTGAACAAACAAGGCTTATATAACTTTATAGTGACATGTTTCAAATAATAATAACAATAATAATTAAAGCTGCAAGCAGCGTTGGCCGGGCCCGCCTTTGGCAAATGCCGCTGTGACCCAAACCCGGATAAGCGGTAGAAGCATGGATAGTAGCTACTATTATTATAGGGTATTGTGTGTAGAAATTTGAGGACGAAAAAGATTTAATTCCATTTTACATTGTCATTGTCTACTGTTAGCCATAAGTGTCCCAATACTTTTGCCTAGTGTTAGTCCTAAGTGTCCCAATACTTTTATCCAGTGGTAGTAGCCATCTTGAGACAACAGCAGCGCAGCAGCATCAGCGCAGTTGATCTTTGAAGGGTCATAAAATCAAAACCGGAGCAGTAATCAAAACTCTGTTTAACACTTTTTTTCAGAAGGTTTCAAACTCTCACCTGTGCCAGTTTGAAGCCGACACGACAAACGCGCTCAGAGGAGATAACGTTTAAAGAAAGGTGACGGGTTTTTACAAAACTTTTATTTTGAAGGGGTAATTTTTAACTTCCTGTTGATTTTTGCTGAAGGATGTCAATCATTAAAACTTAGGTCTAAGTGAGACCTACATAGAAGTTTTTGTTTCATGTCTATCCAACATTCCTACTGGAAGTTACAAGCAGTTTTGTCTGTTTTCTCTTCCCAGGAGCAGTTATTTCTGTGTTTTATTCAAAAATTGCACTAGAGCGCATTTTTGAGTATTGGGGTTTGGTTTTTTCGTTAGATCGCAATTTCCGCCGGTCCTGATTTGTGTGCCAAGTTTGGTGAGTTTTGAAGCATTTTAAGGGGGCCAAATTACAGCTCAAAGAGGAAAAAAATTGCATTTTTTGCGAAAAAAAGAGGAAAAAAATTGCATTTTTTGCGAAAATTTTGTTTTGAAGTGGTTTTTGCCAACTTCCTGTTGATTTTTGCCCGAGAATATACAATTAGGAAATGTAGGTCTTGGTTAGACCTACGTAGAGGTTTTTGTTTGATGTCTCTACGACATTGCTACTGGAAGTTACAAGCTGTCTGTTTTTTGTTTCTTCCTAGGGGGCGCTAGTGCGCAATTTTGAATTTTGGGGTTTGGTTGCTTAATATGATGGGAAGGCACACAGTGCCGATGTGTGTGTAAAATTTGGTGAGTTTTGAAGCATGTTAAGGTGGTCAAATTACAGCGCGAACGAGCGGAATAATAATAAAGAATTAAAGCTGCAAGCAGCGTTGGTCGGGTCCGCCTTTGGCTGCTGCCGCCGTGTCCCGAGTCCCGATCTTAGTCAGACCTACATAGAAGTTTTCGTTTCATCACTCTACAACATTCCTAACAGAATTTACAAGCAGTTTTGTCAGTTTTTTTCCCTAGGGGGAGCTAGAGCACAATTTTCATTTTTGGGGTTTGGTTTTTTATTGGATGGCAATTTTCACCAGCCCTGATGTGTGTGTGTAAAATTTGGTGAGTTTTGAAGCATGTTAAGGGGGTCAAATTACAGATTGGCGTTTCTGGATGTTGTTGATAAATGGCTTTCGCTTGGCATAGTATAGCTTTAACTTGCACTTTGAAGCATGTTAAGGGGGTCAAATTAGGGTGCGAAGGTGCGAGCGCGCCTTTGGCTGCTGCCCCCGAGACCCACGGTAGAAAACGCCTTGGTGCCACTATTTAATGCATTGTGAAAGTAATGTAATTTTGTACCAACTGTAATCTTTTAATGCCAGACATGGGGAGACCCGAAAATAATACGTTACAGTAATCGAGACGAGACGTAACAAACGCATGGATAATGATCTCGGCGTCTTTAGAGGACAAAATGGAGCGAATTTTAGCGATATTACGGAGATGAAAGAAGGCTGTTTTAGTAACGCTTTTAATGTGTGACTCAAAGGAGAGAGTTGGGTCGAAGATAATACCCGGATTTTTTACCGAGTCACCTTGTTTCATTATTTGGTTGTCAAATGTTAAAGTTGTATTATTAAATAGAGGTCGGTGTCTAGCAGGACCGATAATCAGCATTTCCGTTTTATGCTTTAGGTCAGGGGTAGGGAACCTATGGCTCTAGAGCCAGATGTGGCTCTTTTGATGACTGCATCTGGCTCTCAAATACATTATAGCTGACATTCCTTAACACCAGACCTGGGCAAATTAGGCCCGGGAGCCACATGCATAATGCTTTTTAATCAGGCCCACCGGACACTCCCAAATAATTTTTTTTAGATCTTCAAGATGGAATTTGTAGCTGCCATTATAAATCTGCTCTTTTGCATGATATACTAGTTACTATGGTAATATAATTAGTTACTATGCTAATCCATTTTGTTACTATGGTAATTTAAGTCACGGCAGCTCTGAGGAGGCACCAAGCAGTGTGGATGGTGAGCGTTTCCACAGAGTGTTTCCGGAGCAGTCAACCTTGAAATGCGGGTGTCAGGGACAGATGCGGAAATTCATTTTTACAACAACGTTCTAAAGCTCAGTGATATATATCAGATATATCAGATTGTAAGTGAGGATTTTTTCCCCCCTCACTTTCATATTTTGATGTGTTTGTTGCATTTTGCTTGATTGTAAACATGTCGATCGAAAGCTGGTGTTGTCAATATTCAGTGTTTTAGCGTTCATAGTTAATATTGTAAATCCCACATTCTTTATTTTCATAAACATTCTGAGTGTCTCGTTCAGTGAAAAAAATTTAAAATTCCATTCTGTTTTTTAAGAGTCTCTCATAACTTTTTTTTAGCATTCAATCAGACATTACTGTGAGTTCCTAAAAATCCGATATAGTGGCCCCCAGACACAATTTTTTCTCTAAATTTGGCCTCCGAGTTAAAATAATTGCCCGGGCCTGCCTGACACGATTAGTAATAAATAAATCCGCTGGTAATCAGTGTTAAAAATAACGTAAAACATATAAAACAGTCTCATGCATTTTAATCCATCCATCCGTTTTTCTACCACACCTGTTCAAGAAATCGCATCAATGGTAAGAAGTATTTTATTTATTATTGGTTAGCTTCAGAATAACAATGTTATAAAACAAAATAAGACTTATTATACTCTAAAAATGTTGGTCTTTCTTAAAAAAAATGCATACATTTAGTTGTATTCAGTGTTAAAAGATAACTTTAAAATATTTGACTTTCATGGTTCTCTCAGCCCAAAAGGTTCCCGACCCCTGCTTTAGGTTGTCATATCAAATGATGTGTGATACCATACTTGTGAGCATAGGGGGCGCTGAAGACACCGGCACGTTCTCCCCCTCTGTGCTCAGCGAGCGTTCCCCTTCATGCTTTTGTGACTCGAGCCTAAATCCTCGACTTCTCCCTAATTATGCAAATGGTCCAGATGGCAACACGATGGCTTCCCATTCTCTTTTGATTTTTTTTTTTTTTTTTTTTTTTTTTCCCCGACGCTGCAGATGGCTGGTGTTCAAGACCCACGCGAAAGTGACACTCGCTCAAAGTCAACGTTCACGCCGCCTTCTCCGTTGCGAAGGAAGCTCATTTCCGTAAAAGTGCACCATTTTGGGTCATTTTAAGAAAAATAATAACAAATGCTTTTTTATGGAATCATGTGGGGCAAAAAAGTATTTAGTCAGCCACCGATGGTGCAAGTTCTCCCACTTAAAATGATGACAGAGGTCTGTCATTTTCTTCATAGGTACACTTCAACTGTGAGAGACGGAATGGGAAAAAAAAATCACATTGTAGGAATTTTTAAAGAATTTATTTGTAAATTATGGAGGAAAATAAGTAGGTTATGGCTCAAAATCTCACGATACATGGCCCCATTCATTCTTTCCTTAAGACGGATCAATCGTCCTGTCCCTTTAGCAGAAAAACAGCCCCAAAGCATGATGTTTCCACCCCCATGCTTTACAGTAGGTCTGGTGTTCCTGGGATGCAACTCAGTATTCTTCTCCCTCCAAACACGACGAGTTGAGTTTATACCAAAATGGATACATGGATGATACAGCAGAGGATTGGGAGAATGTCATGTGGTCAATTGAAACCAAAATAGAACTTTTTGGTATAAACTCAACTCGTTGTGTTCGAACATAGAAGAATACTGAGTTGCATCCCAAGAACACCATACCTACTGTGAAGCATGGGGGTGGAAACATCATGCTTTGGGGCTGTTTTTCTGCTAAGGGGACAGGACGACTGATCCGTGTTAAGGAAAAAATTAATGGGGCCATGTATCGGGAGATTTTGAGCCAAAACCTCCTTCCATCAGTGAGAGCTTTGAATGGTTGACCAAATACTTATTTTCCACCATAATTTACAAATAAATTCTTTAAAATTCCTAGATTTTTTTTTTCCACATTCTGTCTCTCACAGTTGAAGTGTATCTATGATGAAAATTACAGACCTCTGTCATCATTTTAAGTGGGAGAACTTGCACAATCGGTGGCTGACTAAATACTTTTTTGCCCCCCACTGTATGTGTGACAGCATGAAGTGCTAATGAACTTGTGATCATGTTAGATTACTTCAGGACTCCATTAGTTCCTGTTTTTTCACTCCATTGTTTTTTTTTCATTCCTACCAATCAGTTTACTTGTCCTCACGAATCACGCCCCCGATTCATTTGAACCCACGCACCTGGTTTTCAAGCACCACAGCACTATTTAAGCCTGTAGTTGCCAGGCAGTCAGCCTGGCGACATCATCCTCTACATACCAGTGACGTGCGGTGAGGTTCATGGCTGGTGAGGCACATATGACCCCTAAAGTGTATCTTATTCACCATTTGATTGGCAGCAGTTAACAGGTTATGTTTAAAAGCATATACCAGCATTCTTTACACATACAAACTTTAGCACACAAAAAAGTACATTCAATAAAAAAAACAAAAAACGTTGTTATAGTCTTACCTTTACTTATAAATGAGGTCCATGCGCCGCTCCTTCTGAACAAAAGGATCAATAACATCTTTATAGAAGTCTTCCTTATCTTTCTTCAGTTTTGAAAGTCTCTCCGTCTCGATGGAGATCACTGTCTGAAGCAAACTTTTTAGCTCCGGCGTTGGTCTTGTTATGATCCGATGCCCGGATAATCCCATATTCTTGTTTTTGTTCCATTTTGGTATCACACTGTTGTTTGACGTCCTTAGTTCCTGTTTTGTACTGTCACCATGGTAGCTTATTAGTTCACCTGCCCCCTGCTTTCTACGCAAACCTGTTTCTACTGATTACTGCCTTATTTAAGCCTGCCCCTTTTCGTTGTTCCACCTCGGTTCTTAGTTTGCTTTCACGCAACAGTTCGATGCTATTACTCGCTAGCTCTCACGCTACGCTTTATTTTATTCCTGGCTCTCATGCTAGTTTTTTTGTTTTTCCTTTTTGTGCCTTTGTGCCAATTATTAGTGTATCCGTTTGTTTTCCGTGCTAGCGCCTTTTGTTTGCCTTATCTGCTTAGCACCAGTATTTTTGTTCCTAGCCTTTTTTATTAGTTTAATAAATACTTTATTTCCACGAAGGAACAAATCCGACATCGCAATGCCACACAAGTCTCACAGGTCTTCCTTTAATTATTACCTCCTGCTTCGATTGAAAGTCCAGTTTAGAAAACGGTTGTATTTTAGATATATAATCCTCCATTTTAAAGAGAGGAAAAAGTAAACGATCTAAAAATGGTGAAGTTAAATGGAAAATAACTTAATAAAGTATAATCACTGGATACATATAACAATTTAATTATTATTTTTTTGTTTTTACTTTTTTCTTCTTTCCACGATGGCACGTGAGGCACTGCCTCAACCTGCCTCCCCTGACTGCACGTCACTGCTACACACCCTTGCACTATGCTGATGATTTATGCTCTTTTCTCGTTCCTCGTAAGTTTTTTATTCATGCCATTCTTTGCAAGTTTTGTTTTATGTCCACAGTTTATGTTGTAGTAATAGTTTTGTTTCATAGCCAAGTTTTTGTACCTCCTCTCTGAGCGCCTTTCATTTGTTCCTTTTTTTGAGTTAAGATTAAAATATGTCCTTACTTTCACATTGTGTCCGATCCAGTCGCTTTGCACCTCGGGAAAACAAACCACAAAATAGTCCAAGTCATGACACTTGTTTACTTACTTAAAGGCCTACTGAAATGAGATTTTCTTATTCAAACGGGGATAGCAGGTCCATTCTAGGTGTCATACTTGATCATTTCGCGATATTGCCATATTTTTGCTGAAAGGATTTAGTAGAGAACATCGACGATAAAGTTCGCAACTTTTGGTCGCTGCTAAAAAAGCCTTGCCTGTACCGGAAGTGGCAGATGATGTGCGCGTGACGTCACGGGTTGTAGAGCTCCTCACATCCTCACATAGTTTACAATCATGGCCACCAGCAGCTAGAGCGATTCGGACCGAGAAAGCGACAATTTCCCCATTAATTTGAGCAAGGATGAAATATTTGTGGATGAG
Source organism: Nerophis ophidion (assembly GCF_033978795.1). NCBI lineage: Eukaryota > Metazoa > Chordata > Actinopteri > Syngnathiformes > Syngnathidae > Nerophis > Nerophis ophidion. The sequence goes on from NC_084634.1 coordinate 34,818,085, forward strand.
GAAAGTGAGAGTGAAGGACTAGAAAGAAAAAAAAAAGACGAGGGCAGTGGGAGCGATTCAGATGTTATTAGACACATTTACTAGGATAATTCTGGAAAATCCCTTATCTGCTTATTGTGTTATTAGTGTTTTAGTGAGATTATATGGTCGTACTGTACCTGAGAGTCGGAAGGGTGTGGCCACGGGTGTGGTGACCGCCAGTGTCTCCGAGGGAAGCCACGTTTCTCGACGAGGCAAGGCAGCCGGGCTGAGATTTTTTTTTTTTCCCCTCCTCCACGGTGCAAGCATCCGACGGTCAGGAGGAGCCGGTGGGAGGAGGCAAGAAACTCCGCAGCTGCAGGAGGAACGACGCAACTTCTCCACTCATGTTGGTAAGAGCCCACTTATTACCACCATTTTCTCACCGAAACCTGCTAGTTGACATGTGACTTGGCAGTTCATGGTTCATACCATGAATTGATTAACGTGGACCCCGACTTAAACAAGTTGAAAAACTTATTCGGGTGTTACCATTTAGTGGAATATGTACTGAACTGTGCAATCTACTAATAAAAGTATCAATCAATCAATCAATCAAGGGAACCATGTTCACTTGACCGCTCTGTTCCATAGTAAAGCTTCACCGTTATCTTTCAGGAATGTAAACAAGGAAACACCGGCTGTGTTTGTGGTGCTAAAGGCGGCCGCAATACAACGCTTCCCACCTACATCTTTCTTCTTTGACGTCTCCATTATTAATTGAACAAATTGCAAAACAAAAATTCAGCAACACAGATGTCCAGAATACTGTGGAATTATGCGATTAAAGCTGACGACTTATAGCTGGGATCGGTGCCGGATCATAAAGTCACGTGCACGCGTCATCATAACGCGACGTTTTAAACAGGATACTTTGGGCAAAATTTAAAATTGCAATTTAGTAATCTAAATGTTGCAATGTTAATATTTCATCATTGATATATAAACTATCAGATTGCGTGGTGGGTAGTAGTGGCTTTCAGTAGGCCTTTAATATACGTTTTTTTTCTCTTATTCAGCAAATTGTAATTCGAAAATTGAGACTGTTTTATGAAATAATATCAAAGGCAACATCATTAAAGGAAAGCAACGATGCCTCAAAGCCTATTGCCTCCCGGGGGCTTCTTATCCTTGATTTCCTTCAATATATACAGTATCTGGCTGTCTCGTGCACAAACAAGTGTAGTTCATCCATCCATTTTCGAGCGCTTGGGGGGGGTGCTGGAGTCCATCCCAGCTGCATTGGAGCCAGAGCTCCAATGCCAGATGCCAGATAGACGGACAACATTCACACACTAGGGCAGTGGTTCTTAACCTTGTTGGAGGTTCCGAACCCCCACCAGTTTCATACGCGCATTCACCGAAACATTCTTTTGTGAAAATGTTCATTTTTATTTATACGTTATATGTTATTTTTTAGTTATATGTTATTTTTTTCTTGGTGTACAAAATGAACCGGGCATTAACTCACAACAAATTACACACCTGCAAATCAGTGTGACTTCTGCTGTTGCCGTATACATCAGTGGTGCCCAACCACTGGGCCGTGGCCCGATTGGCACCGGGCCGCAGAATAATTTTTTATTCATTTTTATTTAAAAAAAAATTAATAAGAAAATAAATAAATACATAAAAAGCTTTTAAGTCTCACCTTAAAACTCATTTTTATACTCTAGCCTTTAAATAGAATCCCTTTTTAGACCAGTTGATCTGCCGTTTCTTTTCTTTTTCTTCTATGTCCTACTCTCCCTTGTGGAGGGGGTCCGGTCCGATCCGGTGGCCATGTACTGCTCGCCTGTGTATCGGCTGGGGACATCTCTGCGCTGCTGATCCGCCTCCGCTTGGGATGGTTTCCTGCTGGCTCCGCTGTGAACGGGACTCTCGCTGCTGTGTTGGATCCGCTTTGGACTGGACTCTCGCGACTGTGTTGGATCCATTATAGATTGAACTTTCACAGTATCATGTTAGACCCGCTCAACATCCATTGCTTTCCTCCTCTCCAAGGTTCTCATAGTCATCATTGTCACCGACGTCCCACTGGGTCATTATTGTCACCGATGTCCCACTGGGTGTGAGTTTTCCTTGCCCTTATGTGGGCCTACCGAGGATGTCGTAGTGGTTTGTGCAGCCCTTTGAGACACTAGTGATTTAGGGCTATATAAGTAAACATTGATTGATTGATTTTATTAAATCAACATAAAAAACACAATATACACTTACAAAAACCTCCCTTTTTCATGACAAAAATGTCCCTTTTTCATGACAAAGAAAAAAAAAAAAAAAAAAAAAGGATTACGCGAAGGGCTACCAGTTTGATACACACTTAAATGAACTGCCAGAAATAACCAATTTGCTCAATTTACCTTTCCTTTTACGCTAGGTTTTTTCTAGAGAATAAATGATGAAAAAAAACACTTGATTGAACGGTTTAAAAGAGGAGAAAACACGAAAAAAAAGACAATTACATTTTGAAACATAGTTCATCTTCAATTTCGACTCCTTAGAATTCAAAATTCAACCGGAAAAAAATGAAGACAAAAACTAGCTAATTCGAATCTTTTGGAAAAAATCAAAAAAACTATTTTTGGAACATCGTTAGTAATTTTTCCTGATTAAGATTAATTTTAGAATTTTGATGACATGTTTTAAATAGGTTAAAATCCACTTTGAAATAAGATAATTTTCTAGATTTTCTAGAATATATTTTTTTTAATTTTAATCACAATAAGTTTGAAGAAATATTTCACAAATATTCTTTGTCGAAAAAACAGAAGCTAAAATGAATAATTAAATTAAAATGTATTTATTATTCTTTATAATAAAAAAAATACTTGAACATTGATTTTAAATTGTCAGGAAAGAAGAGGAAGGAATTTAAAAGGTAAAAAGGTATTAGTGTTTCAAAATCCTAAAATCATTTTTAAGGTTGTATTTTTTCTCTAGAATTGTCTTTCTGAAAGTTATAAGAAGCAAAGTAAAACAATAAATAATTTATTTAAACAAGTGAAGACCAAGTCTTTAAAATGTTTTCTTGGATTTTCAAATTCTATTTGAGTTTTGTCTCTCTTAGAATTAAACATGTCGAGCAAAGTGAGACCAGCTTAATAGCAAATAAATAAAATTTAAAAAAATAGAGGCAGCTCACTAGTAAGTGCTGCTATTTGAGCTATTTTTAGGGCTCACCGCGTTGGTGACCCCTGGTTTATACCAACCCGATCAGGCGTCTGTACGACTTGGCTGATGTGTCATTTTATTTTAATTTTCTTTGAAACCATCCTCACGCTGAGGATTCCAAAGGGGACTTATTGCGAAAACGAGATAACCACCGCTAAAAGCCTTCAGTCGTACTCTGTGTGCGCTTGCTCACACTCTTGCCCACTGGTGGAAACACAGCACTGGAACACGCACACACTTTGGTATTTGAAAAAATAAAATAGTCAAACCTGCTCAGCAAGATGTCCTTCCTGAATGGTCCATGCAACCCGCACGATGACGGCAGGAGACTGTCACAGGCCAGTATAAATAAACATTGATTGATTCATTGATTGACTGATTGTTCATCATGACACTATTGGCTCCCACCGATTGACCTGCGCTCTATCTGGTGACTCAAATGGGAAAGTCTCCCAAGCCATTCCAAGGGCCGTATCCACTTCATGCAAAAGCAAGATTAACCACCGCTAAAAGCCATCAGTCGTACTCTGTGTGTGTCTGCCCCCCCGCGCTTGCTCACACTCTTGCCCACTGGTGGCAAACACAGCACTGGAACACGCACACGCTTTGGTATTTGAAAAAATAAAAGAGTCAAACCTGCTCAGCAAAATGTCCTTCCTGAATGGTCCATGCAACCCGCACGACGACGGCAGGAGACTGTCACAGGGCTATATAAATAAACATTGATTGATTCATTGACTGATTGATTTTTTCATCATCATGACACTATTGGCTCCCACCGATTGACTTGCGCTCTATCTGGTGACTCAAATGGGAAAGTCTCCCAAGCCATTCCAAGGGCCGTATCCACTTCATGCAAAAGCGAGATAACCACTGCTAAAAGCCTTCAGTCGTACTCTGTGTGTGTCTGCCCCCCCCCACCCCCCGGCGCTTGCTCACACTCTTGCCCACTGGTGGAAACACAGCACTGGAACACGCACACGCGGCGAGAGAGGGAAAGGGGTGCCATGGAAACGAGAAGCTGACGCGCTTTGAATGGTAAAACCCTGACAGAGAAGACTTTCATTCACTTCAATTGCCCTGCACTGAGGACACTAGCGACTGTTGCATTATTCAGCGTGTCACCATTACATTTGAACAGGACAGGGTCTCAAAAAGCTAACGACCGTCGTCATCACCCGCCTCTTATGTCAAGATGGCCAAAGACGGCCTCGCTTTTTTTTTTTTTTTTTTTTTTTTTACAAGGCCGTCATCTGAGATTCGGTGGCGTTTTTATACAGAATGGCGTTAGAAGTCTCAAACACAACCCGGATCACCCTGGATTCGTGGTAAAAATCAGGGGTCAGGAACCTTTTTGGATGAGAGAGCCACGAAAGCCAAATATTTTAAAATGTATTTCCGTGAGAGCCACATAATATTTTGTAACACTGAATACAACAAAATGCGTGCATTTCAATCAATCAATCAATCAATCAATCAATGTTTATTTATATAGCCCCAAATCACAAATGTCTCAAAGGACTGCACAAATCATTACGACTACAACATCCTCGGAAGAACCCACAAAAGGGCAAGGAAAACTCACACCAAGTGGGCAGGGAGAATTCCCATCCAGTGGGACGCCAGTGACAATGCTGACTATGAGAAACATTGGAGAGGACCTCAGAAGTGGGCAACCCCCCCCCCCTCTAGGGGACCGAAAGCAATGGATGTCGAGCGGGTCTAACATGATGCTGTGAAAGTTCAATCCATAGTGGCTCCAACACAGCCGCGAGAGTTCAGTTCAGAGCGGATCCAAGACAGCAGCGAGAGTCCCGTCCACAGGAGACCATCTCAAGCGGAGGCGGATCAGCAGCGTAGAGATGTCCCCAATCGATACAGGCGAGCGGTCCATCCTGGGTCTCGACTGTGGACAGCCAGTACTTCATCCATGGTCATCGGACCGGACCCCCTCCACAAGGGAGGGGGGGACATAGGAGAAAGAAAAGAAGCGGCAGATCAACTGGTCTAAAAAGGAGGTCTATTTAAAGGCTAGAGTATACAGATGAGTTTTAAGGTGAGACTTAAATGCTTCTACTGAGGTAGCATCTCGAACTGTTACCGGGAGGGCATTCCAGAGTACTGGAGCCCGAACGGAAAACGCTCTATAGCAAGACCAACATTTTTAAAGCATAATAAGTCTCGTATTCTTTTTAATAAGATTTTTATTCTGAAGCTAACTAATAATAAAAAAATACGTCTTACCATTAATGCATTTTCTTGAACAGGTTTGGTAGAAAACGGTAGGATGGATTAAAATGCATGAGAATGTTTTGATATTTTGAATGTTATTCTTAACACTGTGATCACGTTAGAATAATTAGGTATATATTATAACGCAACGTTTATGCTTTAATTATTGTCAATTGTGCTGAAGTGGTATTTTTCTTTGTCTGTGCAAAGCTGGCAATCCAAAAGATTGCCAGCCAGTCTGGTATCAGTGTCTGTGTCCAGGAACAGCCTGCTGACTGCCAAGCCCGAACACCGCCGCGACCCAGACGGAGCAGAGAAATAAGGCGATATCACCAGCGTCAACACATTTGCATTTTTGTATAATCATATAATGTGTCTAACTGGAGTTGTCGAGATTACCCCCTTCCCTCAGCGACAGCTTCAATGATGTAAACAGGGACCTCCCAAATAAATAAAGAGTTTGGATCTGTAACTAGAATACAGCCCAAAACAGATGTCTTCTCATTTAGCCAAATTGAACTCTGTCCCTGCATAATTCCTTGCTTCTCGTCTGTGTAATAGATGTCATCAGTGTTTGAACCTGACAGATTACCAGCGAATATAATGTAAAAATGTCAGCTAAGATTTATCTGAGAGCCAGATGCAGTCATCAAAAGAGCCACATCTGGCTCGAGAGCCATAGGTTCCCTACCCCTGGGGGTACAAAAGTACAAAACCCCAAACCAGTGAAAAAGACACAAGAGAATACAATGATTTGCAAATATTTTTCAACCTATATCCAATTGAACTGACTGCAAAGAATAGAATAGAATGGACTTTATTGTCATTACATTTGCATATAACGAGATTAAAGACTCCAATTTAAGGTGCGGTAGTGGGAACAAATATGGGGTGAAATAAATACCACAAGAGGTGATAAAGGAAAAAAACTAACAATTGAAATAAACAGACTACTATCCAATAAAAAATAATAAGCAATCCTGTACGACAGTGGTGTCGAACTCAAATACAGAGTGGGCCAAAAGTTTAAACCGAACAAAGTTGAACAAATTAACCTTTTAAACGGGACCCGGACAACTTTTGCATTGAATATTGAACAAGCAAGGATTATATAACTTTATAGTGACATGCAAAATCCAGTTTCAAATAATTATAATAAAAATAATAATAATAATTATTGCTCAGTTTGCTACACTGATTTGCTTTAAAGGGGAACATTATCACCAGACCTATGTAAGCGTCAATATATACCTTGATGGTGCAGAAAAAAGACCATCTATTTTTTTAACCGATTTCCGAACTCTAAATGGGTGAATTTTGGCAAATTAAACGCCTTTCTGTTTATCGGTCTTTTAGCGATGACGTCAGAATGTGACGTCGCCGAGGTAACACACCCACCATTTTCATTTTCAACACATTACAAACACCGGGTCTCAGCTCTGTTATTTTCCGTTTTTTTGACTATTTTTTGGAACCTTGGAGACATCATGTTGTCGGAGGGTGTAACAACACTAACAGGGAGGGATTCAAGTTGCACCACCGGCTCGAAGATGCGAAAGTGTCTGCCGCCAGACCCCCATTGAATGTACCGGAGTGTCTCCACATTTGACGGGCGATGCTAAGGCAGACATGGCACAGAGATGTATGGATAACCTGCAGATGCATTTGCAACGATAGTCAACGAAATCACAAAGGTGAGTTTTGTTGATGTTGACTGCCAGCGAATCGATGCTAACATGCTACGCTAATCGATGCTAACATGCTATTTACCGGCGGTGCTAAAGCAGACATGGTACAGAGATGTATGGATAACCTGCAGATGCATTTGCAACTATATTACATTTCCTTCCACCCACATTTAATGCCAAACAAACACTTACCAATCGACTGATTTAAGTTGCTCCAGTGTCAAAAGATGCGAAAGTCCTGATCGTTTGGTCTGCACATTTTACCGGCGATGCTAACGCAGCTATTCGGCCATGCTATCACTATGAATTCGCTCAATAGCTTCAGTTTCTTCTTCAATACTTTCATACTCCAACCATCTGTTTCAATACATGCGTAATCTGTTGAATCGCTTAAGTCGCTGAAATCCGAGTTTGAATCCGAGCTAATGTGGCTATATCTTGCTGTGCTATACGCCATTGTTTGTTTACATTGGCAGCACTGTGTGACGTCACAGGGAAATGGATAGTGGCATCGCAAATAGCGAAAATCAAGGACTTTAAAGCTTTTTTTAAGGATATTCCGGGACTGGTAAAATTTTGAAAAAAACTTTCATAAATACAACAATCATCAATCAATCAATGTTTACTTATATAGCCCTAAATCACTAGTGTCTCAAAGGGCTGCACAAACCACCACGACATCCTCGGTAGGCCCACATAAGGGCAAGGAAAACTCACACCCAGTGGGACATTGGTGACAATAATGACCCAGTGGGACGTCGGTGACAATGATGACTATGAGAACCTTAGAGAGGAGGAAAGCAATGGATGTCGAGCGGGTCTAACATGATACTGTGAAAGTTCAATCCACAATGGATACAACACAGTCGCGGGAGTCCAGTCCAAAGAGGATCCAAGACACAGCAGCGAGAGTCCCGTTCACAGCGGAGCCAGCAGGAAACCATCCCAAGCGTAGGCGGACCAGCAGCGCAGAGATGTCCCCAGCCGATACACAGGCAAGCAGTACATGGCCACCGGATCGGACTGGACCCCCTCCACACGGGAGAGTGGGACATAGAAGAAAAAGAAAAGAAACGGCAGATCAACTGGTCTAAAAAGGGAGTCTATTTAAAGGCTAGAGTATACAAATGAGTTTTAAGGTGAGACTTAAATGCTTCTACTGAGGTGGCATCGCGAACAAGCCACTGGAAACTGATTTTTATTGTTTTTGACCCTTTTGAAATTGTGATAATGTTCCCCTTTAACACTGATTAGGGAACAAGCAACGCTTATATAACTTAATAGTGCAAAATCAACTTGCAAAAAACAAACGAAAAAAACGTTAAAGGCATATTAAATACAATTTTAATAAAAAAAAATTACAGCCTCTTTTCTATTTGCAGCCTTCTGAGGTAAAAATCAACATTAACTTTTTCCACAGGCTAATAAATTCGAAAATAAATGGGGTGGGGGGGGTTTATATTGTAGCGTCCCGGAAGAGTTATTGCTGCACGGGGTTCTGGGTAATTGTTCTGTTGTGTTTATGTTGTGGGGACGGCGTGGCGCAGTGGAAGAGTGGCCGTGTGCAACCCGAGGGTCCCTGGTTCAATCCCCACCTAGTACCAACCTCGTCACGTCTGTTGTGTCCTGAGCAAGACACTTCACCCTTGCTCCTGATGGGTGCTGGTTAGCGCCTTGCATGGCAGCTCCCTCCATCAGTGTGTGAATGTGTGTGTGAATGGGTAAATGTGGAAGTAGTGTCAAAGCGCTTTGAGTACCTTGAAGGTAGAAAAGCGCTATACAAGTAGAACCCATTTATTTATTTGTTACGGTGCGGATGTTCTTCCGAAATGTGTTTGTCATTTTTTTTTGGTGTGGGTTCACAGTGTGGCGCATATTTGTAACAGTGTTAAAGTTGTTTATACGGCCACCCTCAGTGTGACCTGTATGGCTGTTGACCAAGTATGCCTTGCATTCACATACCTGTGTATAGAAACCGCATATATTATGTGACTGGGCCGGCACGCTGTTTGTATGGAGGAAAAGCGGAAGTGACGACAGGTTGTAAAGGGCGCTAAAGGCAGTGCCTTTAAGGCATGCCCCCAATGTTGTTGTCCGGGTGGAAATCGGGAGAATGTTTTTCGGGAGGGACAGTGAAATTCGGGAGGGTTGTTAAGTATGAGTATTAGCGGTGAATGCTGTATAATACCGGCGGGCCAGCTCTAATGTTAACTTGATATTGCCCCAAGGGCCAAATGAAATTACACGGCGGGCCAGATTTGGCCCGCGGGCAAGAGTTTGACACCCATGCTGTACAATATACAAAACACTATAGAAATACAAAAGACTCCACAATATACAGAACAAGACAAGAGTACTGAAGTAATAAATGACAATCAGTGTCGGATGTATTGCACTTGAAGGGTAGTATTGCACAGTAGGGTATGAATGGATGAATGAATGAATTAATGGTTTATTTTGAGCCATGCAACAAAACTCCGGTTTATTAGTGATTCCTAAAGCCCAAAAAAAGTCTGCGGGCTATAGAGCGTTTTCCGTTCGGGCTCGAGTACTCTGGAATGCCCTCCCGGTAACAGTTCGAGATGCTACCTCAGTAGAATCATTTAAGTCTCACCTTAAAACTCATTTGTCTACTCTAGCCTTTAAATACACCTCCTTTTTAGACCAGTTGATCTACCGCTTCTTTTCGTTTTCTCCTCTTTCCCCCCCTTCCTTGTGGAGGGGGTCCGGTCCGATGACCATGAATGAAGTACTGGCTGTCCAGAGTCGGGACCCAGGATGGACCGCTCGCCTGTGTATCGGTTGGGGACATATCTACGATGCTGATCCGACTCCGCTTGGGATGGTTTCCTGTGGACGGGACTCTCGCTGCTGTCTTGGATCCGCTTTGAACTGACCTCTCGCGGCTGTGTTGGAGCCACTATGGATTGAACTTTCACAGTATCATGTTAGATTCGCTCGATATCCATTGCCTTCGGTCCTCTAGGGGGAGGGGGGGGGGGGTTTGCCCACATTTGAGGTCCTCTCCAAGGTTCTCATAGTCAGCATTGTCACTGGCGTCCCACTGGATGTGAATTCTCCCTGCCCACTGGGTGTGAGTTTTCCTTGCCCTTTTGTGGGTTCTTCCGAGGATGTCGTAGTCGTAATGGTTTGTGCAGTCCTTTGAGACATTTGTGATTTGGGGCTATATAAATAAACATTGATTGATTGATTGATTGATTGATATTAGGGCATGATATTGTATAGGCGTGAATTATTATTATTATAAGTTACAGTTCAAGATGGTGACAGCTTTGGGAAAGAAAGTGTCTCTGATGCACCTGTAGCGCCTGCCTGATGGTAGCAAGTCGAACAGGTGGAAGCCAGGGTGTCTGCTGTCCAAGTATAAAACTATTTTTTTAAAGTAATACTTTCTTATTTCAAGCATGAAAATAAAAATCATGACTTTGACAGAATTGTGTCTCATATTAAAACAGATGACAGCCAAATGGACTTTGCTGTTTTAATTTCAATGAAACAATATAAAATACGTACTCATATAATAGTGCAGTTGTTATTAGTGAGAATATACGTATTTTAATGTATTTTTGTGTTCATTGAGGTTAGCTAATTTTACTTCGGCTTGTCAAAGTCTTGAGAAGCCAAATTTTCTTGTTCTATTGACAGATCATTTTGCTAAGTTCAAATAAAATACCCTTAATTTTTTTGTTTTTTTTGTTTTTGAACACTGACTTTTTGCAGTGTACATGGAGTACATGTATTTTTTTTCCCAACAGAAAAAATACCAAACATAAATTATGTCACGATCCGTTACGGCAGCGTTTCTTCCAAGGCAGAAGACAAGCAGGAGTAGCGTGCAGGTAAAATTAAGGTTTTTAATGAATTAACGTACAAACCCCGTTTCCATATGAGTTGGGAAATTGTGTTAGATGTAAATATAAACGGAATACAATGATTTGCAAATCATTTTCAACCCATGTTCAATTGAATGCACTACAAAGACACTTTATTTTTTTTTTGCAAATAATAATTTAATTAGAATTTCATAGCTGCAACACATGCCAAAGAAGTTGGGAAAGGGCATGTTCACCACTGTGTTACATCACCTTTTCTTTTAACAACACTTTTAGGAACTGAAGAAAATAATTATTGAAGCTTTGAAAGTGGAATTCTTTCCCATTCTTGTTTTATGTAGAGCTTCAGTCCTTCAACAGTCCGAAGTCTCCGCTGTCGTATTTTACGCTTCATAATGCGCCACACGTTTTTGATGGGAGACAGGTCTGGACTGCAGGCGGGCCAGAAAAGAACCCGCACTATTTTTTTACGAAGCCACGCCGTTGTAACACTTGTCTTGCTGAAATAAGCAGGAACGTCCATGATAACGTTGCTTGGATGACAACATATGTTGCTCCAAAACCTGGATGGACTTTTCAGCATTAATGGTGCCTTCACAGATGTGTAAGTTACCCATGCCTTGGGCACTAATACACCCCCATACCATCACAGATGCTGGCTTTTGAACTTTGCACCTACAACAATCCGAATGGTTATTTTCCTCTTTGTTCTGGAGGACACCACGTCCTCTGTTTCCAAATATAATTTGAAATGTGGACTCGTCAGACCACAGAACACCTTTCCACTTTGCATCAGTCCATCTTAGGTGAGCTCGGGCCCAGCCAAGCCGGCGGCGTTTCAGGATGTTGTTGATAAATGGGTTTGGCTTTGCATAGCAGAGTTTTAACTTGCACTTACAGATGTAGCGACCAACTGTAGTTACTGACAGTGGTTTTATGAAGTGTTCCTGAGCCCATGTGGTGATATCCTTTAAACACCGATGTCAGTTATTGATGCAGTACCGCCTGAGGGATCAAAAGTCTGTAATATCATCGCTTACGTGCAGTGATTTCTCCAGATTCTCTGAACTTTTTGATGGTTTTACAGACCGTAGATGGTAAAATCACTAAATTCCTTGCAATAGCTCGTTGAGAAATGTTGTTCTAAAACTGTTCTACAATTTGCTTACAAAATGGTGACCCTCGCCCCATCTTTGTTTGTGAATTACTTAGCATTTCATGGAAGCTGCTTTTATACCCAATCATGGCACCCACCTGTTCCCAATTAGCCTGCACACCTGTGGGATGTTCCATATAAGTGTCTGATGAGTATTCCTCATCTTTATCAGTATTTATTGCCACTTTTCCCAACTTCTTTGTCACGTGTCGCTGGCATCAAATTCTAAAGTTAATGATTATTTGCAAAAAAAAAAAATGTTTATGAGTTTGAACATCAAATATTTTGTCTTTGTAGCATATTCAACTGAATATGGGTTGAAAAGGATTTGTAAATCATTGTATTCTGTTTATATTTACACCTAACACAATTTCCCAACTCATATGGAAACGGGGTTTGTAGGACACAAATACAAAACTGAGGATGCTAGCATGCATGGAGTTATAGAAAAAAAAAAACGTTTCCAAGGGTGAAAAAAAGGAGGAATGCTAGTGAGTACAAAATTCACTAGAGCAAGGAGAAAAACCAGGAGAAGGTAAATGTTGCCTCTAGCCAACATTGACCCAGCAACTACTGCTGAGTGACATGAAACTTTTAAGGGGAGTGATCAACCAAAACACCTGGTGAAAACACTAATTGCGAAACCAAGACAGGTGAGGACATTCAGTGCCCATGGAAACCAAGCAGAAAAAAGGGAAAGATAATGCACCCAAGAAACAGACTAAAACTGAAAAAACTACCAAACATAAATCATGTCATGACCCAGGTAACAAATCATGACATCATCAACTCTCATGACTGCTTTTTCAAAGTAATAATTTCTTACTTCAAGCATGAAATAAAAAAATCATGACTTTGACACCATTGTGTCTTATTATTAAAACAGATGACAGCCAATTGGACTTTGCAGTTTTATTTCCAATGAAACAAGAGAAAATATGTACTGATGTAGTAGTACAGCTGGCACAGTACAGTAAACTGACGGTTGATATTTCATCTTTTAACATCCGACATTTCAAATTATTTTGAACAAAAATAGTTCATGCACATGCAGGTAAATTCTTCAAAATTACCAAAAATATTTGGCTGGGGGCCGGACAGTATATATATATATATATATATATATATATATATATATATATATATATATATATATATATATATATATATATATATATATATATATATATATTCCCTGCTTAGGCTGCTGCCCCCGCGACCCGACCTCGGATAAGCGGAAGATGATGGA